>NW_026044024.1:0-300000 GCF_937001465.1 Orcinus orca
CTCCCCAGTGGCTGTTGGCAATTTACATCCCGCCCATCAGCATAACAAGGCTCCCAGTTCTCCATGGCCTGTCCTGCCTTTCTGGATTTTACACTTTTTTCAGATGGCCCTTTTGACCAGGCGGAAGTGAGACTTCATTGTAGTGCAGATTTCCTTTGCAAGCTTGCTTGGTTGGCCAAAAAGGGCGTATGCGTTTTTTCCTGAATATATTCAGGAAAAAACGCATACGCCCTTTTTGGCCAAGTGCATCAATGTGGACGTTCTGCCTCTTTTCCTATGCTTTAAATGCAATTCCAGTCTACCTCCTGAAATCGGTTTCCTGCAATTCTGCCCCGCTTTCAAGTCCTCTTGGCAGCCTTACTTCAGTATATTTTTGGACGATAGCTGACATTTATAACTCTGCAGGTTTGTGAATTACAGTGCCGCTGAGCTCCTTTCTTCAACTCGCTTTCTTGTGAGCGGGCCACAACACCGCAGGATTGCTTCAGGCCCTAATCTTGTTCCGGCACGGCACGCTGAGCCTTTGGTTAATTCCTCTTCCTGGTGGGAAATGAGAGTTAAATTTGCCCGTCCAGACACCTCCAGCTAGTCTCTCATTGGTTCTCCCTATTCCTGTTCATATTCCGCAGAAATTGCAAACTGGGCCAAAAGGACGTTAAAGGCACTGACTCTCCAAGTCGGGAGAGTGTTAGTAAAGTGTCTGGAATGTTGCACCCAAGTACCAGGGGACGAGAACTGAGATATATTGGCACACGTCTCCCGATCACACGGTTGATCATACTCTGGGTTCCACATGCATGTTTTAGCTGAAGGAAGAATCCCTTAAACCTGGAGAGTTGAGACCCGTGGAATGGGTACCATGCAATATGATTTCAAAGGGTCTTCGTTTGCTCACCGAACCTCTCCAATCCTATCACTGCTGCGTTTATGCCCCTGTACACATGCTTGATTCTCTTTCAGAGACATAGCAATCCATAGGTTTTAAGATACTTACTAGTCAGGTACATTCTTAGGCGTTTAATATGGGGTGTTGAGTCCATTTCATTGAACAAGGAGTAGCACTTGTCTATTCCATATTTGGCTTAAGGAACTTTATCTGTGCTCATTTCAATCTCTGGTTTTATGCAGCACCCCAACTCACCTTTCCCCTTAAGCAAGCATAAGTTGGTTTTCTAAATTTGAGACCCTGTTCTGTTTTTTAATCCAGTTCCTGTGTAGCCAAGTTTACATTCCGTGTATTAGTGATATCTTATGATGTTTCTTTTTCTGTGTGACTTATTTCAGTTAGAATCATCATACCTGAACCCACTCATTTTCTGCTACAGGCCTGTTGACATAGATTTCATTGCTGAGTGATATTGCATTGTACGTAAGTACCACAACTTCTTTATCCATTTTTCGCTTTCTGCGATATTGAACTTGTACCATAAACGAGGTTCTTGTAAACAGAGCCATCCCAAACTTTGGGGTGGCTGTGTCTTTTTTATTTTAATTTCCCTAAGCTATAGGACCATAAGTGGATTTGACCTAGGCTCTGTTGCTTTGTTTTTTAGATATTTCAGGAAACACCATACACTTCTCCCGAGTGGCTGTTGGCAATTTACATCCCACCCATCAGCATAACAGGGCTCCCAGTTCTCCATGGCCTGTCCTGCCTTTCTGGATTTTACACATTTTTCAGATGGCCCTTTTGACCGGGTGGAAGTGAGACTTCATTGTAGTGCAGATTTCCTGTGCAAGCTTGCTTGGTTTGCCAAAAAGTGCGTATGCATTTTTTCCTGAATATATTCAGGAAAAAACGCATACGCACTTTTTGGCCAAGTGCATCATTGTGGACGTTCTGCCTCTTTTCCTATGCTTTAAATGCAATTCCAGTCTACCTCCTGAAATCGGTTTCCTGCAATTCTGCCCCGCTTTCAAGTCCTCTTGGCAGCCTTACTTCAGTATATTTTTGGACGATAGCTGTCATTTATAACTCTGCAGGTTTGTGAATTACAGTGCCCCTGAGCTCCTTTCTTCAACTCGCTTTCTTGTGAGCTGGCCGCAGCACCGCAGGATTGCTTCAGGCCCTAATCTGGTTCCGGCATGGCACGCTGAGCCTTTGGATAATTCCTCTTATTGGTGGGAAATGAGAGTTAAATTTGCCCGTCCAGACACCTCCAGCTAGTCTCTCATTGGTTCTCCCTATTCCTGTACATCTTCCGCGGAATTTGCAAACTGGGTCAAACAGGACGTTAAAGGCACTGACTCTCCAAGTTGGGAGAGTGTTAGTAAAGCGTCTGGAATGTTGCACCCGAGTACCAGGGGCGAAAACTGAGACATATTTGAACACGTCTCCCGATCACATGGTTGATCATACTCTGGGTTCCACATGCATGTTTCAGCTGAAGGAAGATTCCCTTAAAGCTGGAGAGTTGAGACCCGTGGAATGGGTACCATGCAATATGACTTCAAAGGGTCTTCATTTGCTCACCGAACCTCTCCAATCCTAACACTTCTGCGTTTATGTCCCTGTACACACGCTTGATTCTCTTTCAGAGACATAGCAATCCATAGGTTTTAAGATACTTACTAGTCAGGTACATTCTTAGGCGTTTAATATGCGGTGTTGAGTCCATTTCGTTGAGCAAGTAGTAGCTCTTGTCTATTACATATTTGGCTTAAGGAACTTTATCTGTGCTCATTTCAATCTCTGGTTTTATGCAGCACCCCAACTCACCTTTCCCTTTAGAAAACATAAGTTGGTTTTCTAAATTTGAGACCCTGTTCTGTTTTGTAATCCAGTTCCTGTGTAGCCAATTTTACATTCTGTGTATTAGTGATATCTTATGATGTTTCTTTTTCTGTGTGACTTATTTCAGTTAGAATCATCATACCTGAACCCACTCATTTTCTGCTACAGGCCTGTTGACATAGATTTCATTGCTGAGTGATATTGCATTGTACGTAAGTACCGCAACTTCTTTATCCATTTTTCGCTTTCTGCGATATTGAACTTGTACCATAAACAAGATTCTTGTAAACAGAGCCATCCCAAACTTTGGGTTGGCTGTGTCTTTTTTATTTTAATTTCCCTAAGCTATAGGACCATAAGTGGATTTGACCTAGGCTCTGTTGCTTTGTTTTTTAGATGTTTCAGGAAACACCATACACTTCTCCCGAGTGGCTGTTGGCAATTTACATCCCGCCCATCAGCATAACAGGGCTCCCAGTTCTCCAGGGCCTGTCCTGCCTTTCTGGATTTTACACTTTTTTCAGATGGCCCTTTTGACTGGGGGGAAGTGAGACTTCATTGTAGTGCAGACTTCCTTTGCAAGCTTGCTTGGTTGGCCAAAAATGGTGTATGCGTTTTTTCCTGAATATATTCAGGAAAAAACGCATACGATATTTTTGGCCAAGTGCATCATTGTGGACGTTCTTCCTCTTTTCCTATGCTTTAAATGCAATTCCAGTCTACCTCCTGAAATCGGTTTCCTGCAATTCTGCCCCGCATTCAAGTCCTCTTGGCAGCCTTACTTCAGTATATTTTTGGACGATAGCTGTCATTTATAACTCTGCAGGTTTGTGAATTACAGTGCCCCTGAGCTCCTTTCTTCAACTCGCTTTCTTGTGAGCTGGCCGCAACACCGCAGGATTGCTTCAGGCCCTAATCTGGTTCCGGCACGGCACGCTTAGCCTTTGGTTAATTCCTCTTCCTGGTGGGAAATGAGAGTTAAATTTGCCCGTCCAGACACCTCCAGCTAGTTTCTCATTGGTTCTCCCTATTCCTGTTCATGTTCCGCAGAAATTGCAAACTGGGCCAAACAGGACGTTAACGGCACTGACTCTCCAAGTCGGGAGAGTGTTAGTAAAGCGTCTGGAAAGTTGCACCCGAGTACCAGGGGACGAAAACTGAGACATATTTGAACACGTCTCCTGATCACATGGTTGATCATACTCTGGGTTCCACATGCATGTTTCAGCTGAAGGAAGAATTCCTTAAACCTGGAGAGTTGAGACCCGTGGAATGGGTACCATGCAATATGACTTCAAAGGGTCTTCATTTGCTCACCGAACCTCTCCAATCCTATCACTGCTGCGTTTATGCCCCTGTACACATGGTTGATTCTCTTTCAGAGACATAGCAATCCATAGGTTTTAAGATACTTACTAGTCAGGTACATTCATTGGCGTTTAATATGGGGTGTTGAGTCCATTTCGTTGAGCAAGGAGTAGCTCTTGTCTATTCCATATTTGGCTTAAGGAACTTTATCTGTGCTCATTTCAATCTCTGGTTTTATGCAGCACCCCAACTCACCTTTCCCCTTAATCAAGCATAAGTTGGTTTTCTAAATTGGAGACCCTGTTCTGTTTTGTAATTCAGTTCCTGTGTAGCCAAGTTTACATTCCGTGTATTAGTGATATCTTATGATGTTTCTTTTTCTGTGTGACTTATTTCAGTTAGAATCATCATACCTGAACCCACTCATTTTCTGCTACAGGCCTGTTGACAGAGATTTCATTGCTGAGTGATATTGCATTGTACGTAAGTAGCACAAATTCTTTATCCATTTTTCACTTTCTGCGATATTGAACTTGTACCATAAACGAGGTTCTTGTAAACAGAGCCGTCCCAAACTTTGGGGTGGCTGTGTCTTTTTGATTTTAATTTCCCTAAGCTATAGGACCATAAGTGGAAGTGCCCTAGGCTCTGTTGCTTTGTTTTTTAGATGTTTCAGGAAACACCATACACTTCTCCCTAGTGGCTGTTGGCAATTTACAACCCGCCCATCAGCATAACAAGGCTCCCAGTTCTCCATGGCCTGTCCTGCCTTTCTGGATTTTACACTTTTTTCAGATGGCCCCTTTGACAGGGGGGAAGTGAAACTTCATTGTAGTGCAGATTTCCTGTGCAAGCTTGCTTGCTTCGCCAAAAAGGGCGTATGCGTTTTTTCCTGAATATATTCAGGAAAAAACGCATACGCCCTTTTTGGCCAAGTGCATCATTGTCCACGTTCTGCCTCTTTTCCTATGCTTTAAATGCAATTCCAGTCTCCCTCCTGATATCGGTTTCCTGCAATTCTGCCCCACGTTCAAGTCCTCTTGGCAGCCTTACTTCAGTATATTTTTGGACGATAGCTGTCATTTATAACTCTGCAGGTTTGTGAATTACAGTGCCCCTGAGCTCCTTTCTTCAACTCGCTTTCTTGTGAGCTGGCCGCAACACCGCAGGATTGCTTCAGGCCCTAATCTGGTTCCCCACGGCACGCTGAGACTTTGGTTAATTCCTCTTCCTGGTTTGAAATGAGAGTTAAATTTGCCCGTCCAGACACCTCCAGCTAGTCTCTCATTGGTTCTCCCTATTCCTGTTCATATTCCACAGAAATTGCAAACTGGGCCAAAAGGACGTTAAAGGCACTGACTCTCCAAGTCGGGAGAGTGTTAGTAAAGTGTCTGGAATGTTGCACCCAAGTACCAGGGGACGAGAACTGAGATATATTGGCACACGTCTCCCGATCACACGGTTGATCATACTCTGGGTTCCACATGCATGTTTTAGCTGAAGGAAGAATCCCTTAAACCTGGAGAGTTGAGACCCGTGGAATGGGTACCATGCAATATGATTTCAAAGGGTCTTCGTTTGCTCACCGAACCTCTCCAATCCTATCACTGCTGCGTTTATGCCCTTGTACACATGCTTGATTCTCTTTCGGAGACATAGCAATCCATAGGTTTTAAGATACTTACTAGTCAGGTACATTCTTAGGCGTTTAATATGGGGTGTTGAGTCCATTTCATTGAACAAGGAGTAGCACTTGTCTATTCCATATTTGGCTTAAGGAACTTTATCTGTGCTCATTTCAATCTCTGGTTTTATGCAGCACCCCAACTCACCTTTCCCCTTAAGCAAGCATAAGTTGGTTTTCTAAATTTGAGACCCTGTTCTGTTTTGTAATCCAGTTCCTGTGTAGCCAAGTTTACATTCCGTGTATTAGTGATATCTTATGATGTTTCTTTTTCTGTGTGACTTATTTCAGTTAGAATCATCATACCTGAACCCACTCATTTTCTGCTACAGGCCTGTTGACATAGATTTCATTGCTGAGTGATATTGCATTGTACGTAAGTACCACAACTTCTTTATCCATTTTTCGCTTTCTGCGATATTGAACTTGTACCATAAACGAGGTTCTTGTAAACAGAGCCATCCCAAACTTTGGGGTGGCTGTGTCTTTTTTATTTTAATTTCCCTAAGCTATAGGACCATAAGTGGATTTGACCTAGGCTCTGTTGCTTTGTTTTTTAGATATTTCAGGAAACACCATACACTTCTCCCGAGTGGCTGTTGGCAATTTACATCCCACCCATCAGCATAACAGGGCTCCCAGTTCTCCATGGCCTGTCCTGCCTTTCTGGATTTTACACATTTTTCAGATGGCCCTTTTGACCGGGTGGAAGTGAGACTTCATTGTAGTGCAGATTTCCTGTGCAAGCTTGCTTGGTTTGCCAAAAAGTGCGTATGCATTTTTTCCTGAATATATTCAGGAAAAAACGCATACGCACTTTTTGGCCAAGTGCATCATTGTGGACGTTCTGCCTCTTTTCCTATGCTTTAAATGCAATTCCAGTCTACCTCCTGAAATCGGTTTCCTGCAATTCTGCCCCGCTTTCAAGTCCTCTTGGCAGCCTTACTTCAGTATATTTTTGGACGATAGCTGTCATTTATAACTCTGCAGGTTTGTGAATTACAGTGCCCCTGAGCTCCTTTCTTCAACTCGCTTTCTTGTGAGCTGGCCGCAGCACCGCAGGATTGCTTCAGGCCCTAATCTGGTTCCGGCATGGCACGCTGAGCCTTTGGATAATTCCTCTTATTGGTGGGAAATGAGAGTTAAATTTGCCCGTCCAGACACCTCCAGCTAGTCTCTCATTGGTTCTCCCTATTCCTGTACATCTTCCGCGGAATTTGCAAACTGGGTCAAACAGGACGTTAAAGGCACTGACTCTCCAAGTTGGGAGAGTGTTAGTAAAGCGTCTGGAATGTTGCACCCGAGTACCAGGGGCGAAAACTGAGACATATTTGAACACGTCTCCCGATCACATGGTTGATCATACTCTGGGTTCCACATGCATGTTTCAGCTGAAGGAAGATTCCCTTAAAGCTGGAGAGTTGAGACCCGTGGAATGGGTACCATGCAATATGACTTCAAAGGGTCTTCATTTGCTCACCGAACCTCTCCAATCCTAACACTTCTGCGTTTATGTCCCTGTACACACGCTTGATTCTCTTTCAGAGACATAGCAATCCATAGGTTTTAAGATACTTACTAGTCAGGTACATTCTTAGGCGTTTAATATGCGGTGTTGAGTCCATTTCGTTGAGCAAGTAGTAGCTCTTGTCTATTACATATTTGGCTTAAGGAACTTTATCTGTGCTCATTTCAATCTCTGGTTTTATGCAGCACCCCAACTCACCTTTCCCTTTAGAAAACATAAGTTGGTTTTCTAAATTTGAGACCCTGTTCTGTTTTGTAATCCAGTTCCTGTGTAGCCAATTTTACATTCTGTGTATTAGTGATATCTTATGATGTTTCTTTTTCTGTGTGACTTATTTCAGTTAGAATCATCATACCTGAACCCACTCATTTTCTGCTACAGGCCTGTTGACATAGATTTCATTGCTGAGTGATATTGCATTGTACGTAAGTACCGCAACTTCTTTATCCATTTTTCGCTTTCTGCGATATTGAACTTGTACCATAAACAAGATTCTTGTAAACAGAGCCATCCCAAACTTTGGGTTGGCTGTGTCTTTTTTATTTTAATTTCCCTAAGCTATAGGACCATAAGTGGATTTGACCTAGGCTCTGTTGCTTTGTTTTTTAGATGTTTCAGGAAACACCATACACTTCTCCCGAGTGGCTGTTGGCAATTTACATCCCGCCCATCAGCATAACAGGGCTCCCAGTTCTCCAGGGCCTGTCCTGCCTTTCTGGATTTTACACTTTTTTCAGATGGCCCTTTTGACTGGGGGGAAGTGAGACTTCATTGTAGTGCAGACTTCCTTTGCAAGCTTGCTTGGTTGGCCAAAAATGGTGTATGCGTTTTTTCCTGAATATATTCAGGAAAAAACGCATACGATATTTTTGGCCAAGTGCATCATTGTGGACGTTCTTCCTCTTTTCCTATGCTTTAAATGCAATTCCAGTCTACCTCCTGAAATCGGTTTCCTGCAATTCTGCCCCGCATTCAAGTCCTCTTGGCAGCCTTACTTCAGTATATTTTTGGACGATAGCTGTCATTTATAACTCTGCAGGTTTGTGAATTACAGTGCCCCTGAGCTCCTTTCTTCAACTCGCTTTCTTGTGAGCTGGCCGCAACACCGCAGGATTGCTTCAGGCCCTAATCTGGTTCCGGCACGGCACGCTTAGCCTTTGGTTAATTCCTCTTCCTGGTGGGAAATGAGAGTTAAATTTGCCCGTCCAGACACCTCCAGCTAGTTTCTCATTGGTTCTCCCTATTCCTGTTCATGTTCCGCAGAAATTGCAAACTGGGCCAAACAGGACGTTAACGGCACTGACTCTCCAAGTCGGGAGAGTGTTAGTAAAGTGTCTGGAATGTTGCACCCGAGTACCAGGGGATGAGAACTGAGACATATTTGAACATGACTCACGATCACACGGTTGATCATAGTCTGGGTTCCAAATGCATGTTTAGCTGAAGGAAGAATCCCTTAAACCTGGAGAGTTGAGACCCGTGGAATGGGTACCATGCAATATGACTTCAAAGGGTCTTCATTTGCTCACCGAACCTCTCCAATCCTATCACTGCTGCGTTTATGCCCCTGTACACATGGTTGATTCTCTTTCAGAGACATAGCAATCCATAGGTTTTAAGATACTTACTAGTCAGGTACATTCATTGGCGTTTAATATGGGGTGTTGAGTCCATTTCGTTGAGCAAGGAGTAGCTCTTGTCTATTCCATATTTGGCTTAAGGAACTTTATCTGTGCTCATTTCAATCTCTGGTTTTATGCAGCACCCCAACTCACCTTTCCCCTTAATCAAGCATAAGTTGGTTTTCTAAATTGGAGACCCTGTTCTGTTTTGTAATTCAGTTCCTGTGTAGCCAAGTTTACATTCCGTGTATTAGTGATATCTTATGATGTTTCTTTTTCTGTGTGACTTATTTCAGTTAGAATCATCATACCTGAACCCACTCATTTTCTGCTACAGGCCTGTTGACAGAGATTTCATTGCTGAGTGATATTGCATTGTACGTAAGTAGCACAAATTCTTTATCCATTTTTCACTTTCTGCGATATTGAACTTGTACCATAAACGAGGTTCTTGTAAACAGAGCCGTCCCAAACTTTGGGGTGGCTGTGTCTTTTTGATTTTAATTTCCCTAAGCTATAGGACCATAAGTGGAAGTGCCCTAGGCTCTGTTGCTTTGTTTTTTAGATGTTTCAGGAAACACCATACACTTCTCCCTAGTGGCTGTTGGCAATTTACAACCCGCCCATCAGCATAACAAGGCTCCCAGTTCTCCATGGCCTGTCCTGCCTTTCTGGATTTTACACTTTTTTCAGATGGCCCCTTTGACAGGGGGGAAGTGAAACTTCATTGTAGTGCAGATTTCCTGTGCAAGCTTGCTTGCTTCGCCAAAAAGGGCGTATGCGTTTTTTCCTGAATATATTCAGGAAAAAACGCATACGCCCTTTTTGGCCAAGTGCATCATTGTCCACGTTCTGCCTCTTTTCCTATGCTTTAAATGCAATTCCAGTCTCCCTCCTGATATCGGTTTCCTGCAATTCTGCCCCACGTTCAAGTCCTCTTGGCAGCCTTACTTCAGTATATTTTTGGACGATAGCTGTCATTTATAACTCTGCAGGTTTGTGAATTACAGTGCCCCTGAGCTCCTTTCTTCAACTCGCTTTCTTGTGAGCTGGCCGCAACACCGCAGGATTGCTTCAGGCCCTAATCTGGTTCCCCACGGCACGCTGAGACTTTGGTTAATTCCTCTTCCTGGTTTGAAATGAGAGTTAAATTTGCCCGTCCAGACACCTCCAGCTAGTCTCTCATTGGTTCTCCCTATTCCTGTTCATATTCCACAGAAATTGCAAACTGGGCCAAAAGGACGTTAAAGGCACTGACTCTCCAAGTCGGGAGAGTGTTAGTAAAGTGTCTGGAATGTTGCACCCAAGTACCAGGGGACGAGAACTGAGATATATTGGCACACGTCTCCCGATCACACGGTTGTTCATACTCTGGGTTCCACATGCATGTTTTAGCTGAAGGAAGAATCCCTTAAACCTGGAGAGTTGAGACCCGTGGAATGGGTACCATTCAATATGACTTCAAAGGGTCTTCGTTTGCTCACCGAACCTCTCCAATCCTATCACTGCTGCGTTTATGCCCTTGTACACATGCTTGATTCTCTTTCGGAGACATAGCAATCCATAGGTTTTAAGATACTTACTAGTCAGGTACATTCTTAGGCGTTTAATATGGGGTGTTGAGTCCATTTCATTGAACAAGGAGTAGCACTTCTCTATTCCATATTTGGCTTAAGGAACTTTATCTGTGCTCATTTCAATCTCTGGTTTTATGCAGCACCCCAACTCACCTTTCCCCTTAAGCAAGCATAAGTTGGTTTTCTAAATTTGAGACCCTGTTCTGTTTTGTAATCCAGTTCCTGTGTAGCCAAGTTTACATTCCGTGTATTAGTGATATCTTATGATGTTTCTTTTTCTGTGTGACTTATTTCAGTTAGAATCATCATACCTGAACCCACTCATTTTCTGCTACAGACCTGTTGACATAGATTTCATTGCTGAGTGATATTGCATTGTACGTAAGTACCACAACTGCTTTATCCATTTTTCGCTTTCTGCGATATTGAACTTGTACCATAAACGAGGTTCTTGTAAACAGAGCCATCCCAAACTTTGGGGTGGCTGTGTCTTTTTGATTTTAATTTCCCTAAGCTATAGGACCATAAGTGGAATTGACCTAGGCTCTGTTGCTTTCTTTTTTAGATGTTTCAGGAAACACCATACACTTCTCCCGAGTGAATATATTCAGGAAAAAAAGCATACGCCCTGTTTGTCCAAGTGCATCATTGTGGACGTTCTGCCTGTTTTCCTATGCTTTAAATGCAATTCCAGTCTACCTCCTGAAATCGGTTTTCTGCAATTCTGCCCCGCTTTCAAGTCCTCTTGGCAGCCTTACTTCAGTATACTTTTGGACGATAGCTGTCATTTATAATTCTGCAGGTTTGTGAATTACAGGGGCCCTGAGCTCCTTTCTTCAACTCGCTTTCTTGTGAGCTGGCCGCAACACCGCAGGATTGCTTCAGGCCCTAATCTTGTTCCGGCACGGCACGCTGAGCCTTTGGATAATTCCTCTTACTGGTGGGAAATGAGAGTTAAATTTGCCCGTCCAGACACCTCCAGCTAGTCTCTCATTGGTTCTCCCTATTCCTGTACATCTTCCGCGGAATTTGCAAACTGGGTCAAACAGGAGGTTAAAGGCACTGACTCTCCAAGTCGGGAGAGTGTTAGTAAAGCGTCTGGAATGTTGCACCCGAGTACCAGTGGACGAAAACTGAGACATATTTGAAAACGTCTCCTGGTCACACGGTTGATCATACTCTGGGTTCCACATGCATGTTTCAGCTGAAGGAAGAATCCCTTAAACCTGGAGAGTTGAGACCCGTGGAATGGGTAGCATGTAATATGACTTCAAAGGGTCATTCTTTGCTCACTGAACCTCTCAAATCCTATCACTGCTGCGTTTATGCCCCTGTACACATGCTTGATTCTCTTTCGGAGACATAGCAATCCATAGGTTTTAAGATACTTACTAGTCAGGTACATTCTTAGGCGTTTAATATGGGGTGTTGAGTCCATTTCGTTGAATAAGGAGTAGCTCTTTTCTATTACATATTTGGCTTAAGGAACTTTATCTGTGTTCATTTCAATCTCTGGTTTTATGCTGCATACCAACTCACCTTTCCCCTTAAGCAAGCATAAGTTGGTTTTCTAAATTTGAGACCCTGTTCTGTTTTGTAATTCAGTTCCTGTGTAGCCAAGTTTACATTCCGTGTATTAGTGATATCTTATAATGTTTCTTTTTCTGTGTGACTTATTTCAGTTAGAATCATCATACCTGAACCCACTCATTTTGTGCTACAGGCGTGTTGACATAGATTTCATTGCTGAGTGGTATTGCATTGTACGTAAGTACCACAACTTCTTTATCCATTTTTCACTTTCTGTGATATTGAACTTGTACCATAAACGAGGTTCTTGTAAACGGAGCCGTCCCAAACATTTGGGTGGCTGTGTCTTTTTGATTTTAATTTCCCTAAGCTATAGGACCATAAGTGGAAGTGCCCTAGGCTCTGTTGCTTTCTTTTTTACATGTTTCAGGAAACACCATACACTTCTCCCGAGTGAATATATTCAGGAAAAAACGGATACGCCCTTTTTGTCCAAGTGCATCATTGTGGACGTTCTGCCTCTTTTCCTATGCTTTAAATGCAATTCCAGTCTACCTCCTGAAATCGGTTTTCTGCAATTCTGCCCCGCTTTCAAGTCCTCTTGGCAGCCTTACTTCAGTATATTTTTGGACGATAGCTGTCATTTATAATTCTGCAGGTTTGTGAATTACAGGGGCCCTGAGCTCCTTTCTTCAACTCGCTTTCTTGTGAGCTGGCCGCAACACCGCAGGATTGCTTCAGGCCCTAATCTTGTTCCGGCACAGCACACTGAGCCTTTGGTTAATTCCTCTTCCTGGTGGGAAATGAGAGTTAAATTTGCCCGTCCAGACACCTCCAGCTAGTCTCTCATTGGTCCTCCTTATTCCTGTTCATCTTCCGCAGAATTTGCAAACTGGGCCAAACAGGAGGTTAAAGGCACTGACTCTCCAAGTCGGGAGACTGTTAGTAAAGCGTCTGGAATGTTGCACCTGAGTACCAGGGACGAAAACTGAGACATATTTGAACACGTCTCCTGATCACATGGTTGATCATACTCTGGGTTCCACATGCATGTTTCAGCTGAAGGAAGAATCCCTTAAACCTGGAGAGTTGAGAACCGTGGAATGGGTACCATGCAATATGACTTCAAAGGGTCTTCATTTGCTCACCGAACCTCTCCAATCCTATCACTGCTGCGTTTATGCCCCTGTACACACGCTTGATTCTCTTTCGGAGGCATAGCAATCCATAGGTTTTAAGATACTTACTAATCAGGTACATTCTTAGGCGTTTAATATGGGGTGTTGAGTCCATTTCGTTGAGCAAGGAGTAGCTCTTGTCTATTACATATTTGGCTTAAGGAACTTTATCTGTGCTCATTTCAATCTCTGGTTTTATGCAGCACCCCAACTCACCTTTCCCCTTAAGCAAGCATAAGTTGGTTTTCTAAATTTGAGACCCTGTTCTGTTTTGTAATCCAGTTCCTGTGTAGCCAAGTTTACATTCCGTGTATTAGTGATATCTTATGTTGTTTCTTTTTCTGTGTGACTTATTTCAGTTAGAATCATCATACCTGAGCCCACTCATTTTCTGCTACAGACCTGTTGACATAGATTTCATTGCTGAGTGATATTGCATTGTACGTAAGTACCACAACTTCTTTATCCATTTTGCGCTTTCTGCGATATTGAACTTGTACCGTAAAAGAGGTTCTTGTAAACAGAGCCGTCCCAAACTTTGGGGTGGCTGTGTCTTTTTGATTTTAATTTCCCTAAGCTATAGGACCATAAGTGGAAGTGCCCTAGGCTCTGTTGCTTTGTTTTTTAGATGTTTCAGGAAACACCATACACTTCTCCCCAGTGGCTGTTGGCAATTTACATCCCGCCCATCAGCATAACAAGGCTCCCAGTTCTCCATGGCCTGTCCTGCCTTTCTGGATTTTACACTTTTTTCAGATGGCCCTTTTGACCAGGCGGAAGTGAGACTTCATTGTAGTGCAGATTTCCTTTGCAAGCTTGCTTGGTTGGCCAAAAAGGGCGTATGCGTTTTTTCCTGAATATATTCAGGAAAAAACGCATACGCCCTTTTTGGCCAAGTGCATCATTGTGGACGTTCTGCCTCTTTTCCTATGCTTTAAATGCAATTCCAGTCTACCTCCTGAAATCAGTTTCCTGCAATTCTGCCCGGCTTTCAAGTCCTCTTGGCAGCCTTACTTCAGTATATTTTTGGACGATAGCTGACATTTATAACTCTGCAGGTTTGTGAATTACAGTGCCCCTGAGCTCCTTTCTTCAACTCGCTTTCTTGTGAGCGGGCCACAACACCGCAGGATTGCTTCAGGCCCTAATCTTGTTCCGGCACGGCACACTGAGCCTTTGGTTAATTCCTCTTCCTGGTGGGAAATGAGAGTTAAATTTGCCCGTCCAGACACCTCCAGCTAGTCTCTCATTGCTCCTACCTATTCCTGTTCATCTTCTGCAGAAATTGCAATCTGGGCCAAACAGGAGGTTAAAGGCACTGACTCTCCAAGTCAGGAGAGTGTTAGTAAAGCGTCTGGAATGTTGCACCCGAGTACCAGTGGACGAAAACTGAGACATATTTGAAAACGTCTCCTGATCACACGGTTGATCATACTCTGGGTTCCACATGCATGTTTCAGCTGAAGGAAGAATCCCTTAAACCTGGAGAGTTGAGACCCGTGGAATGGGTAGCATGTAATATGACTTCAAAGGGTCTTCATTTGCTCACCGAACCTCTCCAATCCTATCACTGCTGCGTTTATGCCCCTGTACACACGCTTGATTCTCTTTCGGAGGCATAGCAATCCATAGGTTTTAAGATACTTACTAATCAGGTACATTCTTAGGCGTTTAATATGGGGTGTTGAGTCCATTTCGTTGAGCAAGGAGTAGCTCTTGTCTATTACATATTTGGCTTAAGGAACTTTATCTGTGCTCATTTCAATCTCTGGTTTTATGCAGCACCCCAACTCACATTTCCCCTTAAGAAAGCATAAGTTGGTTTTCTAAATTTGAGACCCTGTTCTCTTTTGTAATCCAGTTCCTGTGTAGCCAAGTTTACATTCCGTGTATTAGTGATATCTTATGTTGTTTCTTTTTCTGTGTGACTTATTTCAGTTAGAATCATCATACCTGAGCCCACTCATTTTCTGCTACAGGCCTGTTGACATAGATTTCATTGCTGAGTGATATTGCATTGTACGTAAGTACAACAACTTCTTTATCCATTTTGCGCTTTCTGCGATATTGAACTTGTACCGTAAAAGAGGTTCTTGTAAACAGAGCCGTCCCAAACTTTGGGGTGGCTGTGTCTTTTTGATTTTAATTTCCCTAAGCTATAGGACCATAAGTGGAATTGACCTAGGCTCTGTTGCTTTGTTTTTTAGATGTTTCAGGAAACACCATACACTTCTCCCGAGTGGCTGTTGGCAATTTACAACCTGCCCATCAGCATAACAAGGCTCCCAGTTCTCCATGGCCTGTCCTGCCTTTCTGGATTTTACACTTTTTTCAGATGGCCCTTTTGACCGGGGGGAAGTGAGACTTCATTGTAGTGCAGATTTCCTTTGCAAGCTTGCTTGGTTGTCCAAAAAGGGCGTATGCGTTTTTTCCTGAATATATTCAGGAAAAAACGCATACGCCCTTTTTGGCCAAGTGCATCATTGTGGACGTTCTGCCTCTTTTCCTATGCTTTAAATGCAATTCCAGTCTCCCTCCTGATATCGGTTTCCTGCAATTCTGCCCCACGTTCAGGTCCTCTTGGCAGCCTTACTTCAGTATATTTTTGGACGATAGCTGTCATTTATAACTCTGCAGGTTTGTGAATTACAGTGCCCCTGAGCTCCTTTCTTCAACTCGCTTTCTTGTGAGCTGGCCGCAACACCGCAGGATTGCTTCAGGCCCTAATCTGGTTCCCCACGGCACGCTGAGACTTTGGTTAATTCCTCTTCCTGGTGGGAAATGAGAGTTAAATTTGCCCGTCCAGATACCTCCAGCTAGTCTCTCATTGGTTCTCCCTATTCCTGTTCATATTCCGCAGAAATTGCAAACTGGGCCAAAAGGACGTTAAAGGCACTGACTCTCCAAGTCGGGAGAGTGTTAGTAAAGTGTCTGGAATGTTGCACCCAAGTACCAGGGGACGAGAACTGAGATATATTGGCACACGTCTCCCGATCACACGGTTGATCATACTCTGGGTTCCACATGCATGTTTTAGCTGAAGGAAGAATCCCTTAAACCTGGAGAGTTGAGACCCGTGGAATGGGTACCATGCAATATGATTTCAAAGGGTCTTCGTTTGCTCACCGAACCTCTCCAATCCTATCACTGCTGCGTTTATGCCCCTGTACACATGCTTGATTCTCTTTCGGAGACATAGCAATCCATAGGTTTTAAGATACTTACTAGTCAGGTACATTCTTAGGCGTTTAATATGGGGTGTTGAGTCCATTTCATTGAACAAGGAGTAGCACTTGTCTATTCCATATTTGGCTTAAGGAACTTTATCTGTGCTCATTTCAATCTCTGGTTTTATGCAGCGCCCAAACTCACCTTCCCCTTAAGCAAGCATAAGTTGGTTTTCTAAATTTGGGACCATGTTCTGTTTTGAAATTCAGTTCCTGTGTAGCCAAGTTTACATTCCGTGTATTAGTGATATCTTATGATGTTTCTTTTTCTGTGTGACTTATTTCAGTTAGAATCATCATACCTGAATCCACTCATTATGCTGCTATGGGCCTGATGACATAGATGTCATTGCTGAGTGATATTGCATTGTACGTAAGTACCACAACTTCTTTATCCATTTTTCGCTTTCTGCGATATTGAACTTGTACCATAAACGAGGTTCTTGTAAACAGAGCCATCCCAAACTTTGGGGTGGCTGTGTCTTTTTTATTTTAATTTCCCTAAGCTATAGGACCATAAGTGGATTTGACCTAGGCTCTGTTGCTTTGTTTTTTAGATATTTCAGGAAACACCATACACTTCTCCCGAGTGGCTGTTGGCAATTTACATCCCACCCATCAGCATAACAGGGCTCCCTGTTCTCCATGGCCTGTCCTGCCTTTCTGGATTTTACACTTTTTTCAGATGGCCCTTTTGACTGGGGGGAAGTGAGACTTCATTGTAGTGCAGATTTCCTTTGCAAGCTTGCTTGGTTGGCTAAAAATGGTGTATGCGTTTTTTCCTGAATATATTCAGGAAAAAACGCATACGACATTTTTGGCCAAGTGCATCATTGTGGACGTTCTTCCTCTTTTCCTATGCTTTAAATGCAATTCCAGTCTACTCCTGAAATTGGTTTCCTGCAATTCTGCCCCGCTTTCAAGTCCTCTTGGCAGCCTTACTTCAGTATATTTTTGGACGATAGCTGTCATTTATAACTCTGCAGATTTGTGAATTACAGTGCCCCTGAGCTCCTTTCTTCAACTCGCTTTCTTGTGAGCTGGCCGCAACACCGCAGGATTGCTTCAGGCCCTAATCTTGTTCCGGCACAGCACACTGAGCCTTTGGTTAATTCCTCTTCCTGGTGGGAAATGAGAGTTAAATTTGCCCGTCCAGACACCTCCAGCTAGTCTCTCATTGGTCCTCCTTATTCCTGTTCATCTTCCGCAGAATTTGCAAACTGGGCCAAACAGGAGGTTAAAGGCACTGACTCTCCAAGTCGGGAGACTGTTAGTAAAGCGTCTGGAATGTTGCACCTGAGTACCAGGGACGAAAACTGAGACATATTTGAACACGTCTCCTGATCACATGGTTGATCATACTCTGGGTTCCACATGCATGTTTCAGCTGAAGGAAGAATCCCTTAAACCTGGAGAGTTGAGAACCTTGGAATGGGTACCATGCAATATGACTTCAAAGGGTCTTCATTTGCTCACCGAACCTCTCCAATCCTATCACTGCTGCGTTTATGCCCCTGTACACACGCTTGATTCTCTTTCGGAGGCATAGCAATCCATAGGTTTTAAGATACTTACTAATCAGGTACATTCTTAGGCGTTTAATATGGGGTGTTGAGTCCATTTCGTTGAGCAAGGAGTAGCTCTTGTCTATTACATATTTGGCTTAAGGAACTTTATCTGTGCTCATTTCAATCTCTGGTTTTATGCAGCACCCCAACTCACCTTTCCCCTTAAGCAAGCATAAGTTGGTTTTCTAAATTTGAGACCCTGTTCTGTTTTGTAATCCAGTTCCTGTGTAGCCAAGTTTACATTCCGTGTATTAGTGATATCTTATGTTGTTTCTTTTTCTGTGTGACTTATTTCAGTTAGAATCATCATACCTGAGCCCACTCATTTTCTGCTACAGACCTGTTGACATAGATTTCATTGCTGAGTGATATTGCACTGTACGTAAGTACCACAACTTCTTTATCCATTTTGCGCTTTCTGCGATATTGAACTTGTACCGTAAAAGAGGTTCTTGTAAACAGAGCCGTCCCAAACTTTGGGGTGGCTGTGTCTTTTTGATTTTAATTTCCCTAAGCTATAGGACCATAAGTGGAAGTGCCCTAGGCTCTGTTGCTTTGTTTTTTAGATGTTTCAGGAAACACCATACACTTCTCCCCAGTGGCTGTTGGCAATTTACATCCCGCCCATCAGCATAACAAGGCTCCCAGTTCTCCATGGCCTGTCCTGCCTTTCTGGATTTTACACTTTTTTCAGATGGCCCTTTTGACCAGGCGGAAGTGAGACTTCATTGTAGTGCAGATTTCCTTTGCAAGCTTGCTTGGTTGGCCAAAAAGGGCGTATGCGTTTTTTCCTGAATATATTCAGGAAAAAACGCATACGCCCTTTTTGGCCAAGTGCATCATTGTCGACCTTCTGCCTCTTTTCCTATGCTTTAAATGCAATTCCAGTCTACCTCCTGAAATCGGTTTCCTGCAATTCTGCCCGGCTTTCAAGTCCTCTTGGCAGCCTTACTTCAGTATATTTTTGGATGATAGCTGTCATTTATAACTCTGCAGGTTTGTGAATTACAGTGCCCCTGAGCTCCTTTCTTCAACTCGCTTTCTTGTGAGCTGGCCGCAACACCGCAGGATTGCTTCAGGCCCTAATCTGGTTCCTGCATGGCATGCTGAGCCTTTGGTTAATTCCTCTTCCTGGTGGGAAATGAGAGTTAAATTTTCCCGTCCAGACACCTCCAGCTAGTCTCTCATTGGTTCTCCCTATTCCTGTTCATCTTCCGCGGAATTTGCAAACTGGGCCAAACAGGAGGTTAAAGGCACTGACTCTCCAAGTCGGGAGAGTGTTAGTAAAGCATCTGGAATGTTGCACCCGAGTACCAGGGGACGAGAACTGAGACATATTTCAACACGTCTCCCGATCACACGGTTGATCATACTCTGGGTTCCACATGCATGTTTTAGCTGAAGGAAGAATCCCTTAAACCTGGAGAGTTGAGACCCGTGGAATGGGTACCATTCAATATGACTTCAAAGGGTCTTCGTTTGCTCACCGAACCTCTCCAATCCTATCACTGCTGCGTTTATGCCCCTCCACACATGCTTGATTCTCTTTCGGAGACATAGCAATCCATAGATTTTAAGATATTACTAGTCAGGTACATTCTTAGGCGTTTAATATGGGGTTTTGAGTCCATTTCGTTGAGCAAGGAGTAGCTCGTGTCTATTACATATTTGGCTTAAGGAACTTTATTTGTGCTCATTTCAATCTCTGGTTTTATGCAGCACCCCAACTCACCTTTCCCCTTAAGCAAGCATAAGTTGATTTTCTAAATTTGGGACCATGTTCTGTTTTGAAATTCAGTTCCTGTGTAGCCAAGTTTACATTCCGTGTATTAGTGATATCTTATGATGTTTCTTTTTCTGTGTGACTTATTTCAGTTAGAATCATCATACCTGAATCCACTCATTATGCTGCTATGGGCCTGATGACATAGATGTCATTGCTGAGTGATATTGCATTGTACGTAAGTACCACAATTTCTTTATCCATTTTTTGCTTTATGCGATATTGAACTTGTACCGTAAACGAGTTTCTTGTAAACAGAGCCATCCCAAACTTTTGGGTGGCTGTGTCTTTTTGATTTTAATTTCCCTAAGCTATAGGACCATAAGTGGAAGTGCCCTAGGCTCTGTTGCTTTGTTTTTTAGATGTTTCAGGAAACACCATACACTTCTCCCGAGTGGCTGTTGGCAATTTACATCCCGCCCATCAGCATAAGAAGGCTCCCAGTTCTCCATGGCCTGTCCTGCCTTTCTGGATTTTACACTTTTTTCAGATGGCCCTTTTGACTGGGGGAAGTGAGACTTCATTGTAGTGCAGATTTCCTTTGCAAGCTTGCTTGGTTGGCCAAAAAGGGCGTATGCGTTTTTTCCTGAATATATTCAGGAAAAAACGCATACGCCCTTTTTGGCCAAGTGCATCATTGTCGACCTTCTGCCTCTTTTCCTATGCTTTAAATGCAATTCCAGTCTACCTCCTGAAATCGGTTTCCTGCAATTCTGCCCCGCTTTCAAGTCCTCTTGGCAGGCTTACTTCAGTATATTTTTGGACGATAGCTGTGATTTATAACTCTGCAGGTTTGTTAATTACAGTGCCCCTGAGCTCCTTTCTTCAACTCGCTTTCTTGTGAGCTGGCCGCAACACCGCAGGATTGCTTCAGGCCCTTACCTGGTCTGGCATTGCACGCTGAGCCTTTGGTTAATTGCTCTTCCTGGTGGGAAATGAGAGTTAAATTTTCCCGTCCAGACACCTCCAGCTAGTCTCTCATTGGTTCTCCCTATTCCTGTTCATCTTCCGCAGAAATTGCAAACTGGGCCAAACAGGAGGTTAAAGGCACTGACTCTCCACGTCGGGAGAGTGTTAGTAAAGCATCTGGAATGTTGCACCCGAGTACCAGTGGACGAAAACTGAGACATATTTGAAAACGTCTCCTGATCACACGGTTGATCATACTCTGGGTTCCACATGCATGTTTCAGCTGAAGGAAGAATCCCTTAAACCTGGAGAGTTGAGACCCGTGGAATGGGTAGCATGTAATATGACTTCAAAGGGTCTTCATTTGCTCACCGAACCTCTCCAATCCTATCACTGCTGCGTTTATGCCCCTGTACACACGCTTGATTCTCTTTCGGAGGCATAGCAATCCATAGGTTTTAAGATACTTACTAATCAGGTACATTCTTAGGCGTTTAATATGGGGTGTTGAGTCCATTTCGTTGAGCAAGGAGTAGCTCTTGTCTATTACATATTTGGCTTAAGGAACTTTATCTGTGCTCATTTCAATCTCTGGTTTTATGCAGCACCCCAACTCACATTTCCCCTTAAGAAAGCATAAGTTGGTTTTCTAAATTTGAGACCCTGTTCTCTTTTGTAATCCAGTTCCTGTGTAGCCAAGTTTACATTCCGTGTATTAGTGATATCTTATGTTGTTTCTTTTTCTGTGTGACTTATTTCAGTTAGAATCATCATACCTGAGCCCACTCATTTTCTGCTACAGGCCTGTTGACATAGATTTCATTGCTGAGTGATATTGCATTGTACGTAAGTACAACAACTTCTTTATCCATTTTGCGCTTTCTGCGATATTGAACTTGTACCGTAAAAGAGGTTCTTGTAAACAGAGCCGTCCCAAACTTTGGGGTGGCTGTGTCTTTTTGATTTTAATTTCCCTAAGCTATAGGACCATAAGTGGAATTGACCTAGGCTCTGTTGCTTTGTTTTTTAGATGTTTCAGGAAACACCATACACTTCTCCCGAGTGGCTGTTGGCAATTTACAACCTGCCCATCAGCATAACAAGGCTCCCAGTTCTCCATGGCCTGTCCTGCCTTTCTGGATTTTACACTTTTTTCAGATGGCCCTTTTGACCGGGGGGAAGTGAGACTTCATTGTAGTGCAGATTTCCTTTGCAAGCTTGCTTGGTTGTCCAAAAAGGGCGTATGCGTTTTTTCCTGAATATATTCAGGAAAAAACGCATACGCCCTTTTTGGCCAAGTGCATCATTGTGGACGTTCTGCCTCTTTTCCTATGCTTTAAATGCAATTCCAGTCTCCCTCCTGATATCGGTTTCCTGCAATTCTGCCCCACGTTCAGGTCCTCTTGGCAGCCTTACTTCAGTATATTTTTGGACGATAGCTGTCATTTATAACTCTGCAGGTTTGTGAATTACAGTGCCCCTGAGCTCCTTTCTTCAACTCGCTTTCTTGTGAGCTGGCCGCAACACCGCAGGATTGCTTCAGGCCCTAATCTTGTTCCCCACGGCACGCTGAGACTTTGGTTAATTCCTCTTCCTGGTGGGAAATGAGAGTTAAATTTGCCCGTCCAGATACCTCCAGCTAGTCTCTCATTGGTTCTCCCTATTCCTGTTCATATTCCGCAGAAATTGCAAACTGGGCCAAAAGGACGTTAAAGGCACTGACTCTCCAAGTCGGGAGAGTGTTAGTAAAGTGTCTGGAATGTTGCACCCAAGTACCAGGGGACGAGAACTGAGATATATTGGCACACGTCTCCCGATCACACGGTTGATCATACTCTGGGTTCCACATGCATGTTTTAGCTGAAGGAAGAATCCCTTAAACCTGGAGAGTTGAGACCCGTGGAATGGGTACCATGCAATATGATTTCAAAGGGTCTTCGTTTGCTCACCGAACCTCTCCAATCCTATCACTGCTGCGTTTATGCCCCTGTACACATGCTTGATTCTCTTTCGGAGACATAGCAATCCATAGGTTTTAAGATACTTACTAGTCAGGTACATTCTTAGGCGTTTAATATGGGGTGTTGAGTCCATTTCATTGAACAAGGAGTAGCACTTGTCTATTCCATATTTGGCTTAAGGAACTTTATCTGTGCTCATTTCAATCTCTGGTTTTATGCAGCGCCCAAACTCACCTTCCCCTTAAGCAAGCATAAGTTGGTTTTCTAAATTTGGGACCATGTTCTGTTTTGAAATTCAGTTCCTGTGTAGCCAAGTTTACATTCCGTGTATTAGTGATATCTTATGATGTTTCTTTTTCTGTGTGACTTATTTCAGTTAGAATCATCATACCTGAATCCACTCATTATGCTGCTATGGGCCTGATGACATAGATGTCATTGCTGAGTGATATTGCATTGTACGTAAGTACCACAACTTCTTTATCCATTTTTCGCTTTCTGCGATATTGAACTTGTACCATAAACGAGGTTCTTGTAAACAGAGCCATCCCAAACTTTGGGGTGGCTGTGTCTTTTTTATTTTAATTTCCCTAAGCTATAGGACCATAAGTGGATTTGACCTAGGCTCTGTTGCTTTGTTTTTTAGATATTTCAGGAAACACCATACACTTCTCCCGAGTGGCTGTTGGCAATTTACATCCCACCCATCAGCATAACAGGGCTCCCTGTTCTCCATGGCCTGTCCTGCCTTTCTGGATTTTACACTTTTTTCAGATGGCCCTTTTGACTGGGGGGAAGTGAGACTTCATTGTAGTGCAGATTTCCTTTGCAAGCTTGCTTGGTTGGCTAAAAATGGTGTATGCGTTTTTTCCTGAATATATTCAGGAAAAAACGCATACGACATTTTTGGCCAAGTGCATCATTGTGGACGTTCTTCCTCTTTTCCTATGCTTTAAATGCAATTCCAGTCTACTCCTGAAATCGGTTTCCTGCAATTCTGCCCCGCTTTCAAGTCCTCTTGGCAGCCTTACTTCAGTATATTTTTGGACGATAGCTGTCATTTATAACTCTGCAGATTTGTGAATTACAGTGCCCCTGAGCTCCTTTCTTCAACTCGCTTTCTTGTGAGCTGGCCGCAACACCGCAGGATTGCTTCAGGCCCTAATCTTGTTCCGGCACAGCACACTGAGCCTTTGGTTAATTCCTCTTCCTGGTGGGAAATGAGAGTTAAATTTGCCCGTCCAGACACCTCCAGCTAGTCTCTCATTGGTCCTCCTTATTCCTGTTCATCTTCCGCAGAATTTGCAAACTGGGCCAAACAGGAGGTTAAAGGCACTGACTCTCCAAGTCGGGAGACTGTTAGTAAAGCGTCTGGAATGTTGCACCTGAGTACCAGGGACGAAAACTGAGACATATTTGAACACGTCTCCTGATCACATGGTTGATCATACTCTGGGTTCCACATGCATGTTTCAGCTGAAGGAAGAATCCCTTAAACCTGGAGAGTTGAGAACCTTGGAATGGGTACCATGCAATATGACTTCAAAGGGTCTTCATTTGCTCACCGAACCTCTCCAATCCTATCACTGCTGCGTTTATGCCCCTGTACACACGCTTGATTCTCTTTCGGAGGCATAGCAATCCATAGGTTTTAAGATACTTACTAATCAGGTACATTCTTAGGCGTTTAATATGGGGTGTTGAGTCCATTTCGTTGAGCAAGGAGTAGCTCTTGTCTATTACATATTTGGCTTAAGGAACTTTATCTGTGCTCATTTCAATCTCTGGTTTTATGCAGCACCCCAACTCACCTTTCCCCTTAAGCAAGCATAAGTTGATTTTCTAAATTTGGGACCATGTTCTGTTTTGAAATTCAGTTCCTGTGTAGCCAAGTTTACATTCCGTGTATTAGTGATATCTTATGATGTTTCTTTTTCTGTGTGACTTATTTCAGTTAGAATCATCATACCTGAATCCACTCATTATGCTGCTATGGGCCTGATGACATAGATGTCATTGCTGAGTGATATTGCATTGTACGTAAGTACCACAATTTCTTTATCCATTTTTTGCTTTATGCGATATTGAACTTGTACCGTAAACGAGTTTCTTGTAAACAGAGCCATCCCAAACTTTTGGGTGGCTGTGTCTTTTTGATTTTAATTTCCCTAAGCTATAGGACCATAAGTGGAAGTGCCCTAGGCTCTGTTGCTTTGTTTTTTAGATGTTTCAGGAAACACCATACACTTCTCCCGAGTGGCTGTTGGCAATTTACATCCCGCCCATCAGCATAAGAAGGCTCCCAGTTCTCCATGGCCTGTCCTGCCTTTCTGGATTTTACACTTTTTTCAGATGGCCCTTTTGACTGGGGGAAGTGAGACTTCATTGTAGTGCAGATTTCCTTTGCAAGCTTGCTTGGTTGGCCAAAAAGGGCGTATGCGTTTTTTCCTGAATATATTCAGGAAAAAACGCATACGCCCTTTTTGGCCAAGTGCATCATTGTCGACCTTCTGCCTCTTTTCCTATGCTTTAAATGCAATTCCAGTCTACCTCCTGAAATCGGTTTCCTGCAATTCTGCCCCGCTTTCAAGTCCTCTTGGCAGGCTTACTTCAGTATATTTTTGGACGATAGCTGTGATTTATAACTCTGCAGGTTTGTTAATTACAGTGCCCCTGAGCTCCTTTCTTCAACTCGCTTTCTTGTGAGCTGGCCGCAACACCGCAGGATTGCTTCAGGCCCTTACCTGGTCTGGCATTGCACGCTGAGCCTTTGGTTAATTGCTCTTCCTGGTGGGAAATGAGAGTTAAATTTTCCCGTCCAGACACCTCCAGCTAGTCTCTCATTGGTTCTCCCTATTCCTGTTCATCTTCCGCAGAAATTGCAAACTGGGCCAAACAGGAGGTTAAAGGCACTGACTCTCCACGTCGGGAGAGTGTTAGTAAAGCATCTGGAATGTTGCACCCGAGTACCAGGGGAGGAAAACTGAGACATATTTGAACATGTCTCCCGATCACACGGTTGATCATACTCTGGGTTCCACATGCATGTTTTAGCTGAAGGAAGAATCCCTTAAACCTGGAGAGTTGAGACCCGTGGAATGGGTACCATGAAATATGACTTCAAAGGGTCTTCGTTTGCTCACCGAACCTCTCCAATCCTATCACTGCTGCGTTTATGACCCTCTACACATGCTTGATTCTCTTTCGGAGACATAGCAATCCATAGATTTTAAGATATTACTAGTCAGGTACATTCTTAGGCGTTTAATATGGGGTTTTGAGTCCATTTCATTGAGCAAGGAGTAGCTCTTGTCTATTACATATTTGGCTTAAGGAACTTTATTTGTGCTCATTTCAATCTCTGGTTTTATGCAGCACCCCAACTCACCTTTCCCCTTATGCAAGCATAAGTTGGTGTTCTCAATTTGAGACCCTCTTTTTTTTGTAATCCAGTTCCTGTGTAGCCAAGTTTACAGTCCATGTATTAGTGATATCTTGTGATGTTTCTGTTTCTGTGTGACTTATTTCAGTTAGAATCATCATACCTGAATCCACTCATTATGCTGCTACGGTGCTGATGACATAGATGTCATTGCTGAGTGATATTGCATTGTACGTAAGTACCACAACTTCTTTATCCATTTTTCGCTTTCTGCGATATTGAACTTGTACCATAAACGAGGTTCTTGTAAACAGAGCCGTCCCAAACTTTGGGGTGGCTGTGTCTTTTTGATTTTAATTTCCCTAAGCTACAGGACCATAAGTGGAAGTACCCTAGGCTCTGTTGCTTTCTTTCTTAGATGTTTCAGGAAACACCATACACTTCTCCCGAGTGGCTGTTGGCAATTTACATCCCGCCCATCAGCATAACAAGGCTCCGAGTTCTCCATGGCCTGTCCTGCCTTTCTGGATTTTACAATTATTTCAGAAGGCCCTTTTCACCAGGGGGAAGTGAGACTTCATTGTAGTTCAGATTTCCTTTGCAAGCTTGCTTGGTTGGCCAAAAAGTGCGTATGCGTTTTTTCCTGATTATATTCAGGAAAAAACGCATACGCCCTTTTTGGCCAAGTGAATCATTGTCCACGTTCTGCCTCTTTTCCTATGCTTTAAATGCAATTCCAGTCTACCTTCTGAAATCGGTTTCCTGCAATTCTGCCCCGCTTTCAAGTCCTCTTGGCAGCCTTACTTCAGTATATTTTTGGACGATAGCTGTCATTTATAACTCTGCAGGTTTGTGAATTACCGTGCCCCTGAGCTCCTTTCTTCAACTCGCTTTCTTGTGAGCTGGCCGCAACACCGCAGGATTGCTTCAGGCCCTAATCAGTTTCCGGCACGCCACGCTGAGCCTTCGGTTAATTCCTCTTCCTGGTGGGAAATGAGAGTTAAATTTGCCCGTCCAGACACCCCCAGCTAGTCTCTCATTGGTTCTCCCTATTCCTGTTCATCTTCCGCAGAAATTGCAAACTGGGCCAAACAGGAGGTTAAAGGCACTGACTCTCCAAGTCGGGAGAGTGTTAGTAAAGCATCTGGAATGTTGCACCCGAGTACCACGGGATGAGAACTGAGACATATTTGAACACGTCTCCCGATCACACGGTTGATCATACTCTGGGTTCCACATGCATGTTTTAGCTGAAGGAAGAATCCCTTAAACCTGGAAAGTTGAGACCTGTGGAATGGGTACCATGCAATATTATTTCAAAGGGTCTTCATTTGCTCACCGAACCTCTCCAATCCTATCACTGCTGCGTTTATGCCCCTCTACACACGCTTGATTCTCTTTCGGAGACATAGCATTCCATAGGTTTTAAGATACTTACTAGTCAGGTACATTATTAGGCGTTTAATATGGGGTGTTGAGTCCATTTCGTTGAGCAAGGAGTAGCTCTTGTCTATTCCATATTTGGCTTAAGGAACTTTATCTGTGCTCATTTCAATCTCTGGTTTTATGCAGCACGCTAACTCACCTTTCCCCTTAAGCAAGCATAAGTTGGTTTTCTAAATTTGAGACCCTGTTCTCTTTTGTAATCCAGTTCCTGTGTAGCCAAGTTTACATTCCGTGTATTAGTGATATCTTATGATGTTTCTTTTTCTGTGTGACTTATTTCAGTTAGAATCATCATACCTGAATCCACTCATTATGCTGCTACGGGCCTGATGACATAGATTTCATTGCTGAGTGATATTGCATTGTACGTAAGTACCACAACTTCTTTATCCATTTTTCGCTTTCTGCGATATTGAACTTGTACCGTAAACGAGGTTCTTGTAAACAGAGCTGTCCCAAACTTTGGGGTGGCTGTGTCTTTTTGATTTTAATTTCCCTAAGCTATAGGACCATAAGTGGAAGTGCCCTAGGCTCTGTTGCTTTGTTTTTTAGATGTTTCAGGAAACACCATACATTTCTCCCTAGTGGCTGTTGGCAATTTACATCCGGCCCATCAGCATAACAAGGCTCCCAGTTCTCCATGGCCTGTCCTGCCTTTCTGGATTTTACACTTTTTTCAGATGGCCCTTTTGACCGGGGGGAAGTGAGACTTCATTGTAGTGCAGATTTCCTTTGCAAGCTTGCTTGGTTGGCCAAAAAGGGCGTATGCGTTTTTTTCTGAATATATTCAGGAAAAAACGCATACGCCCTTTTTGGCCAAGTGCATCATTGTCGACGTTCTGCCTCTTTTCCTATGCTTTAAATGCAATTCTAGTCTACCTCCTGAAATCGGTTTCCTGCAATTGTGCCTTGCTTTCGATGCCTCTTCATAGCCTTATCTCAATATATTTTTTGAAAATAGTTGGCCTTTATAACTCTGCAGGTTTTTGAATTGCAGTGGCCCTTAGCTCCATTTTTCAGCTCTTATTTTTGTGATCTTGCCTCATAACCACAGGATTCCTTCAGGCCCTATTCTTCTTCTGGGGCACCTTGGTGTGCCTTTGGTTTATTCTTCTTACTGATGTGAAATTAGAGTGACATGTGCCCATTGAAACTGCTACAGCTAGTTTCTCCTTGGTTCCCCCTATTTCCATTCATCCTCCGCACTAACTGCAGACTGTGCGATACCAGAACTTAAAGGAATTGACTCTCCATGTGGGGATATTGTTAGTAAAGCGGCTGGAATGTCGATCCTGAGCCCCAGGAGAGGAAAAATGATGTGTGTTTTAGAAACCTTTCCCGATCATATGGTATACCAGTAGCTGGGTTTCCCAAGCATGGTTTAGCTGTAGGAAGATTCCCTTCAACCTGGAGTTTTGGGACCCTTGGAATGAGTAGCATGAAGTATTGCATTAAACTTTTGGCAGTTGCTCACCAAAGCTCACCAATCCTCTCAGCCCCAAGTGTCCAGCCTTATGTCTTATCCAGCTGTGGGTTTATATGTGGTCAATCCAGGTTGCATCACAGCCCCTGAGCAAATTTTGTAAGAATTTTTCTCTCTTTCATTGTTTCTGCGTTTTGTTTTTAAAATTTATTTCTATAATGGGGTTTAGCTCATTTTCACTGCTGTGTTTGTGCCGCTCTGCACACACTTGATTCCCTTATGGAGATATATCAATACATGGGTTTTAAGATTCTTATTACTCAGATATATTTCTCTGCGGTGTATAGGGTGTGTTGAGGCCAGTTCATTGAGCAAGGTGTAGATCTTGTCTAATATCTATTTGGTTTATTGAACGGTATCTGTGCTAATTTCAAACTCTGGTTTTATGCATCACCCCACCTTTCCTTTCCCCTTAAGCTGACATAAGTGTGTTTTCTAAATGTGAGACACTGTTCTGTTCTGTAATTCATTTCTTGTGCAGCCATATTTACCCTCCCTCTATAAGTGATATCTTATGATATGTTTCTTTTTCTGTTTGACTTATTTCAAGTAGTATTATCGGACCTAAATCCACTCTTTATCCTTCTACTAGCCTTATTACCTTGATTTCATGGTGAAGAGATATTCCATTGTACATAAGTACCACATCTTCTTTATCCATTGTTCTCTTTCCTGGGATATTTAAGGTGTACTGAAGTTGAGGTTCTTGTAAACAGAGTAGCCCTAAACTGTGGTGTGCTTGTGTCTTGTTGATTTTTAGACTTCCCTAGATATACTCCCATGATTGGAAGTGTCCTATGCTCTGTAGCTCTGTTTTTTAGATGATTTAGGAACCACCATACACTTCTCCAGAGTGGCTCTTGGCAGTTCACACACTGCCCATCAGCGTATAAAGGCTCCCTGTTCTCTATGGCCTGTCCTGCATTTCTGGTTTTTACAATTTTTTAGGATGGCCCTTTTGACCGGTGGGAAATGAGACTTCTTTGTTGTGCACATTTGCATTGCTTGCTTGCTTCGTTGCCCATAAAGTGCGTATGCGTTTTTTCCTGGATATAATCAGGAAAAAACGCATATGCCCTTTTGGGCCAACTGCATCATTGTCGAAATTCTGCCGCTTTTCATGTGCTTTAAAGACGAGTCCAATCTATCTCTTGAAATCTGTTTCTTGCAATTCTGTCTTGCATTCAGATCCTCTTCTTTGCCTTACCTCAACATATTTTTGGACGTTAGTTTTCATTTATAACTCTGCAGGTTTGTGAATTGCAGTGACCCTGAGCTCCATTTTTTAAGTTGCTCTTTTGTGAGCTGGCCTCAAACCCACAGGATTGCTTCAGGCCCTATTTTGGCTCTGGCGAGGCGGGCTGAGCCTTTTTTCAATTCTTATTCTTAATGGGAAATTAGAGTGATATGTGCCCGTCCAAACCCCTACAACTATTCTCTCATTGGTTCCCCCTCTTCCCGTTCATCCTCCTCACAATTTGCAAAATGTGTGAAACAGAAGTTGAAATGTGCTGATTCTCCAAGTGGAGAGATTCTAAGTAACGTGGCTGGAATGGTGAACAGGAGCACCAGGAGAGGATAAATGAGCTGCATTTTAGACACATCTCCCGATCACATGGTGTACAGTCCTCTGGGTTTTCCATGCATGTTTTAGCTGTAGGAAGATCCCTTGAACCTGCAGATTTGGGACCCATTGAATGGGTACCAGGTAGTATTACTTTAAAGGGTGTGTATTTCCTCACCCAACCTCACATTTCTCTTAGTGCAAACAGTTTCCAGCCTTATGTCTCATCCTGCTGTGGGTCTAGATGTGTTCAATCCATGTTGCATCACCGTCCCTGAGGAAAAGTTGTAAGAGGTTTTCTCTGTCTCTCTGTCGTTTATTTTTTTCAATTTATTACTATATTGGTTACAGCTGATTTTCAAAGCTCTGTTTCTTGCTGCTGTACATCCACTTGATTCACGTACAGAGAGACATCAGTAAATTCTTTTTCAGATTCTTACCAGTCGTATATATTCTTTTCCGGTGACTTGAGTGTGCTGAGTGCAGTTCTTTTAGCTACCGTGTGGGCCTTGTTGATTATCAGTTTGGTATTTGGAATGGTATCTTTGCTAATTTCAACCTCCTGGATGATGCCTCACCCCTCCCCACCTTTCCCGTTTAGCAGCCTTATGCGTGTTTTCTACATATTTGACTATGTTTTTGTTTTGTAATTTATTTCATGTGTAGTCATTTTGGATTCCACCTTTAAGTGATATCTTATGATATGTGTCTTTTTCTTTTTGAATTATGTCACTTAGAAAGATCATACGTAACTCCTCCGGAGTTGTTACAACTGGCCATATTTCATTGATTTCCAGGCTGAATAATATTCCACTCTACCTAAGTACCACATCTCTATCCATTTTTTCCCTCCAGAGACATTTAAGTTATATCCTAGTCGAGGATCTTTTAAACAGAGAGGGGGTAAACATTGGGGTGCCTGTGTCCTCTCAATTTTTGTTTTTCCCAAGATATACGCCCATGAGTGCAAGTGCCCTATGCTCTGTAGCTCATTTTTTAGATGCTTTAGTAAACACAATACACTTCTCCAGAATGGCCGTTGGCAATATACATTTCCACTATAAGTCTCACAGGGCTCCCTCTTCTCCTTGCCCTGTCCTGCATTTCTGTTGTTTACGCTTTATGAGGATGGCTCTTCTGACTGATGCGAAGTGATATCTTTTGTAGTATTGACTTCCAGTGCCCACCTGTTTGCTTGGCTAAAAAAGTGTATGCCCTTTTCTTGAATATATACAGAAAAAAACGCATACACCCTTTTTGGCCAACTGCAATGTTGGCAATGTTCAGCTCCTTTTCTTGTGCTTAATGGCGAGTCCTTTCTACCTCCTCAAATCCCTTTCCTGCCATTCTCCCTTGCTTACAAGTCCTTTTCTCTGACTTTCCTCAAGACATTTTTCAGTGATAGATATTTTCAACTCTGCAGTTTCGTGAATTTTACTGCCCCTGAGTTCCATTGTTCAACTTGCGTTTATGGGAACTGGCCACAAAGCAGTGGGATTTCCTCAAGCCCTATACTGTTTCCATGGGCAACCCTAGCCTTTGGTCAATTCGTCTTCCTGATTGGAAATTAGAGTGACATGTGCCTGTCTGAACACCTAGGACTTGTCTCTCATTGTTCCTCATCCTTCCGCTTCATCCTCTGGACAAATTCCAAACTGTACGCAACAGGATGTTGACAGTGCTGACATCTCCAAGTGGGGAGACTGTTAGTAAAGACGCTGGAGGGGTGAACCCGAGCACCAGGAGATGAGGAGATGAGATGCCTTTTCCAAACTCTTCCTGATCAGACAGTATACCATCCTCTGGGTGTGACAGACATGTTTTAGCAGTAGGAAGAGTCCCATTCATGTAAGGAGAACACCAGGGCTTTTTCAAAATCAGTGTCTGCCCGAAACTCAAACTGGGGAATTTTTTAAGCTATGGCTACACATATGTTCATTAAGGGCCTTGGGAAGTAAGCAGAGTCCAAACTTTAGATGATTGAAGTCTTCAGGGTCAGAAGCACTCACCACCAGCTTCCCTTAGGTTACACTTTAACTGTCATTGATAGATGATGTCAATAAAAATATCTATTCTTTTCCAGATTATTTCCCCTTATAGGTTATTGCAAAATGTTGAGTGTAGTTCCCTGTGCTATACAGTAGTTCCTTGTTGATGATCTATTTTATACATAGCAGTGTGTATGTGTTAATCCCAAACTGTTAATTTATCCCTCCTCCCACCTTTCCCCTTTGGTAATAATAAATTATAAGATTTTATACTTCTCAGAAATGGGGGAGCTGAAAGAGAGGTATCATTTTCAATGGAAAAGCATTTAAAACAAGATTGAAGCTTTAACCAAGATTATTAGATGTACATCCTTGGAAAGAAATCACTTCGTTTCTCTAATATTGACCTGACAAATAAGACAAACCTTTTCACTGAACTTGCTTATAATAAAGTGATGGAAATACCAAATGGAAGTGTTAGAAACATCTTATTTTACCCGAGCCTTATACACTGTTCTATGTTAACTACAGTTTGGCTCACACATCTGTTCATTGAGGTTACAATAGTCTCAATTTCTGTTACTGATCCTCCAGAGTGGACCCCAACAAGTGTCCCCCTGCCCAGTGTCATTGGGGCCAACAGATCGAGACTGAGTTTGGTTCACAAGCAAAGGAAACTTTATATTTTGATCAGAGAATGGAGAGGTGAGAGCATGCACTACCCCGTGGGCTGTGGGCTGGGCTGTTGTGTAGAGATCCTGTCAGAGTCAGTGGGAGGGAGGGGGCGGAGCTCTCAAGGGCCGGGTTGGCTGCAGCTCAGGCTCTATATCACGGAGTCTGCACTGGGCCCCAGGAGCTGAGGTGTCGTCCCAGCCATTCTGCACTAGGAAATCTGGTCTGAAGTGCCGGGTGTGGAACCTCTGCATGCGGGACCCTAGGAGCACATGAAATTAGACAAAGCACAAAGGATAAAAAAGGTTAGACTTGACTTTATTGCCCAGATTCTATTTTTATCTCCCAGGGATTTTTAATGGGCTTTGCTGGGGACAAACCCCTCCTCTGCGTTTTGTCCCGTTCCTCATTCTTGGAGTGCTGAGGGTGCAGACCCTTCTTCTGTAACTGCTGATTTGGGAGCCCTCATACCCAGGAGCGAGGGTCAGAGCTTCTCCCCAGCAGCCTCCAGGTGACGTTGATTGTCCCCAGGCCCCCTGCCTCCCTGCTCGTCCACCTGAGCACCAGCATTGGAAGTGTTATAGATTCTAATGACCTTTAAGGGTCCAGGAAAGAGATGTGCAGAGACGCTGTGGGGGTCGGATTCACCCCGCCCCACATTTGATCGGCCACCTTAGGCTGACCGTTTCTGCCAGCCTAGATGCTCTGACCAGTAGTCTGCGCTTTCTTCAATTAGGTCCTTGAATTAATGTACAAACAGCACCAGGTGTCAGAGCCCTGCCCGCTCAACTCCCAGACAGTCCAGGGTCAGTGGTGATCAAGGACCATGATGGCCACTGAGTCAACAGCCTTTTGAAGTAAACAGGAGTCCAGCCGGTCTTATTGGCCACCATCATCACGGTGTCTGTAGGCTTTTCTATGGTGACAGTGTGATATACGGTTCCCTCGCCAAGATTATTAGCTCCCCTCTGGGTGCAGTATGTCCTGCAAGCAGTAGTCTACTCTTTTGGGACACACTCTTGTTGTTTTATGAGAGAAACTCCAGGTCAAGTGATGTTCACATGAGTCGTCATGGTGCCCTGTTGCCCCCGGTTATCTCTCTGGATGTTGGAGTTGGAAGGCCTCCTCACTCGAGGTTGGTGTGCCCACAGAGCGAACCCTGCAACTTCAGGGCATGGTTGGTGGTTAGGATCACCACGTGGGGTCCTTTTCCCTTAGGAGGGAGGTGGCCTTTGGGGCTGCTGATTTCCAGGTTTTTAGATACCACCAGTATCTTGGCCAGATGTGGCAGTGGGCCAAGCCCCTTGGTGACCGTAGTTTATCCTACCTGGATGGCATTCTTGCATTGTTCCATTTCAAGTGGTCCCAGTTTTTGCACTAATTCTCCAATGGCGATTCACCTTTCACCGGGAATGTAAAGGTCAAAGGGTTTAGCTAAATTAGGGAGTTCCAGGGCAAGGGTCTGAATTGACTGCTCTTTCCATTCTTGAAAGGCCACTTCTGGATTCTATTCAAAAGGATCATCATCTTTTCCTTTCAGTGTTTCATATAGAGGCCCAGCTAGTAGACTGTAGTTAGGGATCCAGAAGCAGCAAACCCTGGCCTCCCCAGGAACCCCTAAGCTGTCTTCTAGTTTTAGAAAGGGGTAAGGCTGAAAATGGTTTCTTTCCTTTCCTGGGATGGGCTTCTCCGACCTTCTGTGAGAATGAAGCCCAGGCAGGTCACCGCAGTCTGTGATATTTGAGCTTTTTCTTGGACAACTTCTATCCTTTATTGGCTTGGTAGTTCAGAGGCCTCCTTAGTAGGGCTGGTGATCAGAATGTCGTCTGCGTACTGAAGGAGGGTTTCCTTTTCCAGAGGTAGAACTTTTAGGTCTTTAGCTAAGCTTTCCCCAAAGATGGTGTGGGAATTTTTGCACCCTTGGGGCAAGACGGCCCGGAAGTATTGTTTTAGTTGTATGTTGAGTCCTGCCACTCACAAGCCAAAATTTCTTGTGACTCTGGGACTAATGGAATACAAAAGAAGGCATCATTGAAGACTAATACAGAATACCATGTCCTGGTGGTTGGTAGAATGACCAGCAGGGTGTAGGAATTAGGAGCAGCTGGAGGTATATCCTCGGTGGCTTCACTGACTGTCCTGACATCCTTTACCAGGTCCCCAGCAGCCCATGGGGCTCTCGTGGTCAGACCAATCCCAGAATATGGAGCTCACCTGGGCAGGTACCCCACCCCCACCCCAGCCCACGGGGCTCTCGTGGTCAGGCCCCTCCCAGGATACAGAGCTACCCTTGCAGGTACTGTGGCAGGGCTGGGCACACAGGAACCGTGCACATAGCCCTCATTGCAGAGCACCCCCAGCTCACCTGTCGCTCAGAGCTGACACAGAGCACCTCAGAGCAGGACTTGAACTAACAAACAGCAGCTGCCACAGGTCTGTGACCCTGGGCATCACTCTGTGCGGCCTCCCTCCACCTGGTCTTCCAGAGACTTCCACTGCACCCGGGGCACCAGGCCTCTGTCTCCAACCACCACCCACCCCTCCTCTCCCTGACTCCTGGGTTCCTCTCATTAGGAGAGGGTTTTCTTGAAGTTGTCTCCCACTCATGGGCCAGATAAAATGATTAGAAAACAAGCCAAAGCTGCAGCCCCTTGTCTATCCTGACTCTCAGGAGCCCACACCTGTTCCTTGGACCTGGCCGGTTCAGCAAGTTCCATTTTCTGCAACTGTGAGCCCCTGAGGGGTGATGATTGGCTGACCTGGGCAGCCTTACCGTGCCAGCCAGCCCTCCCCAGGTGTGCCTGGGTTGAGATCAATATAAATACCACTCCAGGCAGCAAGAGGACCTGCAGCTGTGCCTGACGCCATTTTCTCTGCCCTGTCAGCAGTCTCGGGGCTGGGCTGGTGGGAGGGAGTGAGAGGCCACGGCTTTGTGGGTGGCCCAGTGTGAGTGGGGCTCTGCTGGACTTTCTGCAGCAGTTGCCAGGCTGCCACCTGCTAAAGAAGAGGATGTGTCACCTATACCTGCTGCTGGAATTTCTCCCTGGGCAGAGGTGAGGAAGGAAAAAAGCAGTGGGGGCAGGGACAGGATGGGTATCTCAGGCAGGGAAATGGAAATCTTCCAGAAGAGCACCCAGTGCCAGGACCATCCTGGCTGGCCTGCAGGCACCAAGTCGGCCGGCATGCTGTCACTCGTGTGGCTCTATGGCCCTTCCTCTAGGCTTTCAAGTCCTTGTATATATTCAGGTGTTTTACCTGGGACGGGTAGGAATAGTTCAGCAGCAACTGGCCTGGGGCTCAGCTCACGTTTACTCACAGATGCCTCGGCACGGTGCCCCAGCTTTGCAATGAGGACGCTTGTTGCATGGGGGCTGCTGGCTGAATGGGAGACGATTCCCCACCACTGACCAACTTCAGAATTGTTTACAACTGGAGCAAGTGCCCTGATACGGTTTTCCTCTGTGGAACTGGTGGGTTCTGTGATTTTTTTCTCTTTTTCGTTTTTGGTTCAAGGTAGATTTTATTCCTCTTTTTTGTATTTACAGATATAAGCATGGAAATAATTTATTCATATAAATACATGTATGTGAAGGGAATAATTGTTTTTTCTGTTTTTTTTTTAAATTTTATTTCTTTTTAATTTTGAATTTTATTTTATATTTTTATACAGCAGGTTCTTATTGGTTATCTATTTTATACATATAAATGTATACATGCCAATCCCAGTCTCTCAACTCCTCCCACCACCACCCCCCCAACAGCTTTCCCCCCTTGTTGTCCATACGTTTGTTGTCTACATCTGTTGCTGTATTTATGCCTTGCAAAATGGTTAACCTGTACAGTTTTTCTTGGTTCCACATATATGCATGAATATACAAGATTTGTTTTTCTCTTTCTGACTTACTTCACTCTGTATGACACTCTCTAGATCCATCGACGTCTCTACAAATGACCCAATTTCATTCCTTTTCATGGCTTAGTAATTTTCCATTTTATATATGTACCACAGCTTTATGCATTCGTCTGTCTGTGGGCATTTAGGTTGCTTCCATTACCTCGATATTGTAAAGAGTGAGGCAATGAACATTGCGGTGAATGTCTCTTTTTGATTTATGGTTTTGTCTGGGTATATGTCCAGAACTGGGATTGCTGTATCATATGGTAATTCTACTGTTAGTTTCTTAAGAAACTCCATATTGTTCTCCATAGTGACTGTATCAATTTATATTCCCAACAATAGTGGAAGAGGGTTCCATTTCTCCACACGCTTTCCAGCATTTTTTGTTTGTAGATTTTCTGATGATGCCCATTCTACCAGGTGTGAGGTGATACCTCATTGTTGAGTCCATTTCCTTGAGCAAGGGGTCGGTCTTGTCTATTACATATTTAGCTTATGGAACGGTATCTGTGCTAATTTCAAACACAGGTTTTATGCAGCACCCCAACTAACCTTCCCCCTTAAGCAAGCATAAGTTGGTTTTCTAAACATGAGAACCTGTTCTGTTTTGTAATTCAGTTCATGTGTAGCCAAGTTCGCATTCCATGTATTAGTGGTACCTTATGAGGTTTCTTTTTCTGTGTGGCTTTTTTCACTTAGAATCACCGTGCCTCAATCCACTCATTATGCTGGTACGGGCCTGGTGACATAGTTTTCATTGCTGAGAGGTATTCTGTTGTACGTAAGTACCACAACATCTTTATCCATTGTTTGCTCTCTGGCTTATTTAACTTGTGCTGCAGAAGAGGTTCCTGTAAACAGAGCCGTACCAAATATTGGGGTGGCTGTGTCTTTTTGATTTTAATTTCCCTAAGCTATAGGACAATAAGTGGAAGTGCCCTAGGCTCTGTTGCTTTGTTTTTTAGATGTTTCAGGAAACACCATACACTTCTCCCGAGTGGCTGTTGGCAATTTACATCCCGCCCATCAGCATAACAAGGCTCCCATTTCTCCATGGCCTGTCCTGCCTTTCTGGATTTTACACTTCATTCAGAGGGCCCTTTTGACCGGGGGGAAGTGAGACTTCATTGTAGTGCAGATTTCCTTTGCAAGCTTGCTTGGTTGGCCAAAAAGGGCGTATGCGTTTATTACTGAATATATTCAGGAAAAAACGCATACGCCCTTTTTGGCCAAGTGCATCATTGTGGACGTTCTGCCTCTTTTCCTATGCGTTAAATGCAATTCCAGTCTACCTCCTGAAATCGTCTTCCTGCAATTCTGCCCCGCTTTCAAGTCCTCTTGGCAGCCTTACTTCAGTATATTTTTGGACGATAGCTGTCATTTATAACTCTGCAGGTTTGTGAATTACAGTGCCCCGAGCACCTTTCTTCAACTCGCTTTCTTGTGAGCTGGCCGCAACAACGCAGGATTGGTTCAGGCCGTAATCTGGTTCCGACACGGCACGCTGAGCCTTTGGTTAATTCCTCTTCCTGGTGGGAAATGAGAGTTAAATTTGCCCGTCCAGACACCTCCAGCTAGTCTCTCATTGGTTCTACCTATTCCTGTTCATCTTCCGCAGAAATTGCAAACTGGGCCAAACAGGAGGTTAAAGGCACTGACTCTCCAAGTCGGGAGAGTGTTAGTAAAGCGTCTGGAATGTTGCACCCGAGTACCAGGGGACGAGAACTGAGACATATTGGAACACGTCTCCCGATCACACGGTTGATCATACTCTGGGTTCCACATGCATGCTTTACCTGAAGGAAGAATCCCTTAAACCTGGAGAGTTGAGACCCGTGGAATGGGTACCATGCAATATGACTTCAAAGGGTCTTCATTTGCTCACCGAACCTCTCCAATCCTATCACTGCTGCGTTTATGCCCCTGTACACACGTTTGATTCTCTTTTGGAGACATAGCAATCGATAGGTTGTAAGATACTTACTAGTCAGGTATATCCTTAGGCATTTAATATGGGGTGTTGAGTCCATTTCGTTGAGCAAGGAGTAGCTCTTGTCTATTCCATATTTGGCTTAAGGAACTTTATCTGTGCTCATTTCAATCTCTGGTTTTATGCAGCACCCCAACTCACCTTTCCCCTTAAGCAAGCATAAGTTGGTTTTCTATATTTGAGCCCATTTTCTCTTTGTAATCCAGTTCCTGTGTAGCCAAGTTTACATTCCGTGTATTAGATATATCTTATGATGTTTCTTTTTCTGTGTGACTTATTTCAGTTAGAATCATCATACGTGAATCCACTCATTATGCTGCTACGGGCCTGATGACATAGATTTCATTGCTGAGTGAAATTGCATTGTACCTAAGTACCACAACTTCTTTACCCATTTTTCACTTTCTGCAATATTGAACTAGTCCCATAAACGAGTTTCTTGTAAACAGAGCCGTCCCAAACTTAGGGGTGGCTGTGTCTTTTTTATTTTAATTTCCCTAAGCTATAGGGCCATAAGTGGAAGTGCCCTAGGCTCTGTTGCATTGTTTTTTAGATGTTTCAGGAAACACCATACACTTCTCCCGAGTTTCAGTTGGCAATATACATCCTGCCCATCAGCATAACAAGGCTCCCAGTTCTCCATGGCCTGTCCTGCCTGTCTGGATTTTACACTTTTTCCAGACGGCCCTTTTGACCGGGGGCAAGTGAGACTTCATTGTAGTGCAGATTTCCTTTGCAAGCTTGCTTGGTTGGCCAAAAAGGGTGTATGCGTTTTTTCCTGAATATATTCAGGAAAAAACGCATACGCCCTTTTTGGCCAAGTGCATCATTGTCGACGTTTTGCCTCTTTTCCTATGCTTTAAATGCAATTCCAGTGTACCTCCTGAAATTGGTTTCCTGCAATTCTGCCCCGCTTTCAAGTCCTCTTGGCAGCCTTACTTCAGTATATTTTTGGACGATAGCTGTCATTTATAACTCTGCAGGTTTGTGAATTACAGTGCCCCTGAGCACCTTTCTTCAACTCGCTTTCTTGTGAGCTGGCCGCAACACCGCAGGATTGCTTCAGGCCCTAATCTGGTTCCGGCACGGCATGCTGAGCCTTTGCTTAATTCCTCTTTCTGGTGGGAAATGAGAGTGAAGTTTGCCCGTCCAGACACCTCCAGCTAGTCTCTCATTGGTTCTCCCTATTCCTGTTCATCTTCCGCAGAAATTGCAAACTGGCCCAAACAGGAGGTTAAGGGACTGACTCTTCAATTCGGGAGAGTGTTAGTAAAGCATCTGGAATGATGCACCCGAGTACTAGGGGACGAGAACTGAGACATATTGGAACACGTCTCCCGATCACACGGTTGATCATACTCTGGGTTCCACATGCATGCTTTAGCTGAAGGAAGAGTCCCTTAAACCTGGAGAGTTGAGACCCGTGGAATGGGTACCATGCAATATGACTTCAAAGGGTCTTCATTTGCTCACCGAACCTCTCCAATCCTATCACTGCTGCGTTTATGCCCCTGTACACACGTTTGATTCTCTTTTGGAGACATAGCAATCCATAGGTTTTAAGATGCTTACTAGTCAGGTACATTCATAGGCATTTAATATGGGGTGTTGAGTCCATTTCGTTGAGCAAGGAGTAGCTCTTGTCTATTCCATATTTGGCTTAAGGAACTTTATCTGTGCACATTTCAATCTCTGGTTTTATGCAGCAACCCAACTCACCTTTCCCCTTAAGCAAGCATAAGTTGGTTTTCTAAATTTGAGACCCTGTTCTGTTTTGTAATCCAGTTCCTGTGTAGCCAAGTTTACATTCCGTGTATTAGTGATATCTTATGATGTTTCTTTTTCTGTGTGACTTATTTCAGTTAGAATCATCATACCTGAATCCACTCATTATGGTGCTACGGGCCTGATGACATAGATTTCATTGCTGAGTGATATTGCATTGTACGTAAGTACCACAACTTCTTTATCCATTTTGCGCTTTCTGCGATATTGAACTTGTACCGTAAAAGAGGTTCTTGTAAACAGAGCCGTCCCAAACTTTGGGGTGGCTGTGTCTTTTTGATTTTAATTTCCCTACGCTATAGGACCATAAGTGGAATTGACCTAGGCTCTGTTGCTTTGTTTTTTAGATGTTTCAGGAAACACCATACACTTCTCCCGAGTGCCTGTTGGCAATTTACAACCTGCCCATCAGCATAACAAGGCTCCCAGTTCTCCATGGCCTGTCCTGCCTTTCTGGATTTTACACTTTTTTCAGATGGCCCTTTTGACCGGGGGAAAGTGAGACTTCATTGTAGTGCAGATTTCCTTTGCAAGCTAACTTGGTTGGCCAAAAAGGGCATATGCGTTTTTTCCTGAATATATTCAGGAAAAAACGCATACGCCCTTTTTGGCCAAGTGCATCATTGTGGACGTTCTGCCTCTTTTCCTATGCTTTAAATGCAATTCCAGTCTCCCTCCTGATATCGGTTTCCTGCAATTCTGCCCCACGTTCAAGTCCTCTTGGCAGCCTTACTTCAGTATATTTTTGGACGATAGCTGTCATTTATAACTCTGCAGGTTTGTGAATTACAGTGCCCCTGAGCTCCTTTCTTCAACTCGCTTTCTTGTGAGCTGGCCGCAACACCGCAGGATTGCTTCAGGCCCTAATCTGGTTCCCCACGGCATGCTGAGACTTTGGTTAATTCCTCTTCCTGGTGGGAAATGAGAGTTAAATTTGCCCGTCCAGACACCTCCAGGTAGTCTCTCATTGGTCCTCCCTATTCCTGTTCATGTTCCGCAGAAATTGCAAACTGGGCTAAAGAGGAGGTTAAAAGCACTGACTCTCCAAGTCGGGAGAGTGATAGTAAAGCGTCTGGAATGTTGCACCCGAGTACCAGGGTAGGAGAACTGAGACATATTTGAACACGTCTCCCGATCACACGGTTGATCATCCTCTGGGTTCCACATGCATGTTTTAGCTGAAGGAAGAATCCCTTAAACCTGGAGAGTTGAGACCCGTGGAATGGGTACCATGCAATATGACTTCAAAGGGTCTTCATTTGCTCACCGAACCTCTCCAATCCTATCACTGCTGCGTTTATGTCCCTGTACACACGCTTGATTCTCTTTCGGAGACATAGCAATCCATGGGTTTTAAGATACTTACTAGTCACGTACATACTTAGGTGTTTAATATGGGGTGTTGAGTCCATTTCGTTGGGCAAGGAGTAGCTCTTGTCTGTTACATATTTGGCTTAAGGAACTTTATCTGTGCTCATTTCAATCTCTGGTTTTATGCAGCACCCCAACTCACCTTTCCCCTTAAGCAAGCATAAGTTGGTTTTCTAAATTTGAGACCCTGTTCTGTTTTGTAATCCAGTTCCTGTGTAGCCAAGTTTACATTCCGTGTATTAGTGATATCTTATGATGTTTCTTTTTCTGTGTGACTTATTTCAGTTAGAATCATCATACCTGAATCCACTCATTATGCTGCTATGGGCCTGATGTCATAGATTTCATTGCTGAATGATATTGCATTGTACGTAAGTACCACAACTTCTTTATCCATTTTTTACTTTCTGCGATATTGAACTTGTACCGTAAACGAGGTTCTTGTAAACAGAGCCGTCCCAAACTTTGGGGTGGCTGTGTCTTTTTGATTTTAATTTCCCTAAGCTATAGGACCATAAGTGGAATTGACATAGGCTCTGTTGCTTTGTTTTTCAGATGTTTCAGGAAACACCATACACTTCTCCCTAGTGGCTGTTGGCAAATTACATCCCACCCATCAGCATAACAAAGCTCCCAGTTCTCCATGGCCTGTCCTGCCTTTCTGGATTTTACACTTTTTTCAGATGGCCCTTTTGACCGGGGCGAAGTGAGACTTCATTGTAGTGCAGATTTCCTTTGCAAGCTTGCTTGGTTGGCCAAAAAGGGCGTATGCGTTTTTTCCTGAATATATTCAGGAAAAACCGCATACGCCCTTTTTGGCCAAGTGCATGATTGTCGACGTTCTGCCTCTTTTCCTATGCTTTAAATGCAATTCCAGTCTACCTCCTGAAATCGGTGTCCTGCAATTCTGCCCCGCTTTCTAGTCCTCTTGGCAACCTTACTTCAGTATATTTTTGGACGATAGCTGTCATTTATAACTCTGCAGGTTTGTGAATTACAGTGCCCCTGAGCTCCTTTCTTCAACTCGCTTTCTTGTGAGCTGGCCGCAACACCGCAGGATTGCTTCAGGCCCTAATCTTGTTCCGGCACGGCACGCTGAGCCTTTGGTTAATTCCTCTTCCTGGTGGGAAATGAGAGTTAAATTTGCCCGTCCAGACACCTCCATCTTGTCTCTCATTGGTTCTCCCTATTCCTGTTCATCTTCCGCAGAATTTGCAAACTGGGCCAAACAGGAGGTTAAATTCACTGACTTTCCAAGTCGGGAGAGTGTTAGTAAAGCGTCTGGAATGTTGCACCCGAGTACCAGGGGACGAACACTGAGACATATTTGAACACGTCTCCCAATCACACGGTTGATCATACTCTGGGTTCCACATGCGTGTTTTAGCTGAAGGAAAAATCCCTTAAACCTGGAGAGTTGAGACCCGTGGAATGGGTACCATGCAATATGACTTCAAAGGGTCTTCATTTGCTCACTGAACCTCTCCAATCCTATCAGTGCTGCATTTATGCCCCTGTACACACGCTTGATACTCTTTCGGAGACATAACAATCCATACGTTTTAATATACTTACTAGTCAGGTACATTCTTAGGTGTTTAATATGGGGTGTTGAGTCCATTTCGTTGAGCAAGGAGTATCTCTTGTCTATTCCATATTTGGCTTAAGGAACATTATCTGTGCTCATTTCAATCTCTGGTTTTATGCAGCACCCCAACTCACCTTTCCCCTTAAGCAAGCATAAGTTGGTTTTCTAAATTTGAGACGCTCTTCTGTTTTGTAATACAGTTCCTGTGTAGCCAAGTTTACATTCCGTGTATTAATGATATCTTATGATGTTTCTTTTTCTTGTGACTTATTTCAGTTAGAATCATCATACCTGAATGCACTCATTATGCTTCTACGGGCCTGATGACAGAGATTTCATTGCTGAGTGATATTGCATTGTACGTAAGTACCACAACTTCTTTATCCATTTTTCACTTTCTGTGATATTGAACTTGTACCGTAAACGAGGGTCTTGTAAGCAGAGCCGTCCCAAACTTTGGGGTGGCTGTGTCTTTTTGATTTTAATTTCCCTAAGCTATAGGACCATAAGTGGAAGTGCCCTAGGCTCTGTTGCTTTGTTTCTTAGATGTTTCAGGAAACACCATACACTTCTCCCAAGTGGCTGTTGGCAATTTACATCCTGCACATCAGCATAACAAGGCTCCCAGTTCTCCATGGCCTGTCCTGCCTTTCTGGATTTTACACTTTTTTCAGATGGCCCTTTTGACCGGGGGGAAGTGAGACTTCATTGTAGTGCAGATTTCCTTTGCAAGCTTGCTTGGTTGGCCAAAAAGTGTGTATGCGTTTTTTCCTGAATATATTAAGGAAAAAACGCATACGCCCTTTTTGGCCAAGTGCATCATTGTCGACGTTCTGCCTCTTTTCCTATGCTTTAAATGCAATTCCAGTCTACCTCCTGAAATCGGTTTCCTGCAATTCTGTCCCGCTTTCAAGTCCTCTTGGCAGCCTTACTTCAGTATATTTTTGGATGATAGCTGTCATTTATAACTCTGCAGGTTTGTTAATTACAGTGCCCCTGGGCTCCTTTCTTCAACTCTCTTTCTTGTGAGCTGGCCGCAACACCGCAGGATTGCTTCAGGCCCTAATCTGGTTATGGCACAGCATGCTGAGCCTTTGGTTAATTCCTCTTCCTGGTGGGAAATGAGAGTTAAATTTTCCCGTCCAGACACCTCCAGCTAGTCTCTCATTGGTTCTCCCTATTCCTGTTCATCTTCCGCGGAAATTGCAAACTGGGCCAAACAGGAGGTTAAAGGCACTGACTCTCCAATTGGGAGAGAGTTAGTCATGCGTCTGGAATGTTGCACCTGAGTACCAGGGGACGAGAACTGAGACATATTGGAACACGTCTCCCGATCACACGGTTGATCATACTCTGGGTTCCACATGCATGTTTTAGCTGAAGGAAGAATCCCTTAAACCTGGAGAGTTGAGACCCGTGGAATGGGTACCATGCAATATGACTTCAAAGGGTCTTCATTTGCTCACCGAACCTCTCCAATCCTATCACTGCTGCGTTTATGCCCCTGTACACACGCTTGATTCTCTTTCAGAGACATAGCAATCCATAGGTTTTAAGATACTTACTAGTCAGGTACATTCTTAGGCGTTTAATATGGGGTGTTGAGTCCATTTCGTTGAGCAAGGAGTAGCTCTTGTCTATTCCATATTTGGCTTAAGGAAGTTTATCTGTGCTCATTTCAATCTCTGGTTTTATGCATCACCCCAACTCACGTTTCCCCTTAAGCAAGCATAAGTTGGTTTTCTAAATTTGAGACCCTCTTCTCTTTTGTAATCCAGTTCCTGTGTAGCCAAGTTTACATTCCGTGTATTAGTGATATCTTATGTTTCTTTTTCTGTGTGACTTATTTCAGTTAGAATCATCATACCTGAACCCACTCATTTTCTGCTACAGGCCTGTTGACATAGATTTCATTGCTGAGTGATATTGCATTGTACGTAAGTACCACAACTTCTTTATCCATTTTGCGCTTTCTGCGATATTGAACTTGTACCGTAAAAGAGGTTCTTGTAAACAGAGCCGTCCCAAACTTTGGGGTGGCTGTGTCTTTTTGAATTTAATTTCCCTAAGCTATAGGACCATAAGTGGAAGTGCCCTAGGCTCTGTTGCTTTGTTTTTTAGATGTTTCAGGAAACACCATACACTTCTCCCGAGTGGCTATTGGCAATATACATCCCGCCCATCAACATAACAAGGCTCCCAGTTCTCCATGGCCTGTCCTGCCTTTCTGGATTTTACACTTTTTTCAGATGGCCCTTTTGACCGGGGGGAAGTGAGACTTCATTGTAGTGCAGATTTCCTTTGCAAGCTTGCTTGGTTGGCCAAAAAGGGCGTATGCGTTTTTTCCTGAATATATTCAGGAAAAAACGCATACGCCCTTTTTGGCCAAGTGCATCATTGTCGACGTTCTGCCTCTTTTCCTATGCTTTAAATGCAATTCCTGTCTACCTCCTGAAATAGGTTTCCTGCAATTCTGCCTTGCTTTCAATGCCTCTTCATAGCCTTACCTCAATATAATTTTTGAAAATAGTTGGCCTTTATAACTCTGCACGTTTTTGAATTGCAGTGGCCCTTAGCTCCATTTTTCAGCTCATATTTTTGTGCTCTTGCCTCATAACCACAGGATTCCTTCAGGCCCTATTCTTCTTCTGGGGCACCTTGCTGTGCCTTTGGTTTATTCTTCTTACTGATGTGAAATTAGAGTGACATGTGCCCATTGAAACCGCTACAGCTTGTTTCTCACTGGTTCCCCCTATTCCCATTCATCCTCCGCACTAACTGCAGACTGTGCGATACCAGAACTTAAAGGCATTGACTCTCCATGTGAGGATGTTGTTAGTAAAGCGGCTGGAATGTCGATCCGGAGCCCCAGGAGAGGAAAAATGAGGTGCGTTTTAGAAACCTTTCCCGATCATATGGTATACCAGTCACTGGGTTTCCCAAGCATGGTTTAGCTGTAGGAAGATTCCCTTCAACCTGGATTGTTGGGACCCTTGGAATGAGTAGCATGAAGTATTGCATTAAACTTTTGGCAGTTGCTCACCAAAACTCACCAATCCTCTCAGCCCCAAGTGTCCAGCCTTATGTGTTATCCAGCTGTGGGTTTATATGTGGTCAATCCAGGTTGCATCACAGCCCCTGAGCAAATTTTGTAAGAATTTTTCTCTCTTTCATTGTTTCTGCGTTTTGTTTTTAAAATTTATTTCTATAATGGGGTTTAGCTCATTTTCACTGCTGTGTTTGTGCCGCTCTGCACACACTTGATTCCCTTATGGAGATATATCTATACATGGATTTTCTTTTTTTTTTTTTTTCTTTTGCGATACGTGGGCCTCTCACTGTTGTGGCCTCTCCCGCCGTGGAGCACAGGCTCCGGACGCGCAGGCTCAGCGGCCATGGCTCACGGGCCCAGCCACTCCGCGGCACATGGGATCCTCCCGGACCGGGGCACGAACCCGCGTCCCCTGCATCGGCAGGCGGACTCTCAACCACTGTGCCACCAGGGAAGCCCAATACATGGATTTTAAGATTCTTATTACTCAGATATATTTCTCTGTGGTTTATAAGGTGTGTTGAGGCCAGTTCATTGAGCAAGGTGTAGATCTTGTCTAATATCTATTTGGTTTATTGAACGGTATCTGTGCTAATTTCAAACTCTGGTTTTATGCATCACCCCACCTCTCCTTTCCCCTTAAGCTGACATAAGTGTGTTTTCTAAATGTGAGACACTGTTCTGTTCTGTAATTCATTTCTTGTGCAGCCATATTTACCCTCCCTCTATAAGTGATATCTTATGATATGTTTCTTTTTCTGTTTGACTTATTTCAAGTAGTATTATCGGACCTAAATCCACTCTTTATCCTTCTACTAGCCTTATTACATTGATTTCATGGTGAAGAGATATTCCATTGTACATAAGTACCACATCTTCTTTATCCATTGTTCTCTTTCCTGGGATATTTAAGGTGTACTGAAGTTGAGGTTCTTGTAAACAGAGTAGCCCTAAACTGTGGTGTACTTGTGTCTTGTTGATTTTTAGACTTCCCTAGATATATTCCCATGATTGGAAGTGTCCTATGCTCTGTAGCTCTGTTTTTTAGATGATTTAGGAACCACCATACACTTTTCCAGAGTGGCTCTCGGCAGTTCACACACTGCCCATCAGCGTATAAAGGCTCCCTGTTCTCCATGGCCTGTCCTGCATTTCTGGTTTTTACAATTTTTTAGGATGGCCCTTTTGACCGGTGGGAAATGAGACTTCTTTGTTGTGCACATTTGCATTGCTTGCTTGCTTCGTTGCCCATAAAGTGCGTATGCGTTTTTTCCTGGATATAATCAGGAAAAACACATACGCCCTTTTGGGCCAACTGCATCATTGTCGAAATTCTGCCATTTTTCATGTGCTTTAAAGACGAGTCCAATCTATCTCTTGAAATCTGTTTCTTGCAATTCTGTCTTGCATTCAGATCCTCTTCTTTCCCTTACCTCAACATAGTTTTGGACGTTAGTTTTCATTTATAACTCTGCAGGTTTGTGAATTGCAGTGACCCTGAGCTCCATTTTTTAAGTTGCTCTTTTGTGAGCTGGCCTCAAACCCGCAGGATTGCTTCAGGCCCTATTTTGGCTCCGGCGAGGCGGGCTGAGCCTTTTTTCAATTCTTATTCTTAATGGGAAATTAGAGTGATATGTGCCCGTCCAAACCCCTACAACTATTCTCTCATTGGTTCCCCCTCTTCCCGTTCATCCTCCTCACAATTTGCAAAATGTGTGAAACAGAAGTTGAAATGTGCTGATTCTCCAAGTGGGGAGATTCTAAGTAACGTGGCTGGAATGGTGAACAGGAGCACCAGGAGAGGATAAATGAGCTGCATTTTAGACACATCTCCCGATCACATGGTGTACAGTCCTCTGGGTTTTCCATGCATGTTTTAGCTGTAGGAAGATCCCTTGAACCTGCAGATTTGGGACCCATTGAATGGGTACCAGGTAGTATTACTTTAAAGGGTGTGCATTTCCTCACCCAACCTCACATTTCTCTTAGTGTAAACAGTTTCCAGCCTTATGTCTCATCCTGCTGTGGGTCTAGATGTGTTCAATCCATGTTGCATCACCGTCCCTGAGGAAAAGTTGTAAGAGGTTTTCTCTGTCTCTCTGTCGTTTATTTTTTTCAATTTATTACTATATTGGTTACAGCTGATTTTCAAAGCTCTGTTTCTTGCTGCTGTACATCCACTTGATTCATGTACAGAGAGACATCAGTAAATTCTTTTTCAGATTCTTACCAGTCATATATATTCTTTTCCGTTGACTTGAGTGTGCTGAGTGCAGTTCTTTTAGCTACCGTGTAGGCCTTGTTGATTATCAGTTTGGTATTTGGAATGGTATCTTTGCTAATTTCAACCTCCTGGATGATGCCTCACCCCTCCCCACCTTTCCCGTTTAGCAGCCTTATGCGTGTTTCCTACATATTTGACTATGTTTTTGTTTTGTAATTTATTTCATGTGTAGCCATTTTGGATTCCACCTTTAAGTGATATCTTATGATATGTGTCTTTTTCTTTTTGAATTATGTCACTTAGAATGATCATACGTAACTCCTCCGGAGTTGTTACAACTGGCCATAGTTCATTGATTTCCAGGCTGAATAATATTCCACTCTACCTAAGTACCACATCTCTATCCACTTTTTCCCTCCAGAGACATTTAAGTTATATCCTAGTCGAGGATCTTTTAAACAGAGAGGGGGTAAACATTGGGGTGCCTGTGTCCTCTCGATTTTTGTTTTTCCCAAGATATACGCCCATGAGTGCAAGTGCCCTATGCTCTGTAGCTCATTTTTTAGATGCTTTAGTAAACACAATACACTTCTCCAGAATGGCCGTTGGCAATATACATTTCCACTATAAGTCTCACAGGGCTCCCTCTTCTCCTTGCCATGTCCTGCATTTCTGTTGTTTACGCTTTATGAGGATGGCTCTTCTGACTGATGCGAAGTGATATCTTTTGTAGTATTGACTTCCAGTGCCCACCTGTTTGCTTGGCTAAAAAAGTGTATGCCCTTTTCTTGAATATATACAGAAAAAAACGCATACACCCTTTTTGGCCAACTGCAATGTTGGCAATGTTCAGCTCCTTTTCTTGTGCTTAATGGCGAGTCCTTTCTACCTCCTCAGATCCCTTTCCTGCCATTCTCCCTTGCTTACAAGTCCTTTTCTCTGACTTTCCTCAAGACATTTTTCAGTGATGGATATTTTCAACTCTGCAGTTTCGTGAATTTTACTGCCCCTGAGTTCCATTTTTCAACTTGTGTTTATGGGAACTGGCCACAAAGCAGCAGGATTTCCTCAAGCCCTATACTGTTTCCATGGGCAACCCTAGCCTTTGGTCAATTCGTCTTCCTGATTGGAAATTAGAGTGACATGTGCCTGTCTGAACACCTAGGACTTGTCTCTCATTGTTCCTCATCCTTCCGCTTCATCCTCTGGACAAATTCCAAACTGTACGCAACAGGACGTTGACAGTGCTGACATCTCCAAGTGGGGAGACTGTTAGTAAAGACGCTGGAGGGGTGAACCCGAGCACCAGGAGATGAGGAGATGAGATGCCTTTTCCAAACTCTTCCCGATCAGACGGTATACCATCCTCTGGGTGTGACAGACATGTTTTAGCAGTAGGAAGAGTCCCATTCATGTAAGGAGAAAACCAGGGCTTTTTCAAAATCAGTGTCTGCCCGAAACCCAAACTGGGGAATTTTTTAAGCTACGGCTACACATATGTTCTTTAAGGGCCTGGGGAAGTAGGCAGAGTCCAAACTTTAGATGATTGAAGTCTTCAGGGTCAGAAGCACTCACCACCAGCTTCCCTTAGGTTACACTTTAACTGTCATTGATAGATGACAATGACAATAAAAATATCTATTCTTTTCCAGATTATTTCCCCTTATAGGTTATTGCAAAATGTTGAGTGTAGTTCCCTGTGCTATACAGTAGTTCCTTGTTGATGATCTATTTTATACATAGCAGTGTGTATGTGTTAATCCCAAACTGTTAATTTATCCCTCCTCCCACCTTTCCCCTTTGGTAATAATAAATTATAAGATTTTATACTTCTCAGAAATGGGGGAGCTGAAAGAGAGGTATCATTTTCAATGGAAAAGCATTTAAAACAAGATTGAAGCTTTAACCAAGATTATTAGATGTACATCCTTGGAAAGAAATCACTTCGTTTCTCTAATATTGACCTGACAAATAAGACAAACCTTTTCACTGAACTTGCTTATAATAAAGTGATGGAAATATCAAATGGAAGTGTTAGAAACATCTTATTTTACCCGAGCCTTATACACTGTTCTATGTTAACTACAGTTTGGCTCACACATCTGTTCATTGAGGTTACAATAGTCTCAATTTCTGTTACTGATCCTCCAGAGTGGACCCCAACAAGTGTCCCCCTGCCCAGTGTCATTGGGGCCAACAGATCGAGACTGAGTTTGGTTCAGAAGCAAAGGATCAGAGAATGGAGAGGTGAGAGCATGCACTACCCCGTGGGCTGTGGGCTGGGCTGTTGTGTAGAGATCCTGTCAGAGTCAGTGGGAGGGAGGGGGCGGAGCTCTTGAGGGCCGGGGTGGCTGCAGCTCAGGCTCTATATCGCGGAGTCTGCACTGGGCCCCAGGAGCTGAGGTGTCGTCCCAGCCATTCTGCACTAGGAAATCTGGTCTGAAGTGCCGGGTGTGGAACCTCTGCATGCGGGACCCTAGGAGCACATGAAATTAGACAAAGCACAAAGGATAAAAAAGGTTAGACTTGACTTTATTGCCCAGATTCTATTTTTATCTCCCAGGGATTTTTAATGGGCTTTGCTGGGGACAAACCCCTCCTCTGCCTTTTGTCCCGTTCCTCATTCTTGGAGTGCTGAGGGTGCAGACCCTTCTTCTGTAACTGCTGAGTGCTGAGTTGGGAGCCCTCATACCCGGGAGCGAGGGTCAGAGCTTCTCCCCAGCAGCCTCCAGGTGACGTTGATTGTCCCCAGGCCCCCTGCCTCCCTGCTCGTCCACCTGAGCACCAGCATTGGAAGTGTTATAGATTCTAATGACCTTTAAGGGTCCAGGAAAGAGATGTGCAGAGACGCTGTGGGGGCCGGTTTCACCCCGCCCCACATTTGTTCGGCCACCTTAGGCTGACCGTTTCTGCCAGCCTAGATGCTCTGACCAGTAGTCTGCGCTTTCTTCAATTAGGCCCCTGAATTAACGTACAAACAGCACCAGGTGTCAGAGCCCTGCCTGCTCAACTCCCAGACAGTCCAGGGTCAGTGGTGATCAAGGACCATGATGGCCACTGAGTCAACAGCCTTTTGAAGTAAACAGGAGTCCAGCTGGTCTTATTGGCCACCATCATCATGGTGTCTGTAGGCTTTTCTATGGTGACAGTGTGATATACGGTTCCCCCGCCAAGATTATTAGCTCCCCTCTGGGTGCAGTAAGTCCTGCAAGCAGTAGTCTACTCTTTTGGGACACACTCTTGTTGTTTTATGAGAGAAACTCCAGGTCAAGTGATGTTCACACGAGTCGTCATGGTGCCCTGTTGCCCCCGGTTATCTCTCTGGATGTTGGAGTTGGAGGGCCTCCTCACTCGAGGTTGGTGTGCCCATGGAGCGAACCCTGCAACTTCAGGGCATGGTTGGTGGTTAGGATCACCACGTGGGGTCCTTTTCCCTTAGGAGGGAGGTGGCCTTTTGGGCTGCTGATTTCCAGGTTTTTAGATACCACCAGTATCTTGGCCAGATGTGGCAGTGGGCCAAGCCCCTTGGTGCCCGTAGTTTATCCTACCTGGATGGCATTCTTGCATTGTTCCATTTCAAGTGGTCCCAGTTTTTGCACTAATTCTCCAATGGCGATTCACCTTTCACCGGGAATGTAAAGGTCAAAGGGTTTAGCTAAATTAGGGAGTTCCAGGGCAAGGGTCTGAATTGACTGCTCTTTCCATTCTTGAAAGGCCACTTCTGGATTCTATTCAAAAGGATCATCATCTTTTCCTTTCAGTGTTTCATATAGAGGCTCAGCTAGTAGACTGTAGTTAGGGATCCAGAAGCAGCAAACCCTGGCCTCCCCAGGAACCCCTAAGCTGTCTTCTAGTTTTAGAAAGGGGTAAGGCTGAAAATGGTTTCTTCCCTTTCCTGGGATGGGCTTCTCCGACCTTCTGTGAGAACGAAGCCCAGGCAGGTCACCGCAGTCTGTGATATTTGAGCTTTTTCTTGGACAACTTCTATCCTTTATTGGCTTGGTAGTTCAGAGGCCTCCTTAGTAGGGCTGGCGATCAGAATGTCGTCTGCGTACTGAAGGAGGGTTTCCTTTTCCAGAGGTAGAACTTTTAGGTCTTTAGCTAAGCTTTCCCCAAAGATGGTGTGGGAATTTTTGCACCCTTGGGGCAAGACGGCCCGGAAGTATTGTTTTAGTTGTATGTTGAGTCCTGCCACTCACAAGCCAAAATTTCTTGTGACTCTGGGACTAATGGAATACAAAAGAAGGCATCATTGAAGACTAATACAGAATACCATGTCCTGGTGGTTGGTAGAATGACCAGCAGGGTGTAGGAATTAGGAGCAGCTGGAGGTATATCCTCGGTGGCTTCACTGACTGTCCTGACATCATTTACCAGGTCCCCAGCAGCCCATGGGGCTCTCGTGGTCAGACCAATCCCAGAATATGGAGCTCACCTGGGCAGGTACCCCACCCCCACCCCAGCCCACGGGGCTCTCGTGGTCAGGCCCCTCCCAGGATACAGAGCTACCCTTGCAGGTACCATGGCAGGGCTGGGCACACAGGAACCGTGCACATAGCCCTCATTGCAGAGCACCCCCAGCTCACCTGTCGCTCAGAGCTGACACAGAGCACCTCAGAGCAGGACTTGAACTAACAAACAGCAGCTGCGACAGGTCTGTGACCCTGGGCATCACTCTGTGCGGCCTCCCTCCACCTGGTCTTCCAGAGACTTCCACTGCACCAGGGGCACCAGGCCTCTGTCTCCAACCACCACCCACCCCTCCTCTCCCTGACTCCTGGGTTCCTCTCATTAGGAGAGGGTTTTCTTGAAGTTGTCTCCCACTCATGGGCCAGATAAAATGATTAGAAAACAAGCCAAAGCTGCAGCCCCTTGTCTATCCTGACTCTCAGGAGCCCACACCTGTTCCTTGGACCTGGCAGGTTCAGCAAGTTCCATTTTCTGCAACTGTGAGCCCCTGAGGGATGATGATTGGCTGACCTGGGCAGCCTTACCGTGCCGGCCAGCCCTCCCCAGGTGTGCCTGGGTTGAGATCAATATAAATACCACTCCAGGCAGCAAGAGGCCCTGCAGCCGTGCCTGACGCCATTTTCTCTGCCCTGTCAGCAGTCTCGGGGCTGGGCTGGTGGGAGGGAGTGAGAGGCCACGGCTTTGTGGGTGGCCCAGTGTGAGTGGGGCTCTGCTGGACTTTCTGCAGCAGTTGCCAGGCTGCCACCTGCTAAAGAAGAGGATGTGTCACCCATACCTGCTGCTGGAATTTCTCCCTGGGCAGAGGTGAGGAAGGAAAAAAGCAGTGGGGGCAGGGACAGGACGGGTATCTCAGGCAGGGAAATGGAAATCTTCCAGAAGAGCACCCAGGGCCAGGACCATCCTGGCTGGCCTGCAGGCACCAAGTCGGCCGGTATGCTGTCACTCGTGTGGCTCTATGGCCCTTCCTCTAGGCTTTCAAGTCCTTGTATATATTCAGGTGTTTTACCTGGGACGGGTGGGAATAGTTCAGCAGCAACTGGCCTGGGGCTCAGCTCACGTTTACTCACAGATGCCTCGGCACGGTGCCCCAGCTTTGCAATGAGGACGCTTGTTGCGTGGGGGCTGCTGGCTGAATGGGAGACGATTCCCCACCACTGACCAACTTCAGAATTGTTTACAACTGGAGCAAGTGCCCTGATACGGTTTTCCTCTGTGGAACTGGTGGGTTCTGTGTTTTTTTTCTCTTTTTCGTTTTTGGTTCAAGGTAGATTTTATTCCTCTTTTTTGTATTTACAGATATAAGCATGGAAATAATTTATTCATATAAATACATGTATGTGAAGGGAATAATTGTTTTTTCTGTTTTATTTTTTAAATTTTATTTCTTTTTAATTTTGAATTTTATTTTATATTTTTATACAGCAGGTTCTTATTGGTTATCTATTTTATACATATAAATGTATACATGCCAATCCCAGTCTCTCAACTCCTCCCACCACCACCCCCCCCAACAGCTTTCCCCCCTTGTTGTCCATACGTTTGTTGTCTACATCTGTTGCTCTATTTATGCCTTGCAAAATGGTTAACCTGCACAGTTTTTCTAGGTTCCACATATATGCATGAATATATAAGATTTGTTTTTCTCTTTCTGACTTACTTCACTCTGTATGACAGTCTCTAGATCCATCGACGTCTCTACAAATGACCCAATTTCATTCCTTTTCATGGCTTAGTAATATTCCATTTTATATATGTACCACTGCTTTATGCATTCGTCTGTCTGTGGGCATTTAGGTTGCTTCCATTACCTCGATATTGTAAAGAGTGAGGCAATGAACATTGCGGTGAATGTCTCTTTTTGATTTATGGTTTTGTCTGGGTATATGTCCAGAACTGGGATTGCTGTATCATATGGTAATTCTACTGTTAGTTTCTTAAGAAACTCCATATTGTTCTCCATAGTGACTGTATCAATTTATATTCCCAACAGTAGTGGAAGAGGGTTCCTTTTCTCCACACATTTCCAGCATTTTTTGTTTGTAGATTTTCTGATGATGCCCATTCTACCAGGTGTGAGGTGATACCTCATTGTTGAGTCCATTTTGTTGAGCAAGGGGTAGGTCTTGTCTATTACATATTTAGCTTATGGAACGGTATCTGTGCTAATTTCAAACTCTGCTTTTATGCAGCACCACAACTCACCTTCCCCCTTAAGCAAGCATAAGTTGGTTTTCTAAACATGAGACCCTGTTCTGTTTTGTAATTCAGTTCATGTGTAACCAAGTTCACATTCCATGTATTAGTGATACCTTATGATGTTTCTCTTTCTGTGTGACTTTTTTCACTTAGAATCACCGTGCCTCAATCCACTCACTATGCTGGTACGGGCCTGGTGACATAGTTTTCATTGCTGAAAGGTATTCTGTTGTACGTAAGTACCGCAACTTCTTTATCCATTATTTGCTCTCTGGCATATTTAACTTGTGCTGAAGAAGAGGTTCCTGTAAAAGAGCCGTCCCAAATTTTGGGGTGGCTGTGTCTTTTTGATTTTAATTTCCCTAAGCTATAGGACCATAAGTGGAAGTGCCCTAGGCTCTGTTGCTTTGTTTTTTAGATGTTTCAGGAAACACCATACACTTCTCCCGAGTGGCTGTTGGCAATTTACAACCTGCCCATCAGCATAACAAGGCTCCCAGTTCTCCATGGCCTGTCCTGCCTTTCTGGATTTTACACTTTTTTCAGATGGCCCTTTTGACCGGGGGAAGTGAGACTTCATTGTAGTGCAGATTTCCTTTGCAAGCTTGCTTGGTTGGCCAAAAAGGGCGTATGCGTTTTCTCCTGAATATATTCAGGAAAAAACGCATACGCCCTTTTTGGTCAAGTGCATCATTGTGGACGTTCTGCCTCTTTTCCTATGCTTTAAATGCAATTCCAGTCTACCTCTTGCAATCGGTTTCCTGCAATTCTGCCCCGCATTCAAGTCCTCTTGGCAGCCTTACTTCAGTATATTTTTGGACGATAGCTGTCATTTATAACTCTGCAGGTTTGTGAATTCAGTGCCACTGAGTTCCTTTCTTCAACTCGCTTTCTTGTGAGCTGGCCGCAACACCGCAGGATTGCTTCAGGCCCTAATCTGGTTCCGGCACGGCACGCTGAGCCTTTGGTTAATTCCTCTTCCTGGTGGGAAATGAGAGTTAAATTTGCCCGTCCAGACACCTCCACCTAGTCTCTCATTGGTTCTCCCTATTCCTGTTCATCTTCCGCAGAAATTGCAAACTGGGCCAAGCAGGAGGTTAAAGGCACTGACTCTCCAAGTCGGGAGAGTGTTAGTAAACCATCTGGAATGTTGCACCCGAGTACCAGGGGACGAGAAGTGAGACATATTGGAACACGTCTCCCGATCAAATGGTTGATCATACTCTGGGTTCCACATGCATGATTTAACTGAAGGAAGAATCCCTTAAACCTGGAGTGTTGAGACCCGTGGAATGGGTACCATGCAATATGACTTCAAAGGGTCTTCATTTGCTCACCGAACCTCTCCAATCCTATCACTGCTGCGTTTATGCCCCTGTACACACGATTGATTCTCTTTCAGAGACATAGCGATCCATAGGTTTTAAGATACTTACTAGTCAGGTACATTCTTAGGCATTTAATATGGGGTGTTCAGTCCATTTCGTTGAGCAAGGAGTAGCTCTTTTCTGTTACATATTTGGCTTAAGGAACATTATCTGTGCTTATTTCAATCTCTGGTTTTATGCAGCACCCCAACTCATCTTTCCCCTTAAGCAAGCATAAGTTGGTTTTCTAAATTTGAGACCCTATTGTGTTTTGTAATCCAGTTCCTGTGTAGCCAAGTTTACATTCCGTGGATTAGTGATATCTTATGATGTTTCTTTTTCTGTGTGACTTATTTCAGTTAGAATCATCATACCTGAATCCACTCATTATGCTGCTACGGGTCTGATGACATAGATTTTATTGCTGAGTGATATTGCATTGTACGTAAATACCACAACTTCTTTATCCATTTTTCAGTTTCTGCGATATTGAACTTGTCCCGTAAACGAGTTTCTTGTAAACACAGCCGTCCCAAACTTTGGGGTGGCTGTGTCTTTTTGATTTTAATTTCCCTAAGCTATAGGACCATAAGTGGAAGTGCCCTAGGCTCTGTTGCTTTGTTTTTTAGATGATTCAGGAAACAACATACACTTCTCCCGAGTGGCTGTTGGCAATTTACATCCCACACATCAGCATAACAAGTCTCCCAGTTCTCCATGGCCTGTCCTGCCTTTCTGGATTTTACACTTTTTTCAGATGGCCCTTTTGACGGGGGGGAAGTGAGACTTCATTGTAGTGCAGATTTCCTTTGCAAGCTTGCTTAGTTGGCCAAAAAGGGCGTATGCGTTTTTTCCTGAATATATTCAGGAAAAAACGCATACGCCCTTTTTGGCCAAGTGCATCATTGTCGACCTTCTGCCTCTTTTCCTATGCTTTAAATGCAATTCCAGTCTACCTACTGAAATCGGTTTCCTGCAATTCTGCCCCGCTTTCAAGTCCTCTTGGCAACCTTACTTCAGTATATTTTTGGACGATAGCTGTCATTTATAACTCTGCAGGTTTGTGAATTACAGTGCCCCTGAGCTCCTTTCTTCAACTCGCTTTCTTGTGAGCTGGCCGCAACACCGCAGGATTGCTTCAGGCCCTAATCTGGTTCCGGCACGGCACGCTGAGCCTTTGGTTAATTCCTCTTCCTGGTGGGAAATGAGAGTTAAATTTGCCCGTCCAGACACCTCCAGCTAGTCTCTCATTGGTTCTCCCTATTCCTGTTCATCTTCCACAGAAATTGCAAACTGGGCCAAACAGGAGGTTAAAGGCACTGACTCTCCGAGTTGGGAGAGTGTTAGTAAAGCATCTGGAATGTTGCACCCGAGTACCAGGGGAGGAAAACTGAGATATATTTGAACACGTGTCCCGATCACACGGCTGATCATACTCTGGGTTCCACATGCATGTTTTAGCTGAAGGAAGAATACCTTAAACCTGGAGAGTTGAGACCCGTGGAATGGGTACCATGCAATATGTCTTCAAAGGGTCTTCATTTGCTCACCGAACCTCTCCAATCCTATCACTGCTGCGTTTATGCCCCTGTACTCATGCTCGATTCTCTTTCAGAGACATAGCAATCTTTAGGTTTTAAGATACTTACTAGTCAGGTACATTATAAGGTGTTTAACATGGGGTTTTGAGTCCATTTCGTTGAGCAAGGAGTAGCTCTTGTCTGTTACATATTTGGCTTAAGGAACTTTATCTGTGCTCATTTCAATCTCTGGTTTTATACAACACCCCAACTCACCTTTCCCCTTAAGCAAGCATAAGTTGGTTTTCTAAATTTGAGACCCTGTTCTGTTTTGTAATTCAGTTCCTGTGTAGCCAAGTTTACATTCCGTGTATTAGTGATATCTTATGATGTTTCTTTTTCTGTGTGACTTATTTCAGTTAGAATCATTCTACCTGAATCCACTCAATATGCTGCTACGTGCCTGATGACATAGATTTCATTGCTGAGTGATATTGCATTGTACGTAAGTACCACAACTTCTTTATCCATTTTTCACTTTCTGTGATATTGAACTTGTACCGTAAACGAGGTTCTTGTAATAAGAGCCGTACCAAATTTTGGGGTGGCTGTGTCTTTTTGATTTTAATTTCCCTAAGCTATAGGACCATAAGTGGAAGTGCCCTAGGCTCTGTTGCTTTGTTTCTTAGATGTTTCAGGAAACACCTACACTTCTCCCAAGTGGCTGTTGGCAAATTACAACCTGCCCATCAGCATAACAAGGCTCCCAGTTCTCCATGGCCTGTCCTGCCTTTCTGGATTTTACACTTTTTTCAGATGGCCCTTTTGACCGGGGGGAAGTGAGACTTCATTGTAGTGCAGATTTCCTTTGCAAGCTTGTTTGGTTGGCCAAAAAGGGCGTATGCGTTTTTTCCTGAATATATTCAGGAAAAATCGCATACGCCTTTTTTGGCCAAGTGCATCATTGTCGACGTTCTGCCTCTTTTCCTATGCTTTAAATGCAATTCCTGTCTACCTCCTGAAATCGGTTTCCTGCAATTCTGCCTTGCTTTCGATGCCTCTTCATAGCCTTACCTCAATATATTTTTTGAAAATAGTTGGCCTTTATAACTCTGCACGTTTTTGAGTTGCAGTGGCCCTTAGCTCCATTTTTCAGCTCATATTTTTGTGATCTTGCCTCATAACCACAGGATTCCTTCACGCCCTATTCTTCTTCTGGGGCACCTTGCTGTGCCTTTGGTTTATTCTTCTTACTGATGTGAAATTAGAGTGACATGTGCCCATTGAAACCGCTACAGTTAGTTTCTCACTGGTTCCCCCTATTCCCATTCATCCTCCACACTAACTGCAGACTGTGCGATACCAGAACTTAAAGGCATTGACTCTCCATGTGGGGATGTTGTTAGTAAAGCGGCTGGAATGTCGATCCGGAGCCCCAGGAGAGGAAAAATGAGGTGCGTTTTAGAAACCTTTCCCGATCATATGGTATACCAGTCGCTGGGTTTCCCAAGCATGGTTTAGCTGTAGGAAGATTCCCTTCAACCTGGATTGTTGGGACCCTTGGAATGAGTAGCATGAAGTATTGCATTAAACTTTTGGCAGTTGCTCACCAAAACTCACCAATCCTCTCAGCCCCAAGTGTCCAGCCTTATGTGTTATCCAGCTGTGGGTTTATATGTGGTCAATCCAGGTTGCATCACAGCCCCTGAGCAAATTTTGTAAGAATTTTTCTCTCTTTCATTGTTTCTGCGTTTTGTTTTTAAAATTTATTTCTATAATGGGGTTTAGCTCATTTTCACTGCTGTGTTTGTGCCGCTCTGCACACACTTGATTCCCTTATGGAGATATATCAATACATGGATTTTAAGATTCTTATTACTCAGATATATTTCTCTGCGGTGTATAAGGTGTGTTGAGGCCAGTTCATTGAGCAAGGTGTAGATCTTGTCTAATATATATTTGGTTTATTGAACGGTATCTGTGCTAATTTCAAACTCTGGTTTTATGCATCACCCCACCTCTCCTTTCCCCTTAAGCTGACATAAGTGTGTTTTCTACATGTGAGACACTGTTCTGTTCTGTAATTCATTTCTTGTGCAGCCATATTTACCCTCCCTCTATAAGTGATATCTTATGATATGTTTCTTTTTCTGTTTGACTTATTTCAAGTAGTATTATCGGACCTAAATCCACTCTTTATCCTTCTACTAGCCTTATTACCTTGATTTCATGGTGAAGAGATATTCCATTGTACATAAGTACCACATCTTCTTTATCCATTGTTCTCTTTCCTGGGATATTTAAGGTGTACTGAAGTTGAGGTTCTTGTAAACAGAGTAGCCCTAAACTGTGGTGTGCTTGTGTCTTGTTGATTTTTAGACTTCCCTAGATATACTCCCATGATTGGAAGTGTCCTATGCTCTGTAGCTCTGTTTTTTAGATGATTTAGGAACCACCATACACTTTTCCAGAGTGGCTCTCGGCAGTTCACACACTGCCCATCAGCGTATAAAGGCTCCCTGTTCTCCATGGCCTGTCCTGCATTTCTGGTTTTTACAATTTTTTAGGATGGCCCTTTTGACCGGTGGGAAATGAGACTTCTTTGTTGTGCACATTTGCATTGCTTGCTTGCTTCGTTGCCCATAAAGTGCGTATGCGTTTTTTCCTGGATATAATCAGGAAAAACACATACGCCCTTTTGGGCCAACTGCATCATTGTCGAAATTCTGCCATTTTTCATGTGCTTTAAAGACGAGTCCAATCTATCTCTTGAAATCTGTTTCTTGCAATTCTGTCTTGCATTCAGATCCTCTTCTTTCCCTTACCTCAACATAGTTTTGGACGTTAGTTTTCATTTATAACTCTGCAGGTTTGTGAATTGCAGTGACCCTGAGCTCCATTTTTTAAGTTGCTCTTTTGTGAGCTGGCCTCAAACCCGCAGGATTGCTTCAGGCCCTATTTTGGCTCCGGCGAGGCGGGCTGAGCCTTTTTTCAATTCTTATTCTTAATGGGAAATTAGAGTGATATGTGCCCGTCCAAACCCCTACAACTATTCTCTCATTGGTTCCCCCTCTTCCCGTTCATCCTCCTCACAATTTGCAAAATGTGTGAAACAGAAGTTTAAATGTGCTGATTCTCCAAGTGGGGAGATTCTAAGTAACGTGGCTGGAATGGTGAACAGGAGCACCAGGAGAGGATAAATGAGCTGCATTTTAGACACATCTCCCGATCACATGGTGTACAGTCCTCTGGGTTTTCCATGCATGTTTTAGCTGTAGGAAGATCCCTTGAACCTGCAGATTTGGGACCCATTGAATGGGTACCAGGTAGTATTACTTTAAAGGGTGTGCATTTCCTCACCCAACCTCACATTTCTCTTAGTGCAAACAGTTTCCAGCCTTATGTCTCATCCTGCTGTGGGTCTAGATGTGTTCAATCCATGTTGCATCACCGTCCCTGAGGAAAAGTTGTAAGAGGTTTTCTCTGTCTCTCTGTCGTTTATTTTTTTCAATTTATTACTATATTGGTTACAGCTGATTTTCAAAGCTCTGTTTCTTGCTGCTGTACATCCACTTGATTCATGTACAGAGAGACATCAGTAAATTCTTTTTCAGATTCTTACCAGTCATATATATTCTTTTCCGTTGACTTGAGTGTGCTGAGTGCAGTTCTTTTAGCTACCGTGTAGGCCTTGTTGATTATCAGTTTGGTATTTGGAATGGTATCTTTGCTAATTTCAACCTCCTGGATGATGCCTCACCCCTCCCCACCTTTCCCGTTTAGCAGCCTTATGCGTGTTTTCTACATATTTGACTATGTTTTTGTTTTGTAATTTATTTCATGTGTAGCCATTTTGGATTCCACCTTTAAGTGATATCTTATGATATGTGTCTTTTTCTTTTTGAATTATGTCACTTAGAATGATCATACGTAACTCCTCCGGAGTTGTTACAACTGGCCATAGTTCATTGATTTCCAGGCTGAATAATATTCCACTCTACCTAAGTACCACATCTCTATCCACTTTTTCCCTCCAGAGACATTTAAGTTATATCCTAGTCGATGATCTTTTAAACAGAGAGGGGGTAAACATTGGGGTGCCTGTGTCCTCTCGATTTTTGTTTTTCCCAAGATATAAGCCCATGAGTGCAAGTGCCCTATGCTCTGTAGCTCATTTTTTAGATGCTTTAGTAAACACAATACACTTCTCCAGAATGGCCGTTGGCAATATACATTTCCACTATAAGTCTCACAGGGCTCCCTCTTCTCCTTGCCATGTCCTGCATTTCTGTTGTTTACGCTTTATGAGGATGGCTCTTCTGACTGATGCGAAGTGATATCTTTTGTAGTATTGACTTCCAGTGCCCACCTGTTTGCTTGGCTAAAAAAGTGTATGCCCTTTTCTTGAATATATACAGAAAAAAACGCATACACCCTTTTTGGCCAACTGCAATGTTGGCAATGTTCAGCTCCTTTTCTTGTGCTTAATGGCGAGTCCTTTCTACCTCCTCAAATCCCTTTCCTGCCATTCTCCCTTGCTTACAAGTCCTTTTCTCTGACTTTCCTCAAGACATTTTTCAGTGATGGATATTTTCAACTCTGCAGTTTCATGAATTTTACTGCCCCTGAGTTCCATTGTTCAACTTGCGTTTATGGGAACTGGCCACAAAGCAGCGGGATTTCCTCAAGCCCTATACTGTTTCCATGGGCAACCCTAGCCTTTGGTCAATTCGTCTTCCTGATTGGAAATTAGAGTGACATGTGCCTGTCTGAACACCTAGGACTTGTCTCTCATTGTTCCTCATCCTTCCGCTTCATCCTCTGGACAAATTCCAAACTGTACGCAACAGGATGTTGACAGTGCTGACATCTCCAAGTGGGGAGACTGTTAGTAAAGACGCTGGAGGGGTGAACCCGAGCACCAGGAGATGAGGAGATGAGATGCCTTTTCCAAACTCTTCCCGATCAGACGGTATACCATCCTCTGGGTGTGACAGACATGTTTTAGCAGTAGAAAGAGTCCCATTCATGTAAGGAGAAAACCAGGGCTTTTTCAAAATCAGTGTCTGCCCGAAGCCCAAACTGGGGAATTTTTTAAGCTACGGCTACACATATGTTCATTAAGGGCCTGGGGAAGTAGGCAGAGTCCAAACTTTAGATGATTGAAGACTTCAGGGTCAGAAGCACTCACCACCAGCTTCCCTTAGGTTACACTTTAACTGTCATTGATAGATGACAATGACAATAAAAATATCTATTCTTTTCCAGATTATTTCCCCTTATAGGTTATTGCAAAATGTTGAGTGTAGTTCCCTGTGCTATACAGTAGTTCCTTGTTGATGATCTATTTTATACATAGCAGTGTGTATGTGTTAATCCCAAACTGTTAATTTATCCCTCCTCCCACCTTTCCCCTTTGGTAATAATAAATTATAAGATTTTATACTTCTCAGAAATGGGGGAGCTGAAAGAGAGGTATCATTTTCAATGGAAAAGCATTTAAAACAAGATTGAAGCTTTAACCAAGATTATTAGATGTACATCCTTGGAAAGAAATCACTTCGTTTCTCTAATATTGACCTGACAAATAAGACAAACCTTTTCACTGAACTTGCTTATAATAAAGTGATGGAAATATCAAATGGAAGTGTTAGAAACATCTTATTTTACCCGAGCCTTATACACTGTTCTATGTTAACTACAGTTTGGCTCACACATCTGTTCATTGAGGTTACAATAGTCTCAATTTCTATTACTGATCCTCCAGAGTGGACCCCAACAAGTGTCCCCCTGCCCAGTGTCATTGGGGCCAACAGATCGAGACTGAGTTTGGTTCAGAAGCAAAGGATCAGAGAATGGAGAGGTGAGAGCATGCACTACCCCGTGGGCTGTGGGCTGGGCTGTTGTGTAGAGGTCCTGTCAGAGTCAGTGGGAGGGAGGGGGCGGAGCTCTCGAGGGCCGGGGTGGCTGCAGCTCATGCTCTATATCGCGGAGTCTGCACTGGGCCCCAGGAGCTGAGGTGTCGTCCCAGCCATTCTGCACTAGGAAATCTGGTCTGAAGTGCCGGGTGTGGAACCTCTGCATGCGGGACCCTAGGAGCACATGAAATTAGACAAAGCACAAAGGATAAAAAAGGTTAGACTTGACTTTATTGCCCAGATTCTATTTTTATCTCCCAGGGATTTTTAATGGGCTTTGCTGGGGACAAACCCCTCCTCTGCCTTTTGTCCCGTTCCTCATTCTTGGAGTGCTGAGGGTGCAGACCCTTCTTCTGTAACTGCTGAGTGCTGAGTTGGGAGCCCTCATACCCGGGGGCGAGGGTCAGAGCTTCTCCCCAGCAGCCTCCAGGTGACGTTGATTGTCCCCAGGCCCCCTGCCTCCCTGCTCGTCCACCTGAGCACCAGCATTGGAAGTGTTATAGATTCTAATGACCTTTAAGGGTCCAGGAAAGAGATGTGCAGAGACGCTGTGGGGGCCGGTTTCACCCCGCCCCACATTTGTTCGGCCACCTTAGGCTGACCGTTTCTGCCAGCCTAGATGCTCTGACCAGTAGTCTGCGCTTTCTTCAATTAGGCCCCTGAATTAACGTACAAACAGCACCAGGTGTCAGAGCCCTGCCTGCTCAACTCCCAGACAGTCCAGGGTCAGTGGTGATAAAGGACCATGATGGCCACTGAGTCAACAGCCTTTTGAAGTAAACAGGAGTCCAGCTGGTCTTATTGGCCACCATCATCATGGTGTCTGTAGGCTTTTCTATGGTGACAGTGTGATATACGGTTCCCCCGCCAAGATTATTAGCTCCCCTCTGGGTGCAGTAAGTCCTGCAAGCAGTAGTCTACTCTTTTGGGACACACTCTTGTTGTTTTATGAGAGAAACTCCAGGTCAAGTGATGTTCACACGAGTCGTCATGGTGCCCTGTTGCCCCCGGTTATCTCTCTGGATGTTGGAGTTGGAGGGCCTCCTCACTCGAGGTTGGTGTGCCCATGGAGCGAACCCTGCAACTTCAGGGCATGGTTGGTGGTTAGGATCACCACGTGGGGTCCTTTTCCCTTAGGAGGGAGGTGGCCTTTTGGGCTGCTGATTTCCAGGTTTTTAGATACCACCAGTATCTTGGCCAGATGTGGCAGTGGGCCAAGCCCCATGGTGCCCGTAGTTTATCCTACCTGGATGGCATTCTTGCATTGTTCCATTTCAAGTGGTCCCAGTTTTTGCACTAATTCTCCAATGGCGATTCACCTTTCACCGGGAATGTAAAGGTCAAAGGGTTTAGCTAAATTAGGGAGTTCCAGGGCAAGGGTCTGAATTGACTGCTCTTTCCATTCTTGAAAGGCCACTTCTGGATTCTATTCAAAAGGATCATCATCTTTTCCTTTCAGTGTTTCATATAGAGGCCCAGCTAGTAGACTGTAGTTAGGGATCCAGAAGCAGCAAACCCTGGCCTCCCCAGGAACCCCTAAGCTGTCTTCTAGTTTTAGAAAGGGGTAAGGCTGAAAATGGTTTCTTCCCTTTCCTGGGATGGGCTTCTCCGACCTTCTGTGAGAACGAAGCCCAGGCAGGTCACCACAGTCTGTGATATTTGAGCTTTTTCTTGGACAACTTCTATCCTTTATTGGCTTGGTAGTTCAGAGGCCTCCTTAGTAGGGCTGGCGATCAGAATGTCGTCTGCGTACTGAAGGAGGGTTTCCTTTTCCAGAGGTAGAACTTTTAGGTCTTTAGCTAAGCTTTCCCCAAAGATGGTGTGGGAATTTTTGCACCCTTGGGGCAAGACGGCCCGGAAGTATTGTTTTAGTTGTATGTTGAGTCCTGCCACTCACAAGCCAAAATTTCTTGTGACTCTGGGACTAATGGAATACAAAAGAAGGCATCATTGAAGACTAATACAGAATACCATGTCCTGGTGGTTGGTAGAATGACCAGCAGGGTGTAGGAATTAGGAGCAGCTGGAGGTATATCCTCGGTGGCTTCACTGACTGTCCTGACATCATTTACCAGGTCCCCAGCAGCCCATGGGGCTCTCGTGGTCAGACCAATCCCAGAATATGGAGCTCACCTGGGCAGGTACCCCACCCCCACCCCAGCCCACGGGGCTCTCGTGGTCAGGCCCCTCCCAGGATACAGAGCTACCCTTGCAGGTACCGTGGCAGGGCTGGGCACACAGGAACCGTGCACATAGCCCTCATTGCAGAGCACCCCCAGCTCACCTGTCGCTCAGAGCTGACACAGAGCACCTCAGAGCAGGACTTGAACTAACAAACAGCAGCTGCGACAGGTCTGTGACCCTGGGCATCACTCTGTGCGGCCTCCCTCCACCTGGTCTTCCAGAGACTTCCACTGCACCCGGGGCACCAGGCCTCTGTCTCCAACCACCACCCACCCCTCCTCTCCCTGACTCCTGGGTTCCTCTCATTAGGAGAGGGTTTTCTTGAAGTTGTCTCCCACTCATGGGCCAGATAAAATGATTAGAAAACAAGCCAAAGCTGCAGCCCCTTGTCTATCCTGACTCTCAGGAGCCCACACCTGTTCCTTGGACCTGGCAGGTTCAGCAAGTTCCATTTTCTGCAACTGTGAGCCCCTGAGGGATGATGATTGGCTGACCTGGGCAGCCTTACCGTGCCGGCCAGCCCTCCCCAGGTGTGCCTGGGTTGAGATCAATATAAATACCACTCCAGGCAGCAAGAGGCCCTGCAGCCGTGCCTGACACCATTTTCTCTGCCCTGTCAGCAGTCTCGGGGCTGGGCTGGTGGGAGGGAGTGAGAGGCCACGGCTTTGTGGGTGGCCCAGTGTGAGTGGGGCTCTGCTGGACTTTCTGCAGCAGTTGCCAGGCTGCCACCTGCTAAAGAAGAGGATGTGTCACCCATACCTGCTGCTGGAATTTCTCCCTGGGCAGAGGTGAGGAAGGAAAAAAGCAGTGGGGGCAGGGACAGGACGGGTATCTCAGGCAGGGAAATGGAAATCTTCCAGAAGAGCACCCAGGGCCAGGACCATCCTGGCTGGCCTGCAGGCACCAAGTCGGCCGGCATGCTGTCACTCGTGTGGCTCTATGGCCCTTCCTCTAGGCTTTCAAGTCCTTGTATATATTCAGGTGTTTTACCTGGGACGGGTGGGAATAGTTCAGCAGCAACTGGCCTGGGGCTCAGCTCACGTTTACTCACAGATGCCTCGGCACGGTGCCCCAGCTTTGCAATGAGGACGCTTGTTGCGTGGGGGCTGCTGGCTGAATGGGAGACGATTCCCCACCACTGACCAACTTCAGAATTGTTTACAACTGGAGCAAGTGTCCTGATACGGTTTTCCTCTGTGGAACTGGTGGGTTCTGTGTTTTTTTTCTCTTTTTCGTTTTTGGTTCAAGGTAGATTTTATTCCTCTTTTTTGTATTTACAGATATAAGCATGGAAATAATTTATTCATATAAATACATGTATGTGAAGGGAATAATTGTTTTTTCTGTTTTATTTTTTAAATTTTATTTCTTTTTAATTTTGAATTTTATTTTATATTTTTATACAGCAGGTTCTTATTGGTTATCTATTTTATACATATAAATGTATACATGCCAATCCCAGTCTCTCAACTCCTCCCACCACCACCCCCCCAACAGCTTTCCCCCCTTGTTGTCCATACGTTTGTTGTCTACATCTGTTGCTCTATTTATGCCTTGCAAAATGGTTAACCTGCACAGTTTTTCTAGGTTCCACATATATGCATGAATATATAAGATTTGTTTTTCTCTTTCTGACTTACTTCACTCTGTATGACAGTCTCTAGATCCATCGACGTCTCTACAAATGACCTAATTTCATTCCTTTTCATGGCTTAGTAATATTCCATTTTATATATGTACCACTGCTTTATGCATTCGTCTGTCTGTGGGCATTTAGGTTGCTTCCATTACCTCGATATTGTAAAGAGTGAGGCAATGAACATTGCGGTGAATGTCTCTTTTTGATTTATGGTTTTGTCTGGGTATATGTCCAGAACTGGGATTGCTGTATCATATGGTAATTCTACTGTTAGTTTCTTAAGAAACTCCATATTGTTCTCCATAGTGACTGTATCAATTTATATTCCCAACAGTAGTGGAAGAGGGTTCCTTTCCTCCACACATTTCCAGCATTTTTTGTTTGTAGATTTTCTGATGATGCCCATTCTACCAGGTGTGAGGTGATACCTCATTGTTGAGTCCATTTTGTTGAGCAAGGGGTAGGTCTTGTCTATTACATATTTAGCTTATGGAACGGTATCTGTGCTAATTTCAAACTCTGCTTTTATGCAGCACCACAACTCACCTTCCCCCTTAAGCAAGCATAAGTTGGTTTTCTAAACATGAGACCCTGTTCTGTTTTGTAATTCAGTTCATGTGTAACCAAGTTCACATTCCATGTATTAGTGATACCTTATGAGGTTTCTCTTTCTGTGTGACTTTTTTCACTTAGAATCACCGTGCCTCAATCCACTCACTATGCTGGTACGGGCCTGGTGACATAGTTTTCATTGCTGAGAGGTATTCTGTTGTACGTAAGTACCGCAACTTCTTTATCCATTATTTGCTCTCTGGCATATTTAACTTGTGCTGAAGAAGAGGTTCCTGTAAAAGAGCCGTCCCAAATTTTGGGGTGGCTGTGTCTTTTTGATTTTAATTTCCCTAAGCTATAGGACCATAAGTGGAAGTGCCCTAGGCTCTGTTGCTTTGTTTTTTAGATGTTTCAGGAAACACCATACACTTCTCCCGAGTGGCTGTTGGCAATTTACATCCCGCCCATCAGCATAACAAGGCTCCCAGTTCTCCATGGCCTGTCCTGCCTTTCTGGATTTTACACTTTTTTCAGATGGCCCTTTTGACTGGGGGAAGTGAGACTTCATTATAGTGCAGATTTCCTTTGCAAGCTTGCTTGGTTGGCCAAAAAGGGCGTATGCGTTTTCTCCTGAATATATTCAGGAAAAAACGCATACGCCCTTTTTGTCCAAGTGCATCATTGTGGACGTTCTGCCTCTTTTCCTATGCTTTAAATGCAATTCCAGTCTACCTCTTGGAATCGGTTTCCTGCAATTCTGCCCCGTTTTCAAGTCCTCTTGGCAGCCTTACTTCAGTATATTTTTGGACGATAGCTGTCATTTATAACTCTGCAGGTTTGTGAATTCAATGCCAATGAGTTCCTTTCTTCAACTCGCTTTCTTGTGAGCTGGCCGCAACACCGCAGGATTGCTTCAGGCCCTAATCTGGTTCCGGCACGGCACGCTGAGCCTTTGGTTAATTCCTCTTCCTGGTGGGAAATGAGAGTTAAATTTGCCCGTCCAGACACCTCCAGCTAGTCTCTCATTGGTTCTCCCTATTCCTGTTCATCTTCCGCAGAAATTGCAAACTGGGCCAAACAGGAGGTTAAAGGCACTGACTCTCCAAGTCGGGAGAGTGTTAGTAAAGCGTCTGGAATGTTGCACCCGAGTACCAGGGGACGAGAACTGAGACATATTGGAACACGTCTCCCGATCACACGGTTGATCATACTCTGGGTTCCACATGCATGATTTAGCTGAAGGAAGAATCCCTTAAACCTGGAGAGTTGAGACCCGTGGAATGGGTACCATGCAATATGACTTCAAAGGGTCTTCATTTGCTCACCGAACCTCTCCAATCCTATCACTGCTGCGTTTATGCCCCTGTACACACGCTTGATTCTCTTTCGGAGACATAGCGATCCATAGGTTTTAAGATACTTACTAGTCAGGTACATTCTTAGGCATTTAATATGGGGTGTTCAGTCCATTTCGTTTAGCAAGGAGTAGCTCTTGTCTGTTACATATTTGGCTTAAGGAACTTTATCTGTGCTTATTTCAATCTCTGGTTTTATGCAGCACCCCAACTCACCTTTCCCCTTAAGCAAGCATAAGTTGGTTTTCTAAATTTGAGACCCTGTTCTGTTTTGTAATTCAGTTCCTGTGTAGCCAAGTTTACATTCCGTGTATTAGTGATATCTTATGATGTTTCTTTTTCTGTGTGACTTATTTCAGTTAGAATCATCATACCTGAACCCACTCATTTTCTGCTACAGGCTTGTTGACATAGATTTCATTGCTGAGTGATATTGCATTGTACGTAAGTACCACAACTTCTTTATCCATTTTGCGCTTTCTGCGATATTGAACTTGTACCATAAACGAGGTTCTTGTAAACAGAGCCATCCCAAACTTTGGGGTGGCTGTATCTTTTTTATTTTAATTTCCCTAAGCTATAGGACCATAAGTGGAATTGACCTAGGCTCTGTTGCTTTGTTTTTTAGATGTTTCAGGAAACACCATACACTTCTCCCGAGTGGCTGTTGGCAATTTACACCCGCCCATCAGCATAACAAGGCTCCCAGTTCTCCATGGCCTGTCCTGCCTTTCTGGATTTTACACTTTTTTCAGATGGCCCTTTTGACCGGGGGGAAGTGAGACTTCATTGTAGTGCAGATTTCCTTTGCAAGCTTGCTTGGTTGGCCAAAAATGGTGTATGCGTTTTTTCCTGAATATATTCAGGAAAAAACGCATACGACATTTTTGGCCAAGTGCATCATTGTGGACGTTCTTCCTCTTTTCCTATGCTTTAAATGCAATTCCAGTCTACCTCCTGAAATCGGTTTCCTGCAATTATGCCCCGCTTTCAAGTCCTCTTGGCAGCCTTACTTCAGGATATTTTTGGACAATAGCTGTCATTTATAACTCTGCAGGTTTGTGAATTACAGTGCCCCTGAGCTCCTTTCGTCAACTCGCTTTCTTGTGAGCTGGCCGCAACACCACAGGATTGCTTCAGGCCCTAATCTGGTTCCGGCACGGCACGCTGAGCCTTTGGTTAATTCCTCTTCCTGGTGGGAAATGAGAGTTAAATTTTCCCGTCCAGACACCTCCAGCTAGTCTCTCATTGGTCCTCCCTATTCCTGTTCATCTTCCGCAGAAATTGCAAACTGGGCCAAACAGGAGGTTAAAGGCACTGACTCTCCAAGTCGGGAGAGTGTTAGTAAAGCGTCTGGAATGTTGCACCCGAGTACCAGGGGACGAGAACTGAGACATATTTGAACACGTCTCCTGATCACACGGTTGATCATACTCTGGGTTCCACATGCATGTTTTAGCTGAAGGAAGAATCCCTTAAACCTGGAGAGTTGAGACCCGTGGAATGGGTACTATGCAATATGACTTCAAAGGGTCTTCATTTGCTCACCGAACCTCTCCAATCCTATCACTGCTGCGTTTATGCCCCTGTACACACGCTTGATTCTCTTTCGGAGGCATAGCAATCCATAGGTTTTAAGATACTTACTAGTCAGGTACATTCTTAGGCCTTTAATATGGGGTGTTGAGTCCGTTTCGTTGAGCAAGGAGTAGCTCTTGTCTATTACATATTTGGCTTAAGGAACTTTATCTGTGTTCATTTCAATATCTGGTTTAATGCAGCACCCCAACTCACCTTTCCCCTTAAGCAAGCATAAGTTGGTTTTCTAAATTTGAGACCCTGTTCTGTTTTGTAATTCAGTTCCTGTGTAGCCAAGTTTACATTCCGTGTATTAGTGATATCTTATGATGTTTCTTTTTCTGTGTGACTTATGTCAGTTAGAATCATCATACCTGAACCCACTCATTTTCTGCTACAGGCCTGTTGACATAGATTTCATTGCTGAGTGATATTGCATTGTACGTAAGTACCACAACTTCTTTATCCATTTTGCGCTTTCTGCGATATTGAACTTATACCGTAAACGAGGTTTTTGTAAACAGAGCCGTCCCAAACTTTGGGGTGGCTGTGTCTTTTTGATTTTAATTTCCCTAAGCTATAGGACCATAAGTGGAATTGACATAGGCTCTGTTGCATTGTTTTTCAGATGTTTCAGGAAACACCATACACTTGTCCCTAGTGGCTGTTGGCAAATTACATCCCACCCATCAGCATAACAAACCTCCCAGTTCTCCATGGCCTGTCCTGCCTTTCTGGATTTTACACTTTTTTCAGATGTCCCTTTTGACCGGGGCGAAGTGAGACTTCATTGTAGTGCAGATTTCCTTTGCAAGCTTGCTTGGTTGGCCAAAAAGGGCGTATGCGTTTTTTCCTGAATATATTGAGGAAAAACCGCATACGCCCTTTTTGGCCAAGTGCATGATTGTCGACGTTCTGCCTCTTTTCCTATGCTTTAAATGCAATTCCAGTCTACCTCCTGAAATCGGTGTCCTGCAATTCTGCCCCGCTTTCAAGTCCTCTTGGCAACCTTACTTCAGTATATTTTTGGACGATAGCTGTCATTTATAACTCTGCAGGTTTGTGAATTACAGTGCCCCTGAGCTCCTTTCTTCAACTCGCTTTCTTGGGAGCTGGCCGCAACACCGCAGGATTGCTTCAGGCCCTAATCTGGTTCCGGCACGGCACTCTGAGCCTTTGGTTAATTCCTCTTCGTGGTGGGAAATGAGAGTTAAATTTGCCCGTCCAGACACCTCCAGCTAGTCTCTCATTGGTTCTCCCTATTCCTGTTCATCTTCCGCAGAAATTGCAAACTGGGCCAAACAGGAGGTTAAAGGCACTGACTCTCCAAGTCGGGAGAGTGTTAGTAAAACGTCTGGAATGTTGCACCCGAGTACCAGGGGACGAGAACTGAGACATATTGGAACACGTCTCCCAATCACACGGTTGATCATACTCTGGGTTCCACATGCATGATTTTGCTGAAGGAAGAATCCCTTAAACCTGGAGAGTTGAGACCCGTGGAATGGGTACCATGCAATATGACTTCAAAGGGTCTTCATTTGCTCACCGAACCCCTCCAATCCTATCACTGCTACGTTTATGCCCCTGTACACACGCTTGATTCTCTTTCGGAGACATAGCAATCCATAGGTTTTAAGATACTTACTAGTCAGGTACATTCTTAGTCTTTTAATATGGGGTGTTGAGTCCATTTCGTTGAGCAAGGAGTAGCTCTTGTCTATTACATATTTGGCTTAAGGAACTTTATCTGTGCTCATTTAAATCTCTGGTTTTATGCAGCACCCCAACTCACCTTTCCCCTTAAGCAAGCATAAGTTGGTTTTCTAAATTTGAGACCCTCTTCTGTTTTGTAATCCAGCTCCTGTGTAGCCAAGTTTACATTCCGTGTATTAGTGATATCTTATGATGTTTCTTTTTCTGTGTGACTTATTTCAGTTAGAATCATCATACCTGAATCCACTCATTATGCTGCTATGGGCCTGATGACATAGATTTCATTGCTGAGTGATATTGCATTGTACGTAAGTACCACAACTTCTTTATCCATTTTTCACTTTCTGTGATATTGAACTTGTCCCGTAAACGAGTTTCTTGTAAACAGAGCCGTCCCAAATTTTGGGGTGGCTGTGTCTTTTTTATTTTAATTTCCATAAGCTATAGGGCCATAAGTGGCAGTGCCCTAGGCTCTGTTGCTTTGTTTTTTAGATGTTTCAGGAAACACCATACACTTCTCCAGAGTGGCTGTTGGCAATATACATCCCGCCCATCAGCATAACAAGGCTCCCAGTTCTCCATGGCCTGTCCTGCCTTTCTGGATTTTACACTTTTTTCAGTTGGCCCTTTTGACTGGGGGAAGTGAGACTTCATTGTAGTGCAGATTTCCTTTGCAAGCTTGCTTGGTTGGCCAAAAAGTGTGTATGCATTTTTTCCTGAATATATTCAGGAAAAAACGCATACGCCCTTTTTGGCCAAGTGCATCATTGTCGACGTTCTGCCTCTTTTCCTATGCTTTAAATGCAATTCCAGTCAACCTGCTGAAATTGGTTTCCTGCAATTCTGCCCCGCTTTCAAGTCCTCTTGGCAGCCTTACTTCAGTATATTTTTGGACGATAGCTGTCATTTATAACTCTGCAGGTTTGTGAATGACAGTGCCCCTGAGCTCCTTTCTTCAACTCACTTTCTTGGGAGCTGGCCGCAACACCGCAGGATTGTTTCAGGCCGTAATCTGGTTCCGGCACGGCACGTTGAGCCTTTGGTTAATTCCTCTTCCTGGTGGTAAATGAGAGTTAAATTTGCCCGTCCAGACACCTCCAGCTAGTCTCTCATTGGTTCTCCCTATTCCTGTTCATCTTCCGCGGAAATTGCAAACTGGGCCAAACAGGAGGTTAAAGGCACTGACTCTCCAAGTCGGGAGAGTGTTAGTAAAGCGTCTGGAATGTTGCACCCGAGTACCAGGGGACGAGAACTGAGACATATTGGAACAAGTATCCCGATCACACGGTTGATCATACTCTGGGTTCCACATGCATGATTTAGCTGAAGGAAGAATCCCTTAAACCTGGAGAGTTGAGACCCGTGGAATGGGTACCATGCAATATGACTTCAAAGGGTCTTCATTTGCTCACCGAACCCCTCCAATCCTATCACTGCTGCGTTTATGCCCCTGTACACACGCTTGATTCTCTTTCGGAGACATAGCAATCCATAGGTTTTAAGATACTTACTAGTCAGGTACATTCTTAGTCTTTTAATATGGAGTGTTGAGTCCATTTCGTTGAGCAAGGAGTAGCTCTTGTCTATTACATATTTGGCTTAAGGAACTTTATCTGTGCTCATTTAAATCTCTGGTTTTATGCAGCACCCCAACTCACCTTTCCCCTTAAGCAAGCATAAGTTGGTTTTCTAAATTTGAGACCCTCTTCTGTTTTGTAATCCAGTTCCTGTGTAGCCAAGTTTACATTCCGTGTATTAGTGATATATTATGATGTTTCTTTTTCTGTGTGACTTATTTCAGTTAGAATCATCATACCTGAATCCACTCATTATGCTGCTACGGGCCTGATGACATAGATTTCATTGCTGAGTGATATTGCATTGTACGTAAGTACCACAACTTCTTTATCCATTTTTCACTTTCTGTGATATTGAACTTGTCCCGTAAACGAGTTTCTTGTAAACAGAGCCGTTCAAAACTTTGGGGTGGCTGTGTCTTTTTTATTTTAATTTCCATAAGCTATAGGGCCATAAGTGGCAGTGCCCTAGGCTCTGTTGCTTTGTTTTTTAGATGTTTCAGGAAACACCATACACTTCTCCAGAGTGGCTGTTGGCAATATACATCCCGCCCATCAGCATAACAAGGCTCCCAGTTCTCCATGGCCTGTCCTGCCTTTCTGGATTTTACACTTTTTTCAGTTGGCCCTTTTGACCGGGGGGAAGTGAGACTTCATTGTAGTGCAGATTTCCTTTGCAAGCTTGCTTGGTTGGCCAAAAGGGCGTATGCGTTTTTTCCTGAATATACTCAGGAAAGAACGTATACGCCCTTTTTGGCCAAGTGCATCATTGTCGACGTTCTGCCTCTTTTCCTATGCTTTAAGTGCAATTCCAGTCTACCTCCTGAAATTGGTTTCCTGCAATTCTGCCCCGCTTTCAAGTCCTCTTGGCAGCCTTACTTCAGTATATTTTTGGACGATAGCTGTCATTTATAACTCTGCAGGTTTGTGAATTACAGTGCCCCTGAGCTCCTTTCTTCAACTCGCTTTCTTGTGAGCTGGCCGCAACACCGCAGGATTGCTTCAGGCCCTAATCTGGTTCCGGCACGGCACGCTGAGCCTTTGGTTAATTCCTCTTCCTGGTGGGAAATGAGAGTTAAATTTGCACGTCCAGACACCTCCAGCTTGTCTCTCATTGGTTCTCCCTATTCCTGTTCATCTTCTACGGAAATTGCAAACTGGGCCAAACAGGAGGTTAAAGGCACTGACTCTCCAAGTTGGGAGAGACTTAGTAAAGCGTCTGGAATGTTGCACCCGAGTACCAGGGGACGAGAACTGAGACATATTGGAACATGTCTCCCGATCACACGGTTGATCATACTCTGGGTTCCACATGCATGTTTTAGCTGAAGGAAGAATCCCTTAAACCTGGAGAGTTGAGACCCGTGGAATGGGTACCATGCAATATGATTTCAAAGGGTCTTCATTTGCTCACCGAACCTCTCCAATCCTATCACTGCTGCGTTTATGCCCCTCTACACACGCTTGATTCTCTTTTGGAGACATAGCAATCCATAGGTTTTAAGATACTTACTAGTCAGGTACATTCTTAGGCGTTTAAGATGGGGTGTTGAGTCCATTTCGTTGAGCAAGGAGTAGCTCTTGTCTATTACATATTTGGTTTAAGGAACTTTATCTGTGCTCATTTCAATCTCTGGTTTTATGCAGCACCCCAACTCATCTTTACCCTTAAGCAAGCATAAAATGGTTTCCTACATTTGAGACCCTGTTCTGTTTTGTAATTCAGTTCCTGTGTAGCCAAGTTTACATTCCGTGTATTAATGATATCTTATGATGTTTCTATTTCTGTGTGACTTATTTCAGTTAGAATCATCATACCTGAATCCACTCATTATGCTGCTACGGGCCTGATGACATAGATTTCATTGCTGAGTGATATTGCATTGTACGTAAGTACCACAACTTCTTTATCCATTTTTCACTTTCTGTGATATTGAACTTGTCCCGTAAACGAGTTTCTTGTAAACAGAGCCGTCCCAAACTTTGGGGTGGCTGTGTCTTTTTGATTTTAATTTCCATAAGCTATAGGGCCATAAGTGGCAGTGCCCTAGGCTCTGTTGCTTTGTTTTTTAGATGTTTCAGGAAACACCATACACTTCTCCCGAGTGGCTGTTGGCAATATACATCCCGCCCATCAGCATAACAAGGCTCCCAGTTCTCCATGGCCTGGCCTGCCTTTCTGGATTTTACAGTTTTTTCAGTTGGCCCTTTTGACCGGGGGGAAGTGAGACTTCATTGTAGTGCAGATTTCCTTTGCAAGCTTGCTTGGTTGGCCAAAAAGGGCGTATGCGTTTTTTCCTGAATATATTCAGGAAAAAACGCATACGCCCTTTTTGGCCAAGTGCATCATGGTCGACGCTTTGCATCTTTTCCAATGCTTTAAATGCAATTCCAGTGTACCTCCTAAAATCGGTTTCCTGCAATTCTGCCCCGCTTTCAAGTCCTCTTGGCAGCCTTACTTCAGTATATTTTTGGATGATAGCTGTCATTTATAACTCTGCAGGTTGGTGAATTACAGTGCCCCTGAGCTCCTTTCTTCAACTCGCTTTCTTGTGAGCTGGCCGCAACACCGCAGGATTGCTTCAGGCCCTAATCTGGTTCTTGCACGGCACGCTGAGCCTTTGGTTAATTCCTCTTCCTGGTGGGAAATGAGAGTTAAATTTTCCCGTCCAGACACCTCCAGCTAGTCTCTCATTGGTTCTCCCTATTCCTGTTCATCTTCCGCGGAAATTGCAAACTGGGCCAAACAGGAGGTTAAAGGCACTGACTCTCCAAGTCGGGAGAGTGTTAGTAAAGCGTCTGGAATGTTGCACCCGAGTACCAGGGGACGAGAACTGAGACATATTGGAACAAGTCTCCCGATCACATGGTTGATCATACTCTGGGTTCCACATGCATGATTTAGCTGAAGGAAGAATCCCTTAAACCTGGAGAGTTGAGACCCGTGGAATGGGTACCATGCAATATGACTTCAAAGGGTCTTCATTTGCTCACCGAACCTCTCTAATCCTATCATTGCTGCATTTATGCCCCTGTACACACGCTTGATTCTCTTTCGGAGACATAGCAATCCATAGGTTTAAAATAATTACAAGGCAGGTACATTCTTAGGCGTTTAAGATGGGGTGTTGAGTCCATTTCGTTGAGCAAGGAGTAGCTCTTGTGTATTACATATTTGGCTTAAGGAACTTTATCTGTGCTCATTTCAATCTCTGGTTTTATGCAGCACCCCAACTCACCTTTCCCCTTAAGCAAACATAAGTTGGTTTTCTAAATTTGAGACCCTGTTCTGTTTTGTAATCCAGTTCCTGTGTAGCCAAGTTTACATTCCGTGTATTAGTGATATCTTATGATGTTTCTTTTTCTGTGTGACTTATTTCAGTTAGAATCATCATACCTGAATCCACTCATTATGCTGCTACGGGCCTGATGACATAGATTTCATTGCTGAGTGATATTGCATTGTACGTAAGTACCACAACTTCTTTATCCATTTTCCACTTTCTGTGATATTGAACTTGTACCATAAACGCGGTTCTTGTAAACAGAGCCGTCCCAAACTTTGGGGTGGCTGTGTCTTTTTGATTTTAATTTCCCTAAGCTATAGGACCGTAAGTGGAATTGACCTAGGCTCTGTTGCTTTGTTTTTTAGATGTTTCAGGAAACACCATACACTTCTCCTGAGTGGCTGTTGGCAATTTACATCCCGCCCATCAGCATAACAAGGCTCCCAGTTCTCCATGGCCTGTCCTGCCTTTCTGGATTTTACACTTTTTTCAGATGGCCCGTTTGACCAGGGGGAAGTGAGACTTCATTGTAGTGCAGATTTCCTTTGCAAGCTTGCTTCGTTGGTCAAAAAGGGCGTATGCGTTTTTTCCTGAATATATTCAGGAAAAAACGCATACGCCCTTTTTGGCCAAGTGCATCATTGTCGACGTTCTGCCTCTTTTCCTATGCTTTAAATGCAATTCCAGTCTACCTCCTGAAATCGGTTTCCTGCAATTCTGCCCCGCTTTCAAGTCCTCTTGGCAGCCTTACTTCAGTATATTTTTGGACGATAGCTGTCATTTATAACTCTGCAGGTTTGTGAATTACAGTGCCCCTGAGCTCCTTTCTTCAACTCGCTTTCTTGTGAGCTGGCCGCAACACCGCAGGATTGCTTCAGGCCCTAATCTGGTTCCGGCACGGCACGCTGAGCCTTTGGTTAATTCCTCTTCCTGGTGGGAAATGAGAGTTAAATTTGCACGTCCAGACACCTCCAGCTTGTCTCTCATTGGTTCTCCCTATTCCTGTTCATCTTCCACGGAAATTGCAAACTGGGCCAAACAGGAGGTTAAAGGCACTGACTCTCCAAGTTGGGAGAGACTTAGTAAAGCGTCTGGAATGTTGCACCCGAGTACCAGGGGACGAGAACTGAGACATATTGGAACATGTCTCCCGATCACACGGTTGATCATACTCTGGGTTCCACATGCATGTTTTAGCTGAAGGAAGAATCCCTTAAACCTGGAGAGTTGAGACCCGTGGAATGGGTACCATGCAATATGACTTCAAAGGGTCTTCATTTGCTCACCGAACCTCTCCAATCCTATCACTGCTGCGTTTATGCCCCTGTACACACGCTTGATTCTCTTTTGGAGACATAGCAATCCATAGGTTTTAAGATACTTACTAGTCAGGTACATTCTTAGGCGTTTAATATGGGGTGTTGAGTCCATTTCGTTGAGCAAGGAGTAGCTCTTGTCTATTACATATTTGGTTTAAGGAACTTTATCTGTGCTCATTTCAATCTCTGGTTTTATGCAGCACCCCAACTCATCTTTCCCCTTAAGCAAGCATAAAATGGTTTCCTACATTTGAGACCCTGTTCTGTTTTGTAATCCAGTTCCTGTGTAGCCAAGTTTACATTCCGTGTATTAGTGATATCTTATGATGTTTCTATTTCTGTGTGACTTATTTCAGTTAGAATCATCATACCTGAATCCACTCATTATGCTGCTACGGGACTGATGACATAGATTTCATTGCTGAGTGATATTGCATTGTACGTAAGTACCACAACTTCTTTATCCATTTTTCACTTTCTGCGATATTGAACTTGTCCCGTAAACGAGTTTCTTGTAAACAGAGCCGTCCCAAACTTAGGGGTGGCTGTGTCTTTTTGATTTTAATTTCCCTAAGGTATAGGACCATAAGTGGAAGTGCCCTAGGCTCTGTTGCTTTGTTTTTTAGATGTTTCAGGAAACACCATACACTTCTCCTGAGTGGCTGTTGGCAATTTACATCCCGCCCATCAGCATAACAAGGCTCCCAGTTCTCCATGGCCTGTCCTGCCTTTCTGGATTTTACACTTTTTTCAGATGGCCCTTTTGACCGGGGGGAAGTGAGACTTCATTGTAGTGCAGATTACCTTTGCAAGCTTGCTTGGTTGGCCAAAAAGGGCGTATGCGTTTTTTCCTGAATATATTCAGGAAAAAACGCATACGCCCTTTTTGGCCAAGTGCATCATTGTCGACGTTCTGCCTCTTTTCCTATGCTTTAATTGCAATTCCAGTCTACCTCCTGAAATCGTTTTCCTGCAATTCTGCCCCACTTTCAAGTCCTCTTGGCAGCCTTACTTCAGTATATTTTTGGATGATAGCTGTCATTTATAACTCTGCAGGTTTGTGAATTACAGTGCCCCTGAGCTCCTTTCTTCAACTCGCTTTCTTGTGAGCTGGCCGCAACACCGCAGGATTGCTTCAGGCCCTAATCTTGTTCTGGCACGGCCCGCAGAGCCTTTGGTTAATTCCTCTTCCTGGTGGGAAATGAGAGTTAAATTTGCCCGTCCAGACACCTCCAGCTAGTCTCTCATTGGTTCTCCCTATTCCTGTTCATCTTCCGCAGAAATTGCAAACTGGGTCAAACAGGAGGTTAAAGGCACTGACTCTCCAAGTCGGGAGAGTGTTAATAAAGCGTCTGGAATGTTGCACCCGAGTACCAGGGGACGAGAACTGAGACATATTGGAACACGTCTCCCGATCACATGGTTCATCATACTCTGGGTTCCACATGCATGCTTTAGCTGAAGGAAGAATCCCTTAAACGGGAAGAGTTGAGACCCATGGAATGGGTACCATGCAATATGACTTCAAAGGGTCTTCATTTGCTCACCGAACCTCTCCAATCCTATCACTGCTGCGTTTATGCCCCTGTACACATGCTTGATTCTCTTTCGGAGACATAGCAATCCATAGGTTTTAAGATACTTACAAGTCAGGTACATTCTTAGGCGTTTAATATGGGGTGTTGAGTCCATTTCATTGAGCAATGAGTACCTCTTGTGTATTCCATATTTGGCTTAAGGAACTTTATCTGTGCTCATTTCAATCTCTGGTTTTATGCAGCACCCCAACTTACCTTTCCCCTTAAGCAAGCATAAGTTGGTTTCCTACATTTGAGACCCTGTTCTGTTTTGTAATCCAGTTCCTGTGTAGCCAAGTTTACATTCCGTGTATTAGTGATATCTTATGATGTTTCTTTTTCTGTGTGACTTATTTCAGTTAGAATCATCATACCTGAATCCACTCATTATGGTGCTACGGGCCTGATGACATAGATTTCATTGCTGAGTGATATTGCATTGTACGTAAGTACCACAACTTCTTTATCCATTTTTCACTTTCTGTGATATTGAACTTGTCCCGTAAACGAGTTTCTTGTAAACAGAGCCGTCCCAAACTTTGAGGTGGCTGTGTCTTTTTGATTTTAATTTCCCTAAGCTATAGGGCCATAAGTGGAAGTGCCCTAGGCTCTGTTGCTTTGTTTCTTAGATGTTTCAGGAAACACCATACACTTCTCCGGAGTGGCTGTTGGCAATTTACATCCCGCCCATCAGCATAACAAGGCTCCCAGTTCTCCATGGCCTGTCCTGCATTTCTGGATTTTACACTTTTTTCAGATGGCCCTTTTGACCGGGGGGAAGTGAGACTTCATTGTAGTGCAGATTTCCTTTGCAAGCTTGCTTGGTTGGCCAAAAAGGGCGTATGCGTTTTTTCCTGAATATATTCAGGAAAAAACGCATACGCCCTTATTGTGCAAGTGCATCATTCTGGACGTTCTGCCTCTTTTCCTATGCTTTAAATGCAATTCCAGTCTACCTCCTGAAATCGGGTTCCTGCAATTCTGTCCCGCTTTCAAGTCCTCTTGGCAGCCTTACTTCAGTATATTTTTGGACGATAGCTGTCATTTATAACTCTGCAGGTTTGTGAATTACAGTGCCCCTGAGCTCCTTTCTTCAACTCGCTTTCTTGTGAGCTGCCCGGAACACCGCAGGATTGCTTCAGGCCCTAATCTGGTTCCGTCACGGCACGCTGAGCCTTTGGTTAATTCCTCTTTCTGGTGGGAAATGAGAGTTAAATTTGCCCGTCCAGACACCTCCAGTTAGTCTCTCATTGTTTCTCGCTATTCCTGTTCATCTTCCGCAGAAATTGCAAACTGGGCCAAACAGGAGGTTAAAGGCACTGACTCTCCAAGTCGGGAGAGTGTTAGTAAAGCATCTGGAATGTTGCACCCGAGTACCAGGGGACGGGAACTGAGACATATTTGAACACATCTCCCGATCACACGGTTGATCATACTCTGGGTTCCACATGCGTGTTTTAGCTGAAGGAAGAATCCCTTAAACCTGGAGAGTTGAGACCCGTGGAATGGTAACATGCAATATGACTTCAAAGGGTCTTCATTTGCTCACCGAACCTCTCGAATCCTATCACTGTTGCGTTTATGCCCCTGTACACATGCTTGATTCTCTTTCGGAGACACATAGCAATCCATAGGTTTTAAGATACTTACTAGTCAGGTACATTTTTAGGCGTTTAATATGGGGTGTTGAGTCCATTTCGTTGAACAAGGAGTAGCTCTTGTCTATTACATATTTGGCTTAAGGAACTTTATCTGTGCTCATTTCAATCTCTGGTTTTATGCAGCACCCCAACTCACCTTTCCCCTTAAGCAAGCATAAGTAGGTTTTCTAAATTTGAGACCCTGTTCTGTTTTGTAATCCAGTTCCTGTGTAGCCAAGTTTACATTCCGTGTATTAGTGATATCTTATGATGTTTCTTTTTCTTGTGACTTATTTCAGTTAGAATCATCATACCTGAATCCACTCATTATGCTGCTACGGGCTTGATGACATAGATTTCATTGCTGAGTGGTATTGCATTGTATGTAAGTACCACAACTTCTTTATCCATTTTTCACTTTCTGCCATATTGAACTTGTAGCGTAGACGAGGTTTTTGTAAACAGAGCCGTCCCAAACTTTCGGGTGGCTGTGTCTTTTTGATTTTAATTTCCCTAAGCTATAGGACCATAAGTGGAAGTGCCCTAGGCTCCTTTGCTTTGTTTTTTATATGTTTCAGGAAACACCATACACTTCCCCCGAGTGGCTGTTGGCAATTTACATCCCGCCTATCAGCATAACAAGGCTCCCAGTTCTCCATGGCCTGTCCTGCCTTTCTGGATTTTACACTTATTCAGATGTCCCTTTTGACCGGAGGGAAGTGAAACTTCGTTGTAGTGCAGATTTCCTTTGCAAGCTTGCTTGGTTGGCCAAAAAGTGTGTATGCGTTTTTTCCTGAATATATTCAGGAAAAAACGCATACGCCCTTTTTGTCCAAGTGCATCATTGTGGACGTTCTGCCTCTTTTCCTATGCTTTAAATGCAATTCCAGTCTACCTACTGAAATCGGTTTCCTGCAATTCTGCCCCGCTTTCAAGTCCTCTTGCCAGCCTTACTTCAGTATATTTTTGGACGATAGCTGTCATTTATAACTCTGCAGGTTTGTGAATTACAGTGCCCCTGAGCTCCTTTCTTCAACTCGCTTTCTTGTGAGCTGGCCGCAACACCGCAGGATTGCTTCAGGCCCTAATCTGGTTCCGGCACGGCACGCTGAGCCTTTGGTTAATTCCTCTTCCTGGTGGGAAATGAGAGTTAAGTTTGCCCGTCCAGACACCTCCAGCTAGTCTCTCATTGGTTCTCCCTATTCCTGTTCATCTTCTGCAGAAATTGCAAACTGGGCCAAACAGGAAGTTAAAGGCACTGACTCTCCAAGTCGGGAGAGTGTTAGTAAAGTGTCTGGAATGTTGCACCCGAGTACCAGGGGATGAGAACTGAGATATATTGGCACACATCTTCCGATCACACGGTTGATCATACTCTGGGTTCCACATGCATGTTTTAGCTGAAGGAAGAATCCCTTAAACCTGGAGAGTTGAGACCCGTGGAATGGGTACTATGCAATATGACTTCAAAGGGTCTTCGTTTGCTCACCGTATCTCTCCAATCCTATCACTGCTGCGTTTATGCCCCTGTACACATGCTTGATTCTCTTTCGGAGACATAGCAATCCATAGGTTTTAAGATACTTCCTAGTCAGGTACATTCTTAGTCTTTTAATATGGGGTGTTGAGTCCATTTCGTTCAGCAAGGAGTAGCTCTTGTCTATTACATATTTGGCTTAAGGAACTTTATCTGTGCTCATTTCAATCTCTGGTTTTATGCAGCACCCCAACTCACCTTTCCTCTTAAGCAAGCATAAGTTGGTTTTCTAAATTTGAGACCCTGTTCTGTTTTGTAATTCAGTTCCTCTGTAGCCAAGTTTACATTCTGTGTATTAGTGATATCTTATGATGTTTCTTTTTCTGTGTGACTTATTTCAGTTAGAATCATCATACCTGAACCCACTCATTTTCTGCTACAGGCCTGGTGACATAGATTTCATTGCTGAGTGATATTGCATTGTACATAAGTACCACAACTTCTTTATCCATTTTTTGCTTTCTGCGATATTGAACTTGTACCGTAAAAGAGGTTCTAGAAAACAGAGCCATCCCAAACTTTGGGGTGGCTGTGTCTTTTTGATTTTAATTTCCCTAAGCTATAGGACCATAAGTGGAATTGACCTAGGCTCTGTTGCTTTGTTTTTTAGATGTTTCAGGAAACACCATACACTTCTCCCGAGTGGCTGTTGGCAAATTACATCCCGCCCATCAGCATAACAAGGCTCCCAGTTCTCCATGGCCTGTCCTGCCTTTCTGGATTTTACACTTTTTTCAGATGGCCCTTTTGACCGGGGAGAAGTGAGACTTCATTGTAGTGCAGATTTCCTTTGCAAGCTTGCTTGGTTGGCCAAAAAGGGCGTATGCGTTTTTTCCTGAATATATTCAGGAAAAAACGCATATGCACTTTTTGGCCAAGTGCATCATTGTGGACGTTCTGCCTCTTTTCCTATGCTTTAAATGGAATTCCAGTCTACCTCCCGATAGCAGTTTCCTGCAATTCTGCCCCACTTTCAAGTCCTCTTGGCAGGCTTACTTCAGTATATTTTTGGACGATAGCTGTCATTTATATCTCTGCAGGTTTGTGAATTACAGTGCCCCTGAGCTCCTTTCTTCAACTTGCTTTCTTGTGAGCTGGCCGCAACACCGCAGGATTGCTTCAAGCCCTAATCTGGTTCCGGCACGGCACGCTGAGCCTTTGGTTAATTCCTCTTCCTGGTGGGAAATGAGAGTTAAATTTGCCCGTCCAGGCACCTCCAGCTAGTCTCTCATTGGTCCTCCCTATTCCTGTTCATCTTCCGCAGAAATTGCAAACTGGGCCAAACAGGAGGTTAAAGGCACTGACTCTCCAAGTCGGGAGAGTGTTAGTAAAGCGTCTGGAATGTTGCACCCGAGTACCAGGGGACGAGAACTGAGACATATTTGAACACGTCTCCAGATCACACGGTTGATCATACTCTGGGTTCCACATGCATGTTTCAGCTGAAGGAAGAATCCCTTAAACCTGGAGAGTTGAGACCCGTGGAATGGGTACCATGGAATATGACTTCAAAGGGTCTTCATTTGCTCACCGAACCTCTCCAATCCTATCACTGCTGCGTTTATGCCCCTCTACACACGCTTGATTCTCTTTTGGAGACATAGCAATCCATAGGTTTTAAGATACTTACTAGTCAGGTACATTCTTAGGCGTTTAAGATGGGGTGTTGAGTCCATTTCGTTGAGCAAGGAGTAGCTCTTGTCTATTCCAGATTTGGCTTAAGGAACTTTATCTGTGCTCATTTCAATCTCTGGTTTTATGCAGCACCCCAACTCACCTTTCCCCTTAAGCAAGCATAAGTTGGTTTTCTAAATTTGAGACCCTGTTCTGTTTTGTAATTCAGTTCCTGTGTAGCCAAGTTTACATTCCGTGTATTAGTGATATCTTATGATGTTTCTTTTTCTGTGTGACTTATTTCAGTTAGAATCATCATACCTGAACCCACTCAATATGCTGCTACGGGCCTCATGACATAGATTTCATTGCTGAGTGATATTGCATTGTACGTAAGTACCACAACTTCTTTATCCATTTTTCGCTTTCTGTGATATTGAACTTGTACCGTAAACGAGGTTCTTGTAAACAGAGCCGTCCGAAACTTTGGGGTGGCTGTGTCTTTTTGATTTTAATTTCCCTAAGCTATAGGACGATAAGTGGAAGTACCCTAGGCTCTGTTGCTTTGTTTTTTAGGTGTTTCAGGAATCACCATACACTTCTCCCGAGTGGCTCTTGGCAATGTACATCCCGCCCATCAGCATAACAAGGCTCCCAGTTCTCCATGGCCTGTCCTGCCTTTCTGGATTTTACACTTTTTTCAGATGGCCCTTTTGTCCGGGGGGAAGTGACACTTCATTGTAGTGCAGATTTCCTTTGCAAGCTTGCTTGGTTGGCCAAAAAGTGCGTATGCGTTTTTTCCTGAATATATTCAGGAAAGAATGCATACGCCCTTTTTGGCCAAGTGCATCATTGTCGATGTTCTGCCTCTTTTCCTATGCTTTAAATGCAATTCCAGTCTACCTCCTGAAATCGGTTTCCTGCAATTCTGCCCCGCTTTCAGGTCCTCTTGGCAGCCTTACTTCAGTATATTTTTGGACGATAGCTGTCATTTATAACTCTGCAGGTTTGTGAATTACAGTGCCCCTGAGCTCCTTTCTTCAACTCGCTTTCTTGTGAGCTGGCCGCAACACCGCAGGATTGCTTCAGGCCCTAATCTGGTTCCGGCACGGCATGCTGAGCCTTTGGTTAATTCCTCTTCCTGGTGGGAAATGAGAGTTAAATTTGCCCGTCCAGACACCTCCAGCTAGTCTCTCATTGGTTCTCCCTATTCCTTTTCATCTTCTGCAGAAATTGCAAACTGGGCCAAACAGGAAGTTAAAGGCACTGACTCTCCAAGTCGGGAGAGTGTTAGTAAAGTGTCTGGAATGTTGCACCCGAGTACCAGGGGATGAGAACTGAGATATATTGGCACACATCTTCGATCACACGGTTGATCATACTCTGGGTTCCACATGCATGTTTTAGCTGAAGGAAGAATCCCTTAAACCTGGAGAGTTGAGACCCGTGGAATGGGTACCATGCAATATGACTTCAAAGGGTCTTCGTTTGCTCACCAAACCTCTCCAATCCTATCACTGCTGCGTTTATGCCCCTGTACACATGCTTGATTCTCTTTTGGAGACATAGCCATCCATAGGTTTTAAGATACTTACTAGTCAAGTACATTCTTAGTCTTTTAATATGGGGTGTTGAGTCCATTTCGTTGAGCAAGGTGTAGCTCTTGTCTATTACATATTTGGCTTAAGGAACTTTATCTGTGCTCATTTCAATCTCTGGTTTTATGCAGTCCCCAACTCACCTTTCCTCTTAAGCAAGCATAAGTTGGTTTTCTAAATTTGAGACCCTGTTCTGTTTTGTAATTCAGTTCCTCTGTAGCCAAGTTTACATTCTGTGTATTAGTGATATCTTATGATGTTTCTTTTTCTGTGTGACTTATTTCAGTTAGAATCATCATACCTGAACCCACTCATTTTCTGCTAAAGTCCTGTTGACATAGATTTCATTGCTGAGTGATATTGCATTGTACATAAGTACCACAACTTCTTTATCCATTTTTTGCTTTCTGCGATATTGAACTTGTACCGTAAACGAGGTTCTAGAAAACAGAGCCGTCCCAAACTTTGGGGTGGCTGTGTCTTTTTGATTTTAATTTCCCTAAGCTATAGGACCATAAGTGGAATTGACCTAGGCTCTGTTGCTTTGTTTTTTAGATGTTTCAGGAAACACCATACACTTCTCCCGAGTGGCTGTTGGCAATTTACATCCGGCCCATCAGCATAACAAGGCTCCCAGTTCTCCATGGCCTGTCCTGCCTTTCTGGATTTTACACTTTTTTCAGATGGCCCTTTTGACCGGGGAGAAGTGAGACTTCATTGTAGTGCAGATTTCCTTTGCAAGCTTGCTTGGTTGGCCAAAAAGGGCGTATGCGTTTTTTCCTGAATATATTCAGGAAAAAACGCATATGCACTTTTTGGCCAAGTGCATCATTGTGGACGTTCTGCCTCTTTTCCTATGCTTTAAATGGAATTCCAGTCTACCTCCCGATAGCAGTTTCCTGCAATTCTGCCCCACTTTCAAGTCCTCTTGGCAGGCTTACTTCAGTATATTTTTGGACGATAGCTGTCATTTATATCTCTGCAGGTTTGTTAATTACAGTGCCCCTGAGCTCCTTTCTTCAACTTGCTTTCTTGTGAGCTGGCCGCAACACCGCAGGATTGCTTCAGGCCCTAATCTGGTTCCGGCACGGCACGCTGAGCCTTTGGTTAATTCCTCTTCCTGGTGGGAAATGAGAGTTAAATTTGCCCATCCAGGCACCTCCAGCTAGTCTCTCATTGGTCCTCCCTGTTCCTGTTCATCTTCCACAGAAATTGCAAACTGGGCCAAACAGGAGGTTAAAGGCACTGACTCTCCAAGTCGGGAGAGTGTTTGTAAAGCATCTGGAATGTTGCACCCGAGTACCAGGGGAGAAAACTGAGACATATTGGAACACGTCTCCCGATCACACGGTTGATCATACTCTGGGTTCCACATGCATGTTTTAGCTGAGGGAAGAATCCCTTAAACCTGGAGAGTTGAGACCCGTGGAATGGGTACCATGCAATATGACTTCAAAGGGTCTTCATTTGCTCACCGAACCTCTCCAATCCTATCACTGCTGCGTTTATGCCCCTGTATACATGCTTGATTCTCTTTCGGAGACAGAGCGATCCATAGGTTTTAAGATACTTACTAGTCAGGTACATACTTAGGCGTTTAATATGGGGTGTTGAGTCCATTTCATTGAGCAAGGAGTAGCTCTTGTCTATTCCATATTTGGCTTAAGGAACTTTATCTGTGCTCATTTCAATCTCTGGTTTTATGCAGCACCCCAACTCACCTTTCCCCTTAAGCAAGCATAAGTTGATTTTCTAAATTTGAGACCCTGTTCTCTTTTGTAATCCTGTTCCTGTGTAGCCAAGTTTACATTCCGTGTATTAGTGATATCTTATGATGTTTCTTTTTCTGTGTGACATATTTCAGTTAGAATCATCATACCTGAATCCACTCATTATGCTGCTACGAGCCTGATGACATAGATTTCATTGCTGAGTGATATTGCATTGTACGTAAGTACCACAACTTCTTTATCCATTTTTCACTTTCTGCGATATTCAACTAGTCCCTTAAACGAGTTTCTTGTAAACAGAGCCGTCCCAAACTTTGGGGTGGCTGTGTCTTTTTGATTTTAATTTCCCTAAGCTATAGGACCATAAGTGGAAGTGCCCTAGGCTGTGTTGGTTTGTTTTTTAGATGATTCATGAAACACCATACACTTCTCCGGAGTGGCTGTTGGCAATTTACATGCCGCCCATCAGCATAACAAGGCCTCCAGTTCTCCATGGCCTGTCCTGCCTTTCTGGATTTTACACTTTTTCCAGATGGCCCTTTTGACCGGGGGAAAGTAAGACTTCATTGTAGGGCAGATTTCCTTTGCAAGCTTGCTTGGTTGGCCAGAAAGGGCGTATGCGTTTTGTCCTGAATATATTCAGGAAAAAACGCATACGCCCTTTTTGGCCAAGTGCATCATTGTCAACGTTCTGCCTCTTTTCCTATGCTTTAAATGCAATTCCAGTCCACCTCCTGAAATCGGTTTCCTGCAATTCTGCCCCGCTTTCAACTCCTCTTTGCAGCCTTACTTCAGTATATTTTTGGACGATAGCTGTCATTTATAACTCTGCAGGTTTGTGAATTACAGTGCCCCTGAGCTCCTTTCTTCAACTCGCTTTCTTGTGAGCCGGCCGCGACACCACAGGATTGCTTCAGGCCCTAATCTTGTTCTGGCACGGCACGCTGAGCCTTTGGTTAATTCCTCTTCCTGGTGGGAAATGAGAGTTAAATTTGCCCGTCCAGACACCTCCAGCTAGTCTCTCATTGGTTCTCCCTATTCCTGTTCATCTTCCGCAGAAATTGCAAACTGGGCCAAACAGGAGGTTAAAGGCACTGACTCTCCAAGTCGGGAGAGTGTTAGTAAAGCGTCTGGAATGTTGCACCCGAGTACCAGGGGACGAGAACTGAGACATATTGGAACACGTCTCCCGATCACACGGTTGATCATACTCTGGGTTCCACATGCATGATTTAGCTGAAGGAAGAATCCCTTAAACCTGGAGAGTTGAGACCCGTGGAATGGGTACCATGCAATATGACTTCAAAGGGTCTTCATTTGCTCACCGAACCTCTCCAATCCTATCACTGCTGCGTTTATGCCCCTGTACACACGCTTGATTCTCTTTCGGAGACAGAGCGATCCATAGGTTTTAAGATACTTACTAGTCAGGGACATTCTTAGGCGTTTAATATGGGGTGTTGTGTCCATTTCGTTGAGCAAGGAGTAGCTCTTGTCTATTCCATATTTGGCTTAAGGAACTTTATCTGTGCTCATTTCAATCTCTGGTTTTATGCAGCACCCCAACTCATCTTTCCCCTTAAGCAAGCATAAGTTGGTTTTCTAAATTTGAGACACTGTTCTCTTTTGTAATCCAGTTCCTGTGTAGCCAAGTTTACATTCCGTGTATTAGTGATATCTTATGATGTTTCTTTTTCTGTCTGACTTATTTCAGTTAGAATCATCATGCCTGAATCCACTCATTATGCTGCTACGGGCCTGATGACATAGATTTCATTGCTGAGTGATATTGCATTGTACGTAAGTACCACAACTTCTTTATCCATTTTTCACTTTCTGCGAAATTGAACTTGTACCGTAAACGAGGTTCTTGTAAACAGAGCCGTCCGAAACATTGGGGTGGCTGTGTCTTTTTGATTTTAATTTCCCTAAGCTATAGGACCATAAGTGGAATTGCCCTAGGCTCTGTTGCTTTGTTTTTTATATGTTTCAGGAAACATCATACACTTCTCCCGAGTGGCTGTTGGCAATTTACATCCCGCCCTTCAGCATAACAAGGATCCCAGTTCTCCATGGCCTGTCCTGCCTTTCTGGATTTTACACTTTTTTCAGATGGCCCTTTTGACCGGGGGGCAGTGAGACTTCATTGTAGTGCGGATTTCCTTTGCAAGCTTGCTTGGTTGGCCAAAAAGGGCGTATGCGTTTTTTCCTGAATATATTCAGGAAAAAACGCATACGCCCTTTTTGGCCAAGTGCATCATTGTTGACGTTCTGCCTCTTTTCCTATGCTTTAAATGCAATTCCAGTCTACCTCCTGAAATCGGTTTCCTGTAATTCTGCCCCGCTCTCAAGTCCTCTTGGCAGCCTTACATCAGTATATTCATGGACGATAGCTGTCATTTATAACTCTGCAGGTTTGTGAATTACAGTGCCCCTGAGCTCCTTTCTTCAACTCGCTTTCTTGTGAGCTGGCCGCAACACCGCAGGATTGCTTCAGGCCCTAATCTGGTTCCGGCACGGCACGCTGAGCCTTTGGTTAATTCCTCTTCCTGGTGGGAAATGAGAGTTAAATTTGCCCGTCCAGACACCTCCAGCTAGTCTCTAACTTGTTCTCCCTATTCCTGTTCATCTTCCGCGGAATTTGCAAACTGGGCCAAACAGGAGGTTAAAGGCACTGACTCTCCAAGTCGGGAGAGTGTTAGTAAAGCATCTGGAATGTTGCACCCGAGTACCAGGGGATGAGAACTGAGACATATTTCAACAAGTCTCCCGATCACACGGTTGATCATACTCTGGGTTCCACATGCATGTTTTAGCTGAAGGAAGAATCCCTTAAACCTGGAGAGTTGAGACCCGTGTAATGGGTACCATACAATACGACTTCAAAGGGTCTTCATTTGCTCACCAAAACTCTCCAATCCTATCACTGCTGCGTTTATGCCCCTGTACACACGCTTGATTCTCTTTCGGAGACATAGCAATCCATAGGTTTTAAGATACTTAATAGTCAGGTACATTCTTAGGCATTTAATATGGGGTGTTGAGTCCATCTAGTTGAGCAAGGAGTAGCTCTTGTCTATTACATATTTGGCTTAAGGAACTTTATCTGTGCTCATTTCAATCTCTGGTTTTATGCAGCACCCCAACTCACCTTTGCCCTTAAGCAAGCATAAGTTGGTTTTCTAAATTTGAGACCCTGTTCTGTTTTGTAATCCAGTTCTGTGTAGCCAAGTTTACATTCCGTGTATTAGTGATATCTTATGATGTTTCTTTTTCTGTGTGACTTATTTCAGTTAGAATCATTATACCTGAATCCACTCATTATGCTGCTACAGGCCTGATGACCTAGATGTCAAGGCTGAGTGATATTGCATTGTACGTAAGTACCACAAATTCTTTATCCATTTTTCACTTTCTGCGATATTGAACTTGTACCGTAAACGAGGTTTTTGTAAACAGAGCCGTCCCAAATTTTGGGGTGGCTGTGTCTTTTTGATTTTAATTTCCCTAAGCTGTAGGACCATAAGTGGAAGTGCCCTAGGCTCTGTTGCTTTGTTTTGTAGATGTTTCAGGAAACACCATACACTTCTCCTGAGTGGCTGTTGGCAATTTACATCCCGCCCATCAGCATAACAAGGCTCCCAGTTCTCCATGGCCTGTCCTGCCTTTCTGGATTTTACACTTTTTTCAGATGGCCCTTTTGACCGGGGGGAAGTGAGACTTCATTGTAGTGCAGATTTCCTTTGCAAGCTTGCTTGGTTGGCCAAAAAGTGTGTATGCGTTTTTTCCTGAATATATTCAGGAAAAAACCCATACGCCCTTTTTGGCCAAGTGCATCATTGTCGACGTTCTGCCTCTTTTCCTATGCTTTAAATGCAATTCCAGTCTACCTCCTGAAATCAGTTTCCTGCAATTCTGCCCCACTTTCAAGTCCTCTTGGCAGACTTACTTCAATATATTTTTTGACGATAGCTGTCATTTATAACTCTGCAGGTTTGTTAATTACAGTGCCCCTGAGCTCCTTTCTTCAACTCGCTTTCTTGTGAGCTGGCCGCAACACCAGAGGATTGCTTCAGGCCCTAATCTCGTTCCGGCACGGCACGCGGAGCCTTTGGTTAATTCCTCTTCCTGGTGGGAAATGAGAGTTAAATTTGCCCGTCCAGACACCTCCAGCTAGTCTCTCATTGTTTCTCCCTATTCCTGTTCATGTTCCGCAGAAATTTCAAACTGGGCCAAACAGGAGGTTAAAGGCACTGACTCTCCAGGTCGGGAGATTGTTAGTAAAGGGTCTGGAATGTTGCACCCGAGTACAAGGGGACGAGAACTGAGATATAATGGCACACGTCTCCCGATCACACGGTTGATCATACTCTGGGTTCCACATGCATGTTTTAGCTGAAGGAAGAATCCCTTAAACCTGGAGAGTTGAGACCCATGGAATGGGTACCATGCAAAATGATTTCAAAGGGTCTTCGGTTGCCCACCGAACCTCTCCAATCCTATCACTGCTGCCTTTATGCCCCTGTACACACGCTTGATTCTCTTTCGGAGACATAGCAATCCATAGGTTTTAAGATACTTACTAGTCAGGTACATTCTTAGGCGTTTAATATGGGGTGTTGAGTCCATCTCGTTGAGCAAGGAGTAGCTCTTTTCTATTCCATATTTGGCTTAAGGAACTTTATCTGTGCTCATTTCAATCTCTGGTTTTATGCAGCACCCCAACTCACCTTTCCCCTTAAGCAAGCATAAGCTGGTTTTCTAAATTTGAGACCCTGTTCTGTTTTGGAATTCAGTTCCTGTGTAGCCAAGTTTACATTCCGTGTATTAGTGATATCTTATGATGTTTCTTTTTCTGTGTGACTTATTTCAGTTAGAATCATCATACCTGAATCCACTCATTATGCTGCTACGGGCCTGATGACATAGATGTCATTTCTGAGGGATATTGCATTGTACGTAAATACCACAACTTCTTTATCCATTTTTCGCTTTCTGTGATATTGAACTTGTACCGTAAACGAGGTTCTTGTAAACAGAGCCATCCCAAAATTTGGGGTGGCTGTGTCTTTTTGATTTTAATTTCCCTAAGCTATAGGACCATAACTGGAAGTGCCCTAGGCTCTGTTGCTTTGTTTTGTAGATGTTTCAGGAAACACCATACACTTCTCCTGAGTGGCTGTTGGCAATTTACATCCCGCCCATCAGCATAACAAGGCTCCCAGTTCTCCATGGCCTGTCCTGCCTTTCTGGATTTTACACTTTTTTCAGATGGCCCTTTTGACCCGGGTGAAGTGAGACTTCATTGTAGTGCAGATTTCCTTTGCAAGCTTGCTTGGTTGGCCAAAAAGTGCGTATGCGTTTTTTCCTGAATATATTCAGGAAAAAACGCATATGCCCTTTTTGGCCAAGTGCATCATTGTCGACGTTCTGCCTCTTTTCCTATGCTTTAAATGCAATTCCAGTCTACCTCCTGAAATCGGGTTCCTGCAATTCTGCCCCGCTTTCAAGTCCTCTTGGCAGCCTTACTTCAGTATATTTTTGGACGATAGCTGTCATTTATAACTCTGCAGGTTTGTGAATTACAGTGCCCCTGAGCTCCTTTCTTCAACTCGCTTTCTTGTGAGCTGGCCGCAACACCGCAGGATTGCTTCAGGGCCTAATCTGGTTCCGGCACGGCATGCTGAGCCTTTGTTTAACTCCTCTTACTGGTGGGTAATGAGAGTTAAATTTGCCCGTCCGGACACCTCCAGCTAGTCTCTCATTGGTCCTCCCTATTCTTGTTCATCTTCCGCAGAAATTGCAAACTGGGCCAAACAGGAGGTTAAAGACACTGACTCTCCAAGTCAGGAGAGTGTCAGTAAAGCGTCTGGAATGTTGCACCCGAGTACCAGGGGACGAGAACTGAGACATATTGGAACACGTCTCCCGATCACACGGTTGATCATACTCTGGGTTCCACATGCATGCTTTAGCTGAAGGAAGAATCCCTTAAACCTGGAGAGTTGAGACCCGTGGAATGGGTACCATGCGATATGACTTCAAAGGGTCTTCATTTGCTCACCAAACCTCACCAATCCTATCACTGCTGCGTTTATGCCCCTGTACACACGCTTGATTCTCTTTCGGAGACATAGCAATCCATAGGTTTTAAGATACTTAATAGTCAGGTACATTCTTAGGCATTTAATATGGGGTGTTGAGTACATCTAGTTGAGCAAGGAGTAGCTCTTGTCTATTCCATATTTGGCTTAAGGAACTTTATCTGTGCTCATTTCAATCTCTAGTTTTATGCAGCACCCCAACTCACCTTTGCCCTTAAGCAAGCATAAGTTGGTTTTCTAAATTTGAGACCCTGTTCTGTTTTGTAATTCAGTTCCTGTGTAGCCAAGTTTACATTCCGTGTATTAGTGATATCTTATGATGTTTCTTTTTCTGTGTGACTTATTTCAGTTAGAATCATCATACCTGAATCCACTCATTATGCTGCTACGGGCCTGATGACATAGATGTCATTGCTGAGGAATATTGCATTGTACGTAAATACCACAACTTCTTTATCCATTTTTCGCTTTCTGTGATATTGAACTTGTACCGTAAACGAGGTTCTTGTAAACAGAGCCATCCCAAACTTTGGGGTGGCTGTGTCTTTTTGATTTTAATTTCCCTAAGCTATAGGACCATAACTGGAAGTGCCCTAGGCTCTGTTGCTTTGTTTTGTAGATGTTTCAGGAAACACCATACACTTCTCCTGAGTGGTTGTTGGCAATTTACATCCCGCCCATCAGCATAACAAGTCTCCCAGTTCTCCATGGCCTGTCCTTCCTTTCTGGATTTTACACTTTTTTCAGATGGCCCTTTTGACCCGGGTGAAGTGAGACTTCATTGTAGTGCAGATTGCCTTTGCAAGCTTGCTTGGTTGGCCAAAAAGGGCGTATGCGTTTTTTCCTGAATATATTCAGGAAAAAACTCATACGCCCTTTTTGGCCAAGTGCATCATTGTCGACGTTCTGCCTCTTTTCCTATGCTTTAAATGCAATTCCAGTCTACCTCCTGAAATCGGTTTCCTGCAATTGTGCCTTGCTTTCAATGCCTCTTCGTAGCCTTATCTCAATATATTTTTTGAAAATAGTTGGCCTTTATAACTCTGCAGGTTTTTGAATTGCAGTGGCCCTTAGCTCCATTTTTCAGCTCTTATTTTTGTGATCTTGCCTCATAACCACAGGATTCCTTCACGCCCTATTCTTCTTCTGGGGCACCTTGCTGTGCCTTTGGTTTATTCTTCTTACTGATGTGAAATTAGAGTGACATGTGCCCATTGAAACTGCTACAGCTAGTTTCTCACTGGTTCCCCCTATTCCCATTCATCCTCCGCACTAACTGCAGACTGTGCGATACCAGAACTTAAAGGCATTGACTCTCCATGTGGGGATATTGTTAGTAAAGCGGCTGGAATGTCGATCTGGAGCCCCAGGAGAGGAAAAATGAGGTGTGTTTTAGAAACCTTTCCCGATCATATGGTATACCAGTCGCTGGGTTTCCCAAGCATGGTTTAGCTGTAGGAAGATTCCCTTCAACCTGGAGTTTTGGGACCCTTGGAATGAGTAGCATGAAGTATTGCATTAAACTTTTGGCAGTTGCTCACCAAAGCTCACCAATCCTCTCAGCCCCAAGTGTGCAGCCTTATGTCTTATCCAGCTGTGGGTTTATATGTGGTCAATCCAGGTTGCATCACAGCCCCTGAGCAAATTTTGTAAGAATTTTTCTCTCTTTCATTGTTTCTGCGTTTTGTTTTTAAAATTTATTTCTATAATGGGGTTTAGCTCATTTTCACTGCTGTGTTTGTGCCGCTCTGCACACACTTGATTCCCTTATGGAGATATATCAATACATGGGTTTTAAGATTCTTATTACTCAGATATATTTCTCTGCGGTGTATAGGGTGTGTTGAGGCCAGTTCATTGAGCAAGGTGTAGATCTTGTCTAATATCTATTTGGTTTATTGAACGGTATCTGTGCTAATTTCAAACTCTGGTTTTATGCATCACCCCACCTCTCCTTTCCCCTTAAGCTGACATAAGTGTGTTTTCTACATGTGAGACACTGTTCTGTTCTGTAATTCATTTCTTGTGCAGCCATATTTACCCTCCCTCTATAAGTGATATCTTATGATATGTTTCTTTTTCTGTTTGACTTATTTCAAGTAGTATTATCGGACCTAAATCCACTCTTTATCCTTCTACTAGCCTTATTACATTGATTTCATGGTGAAGAGATATTCCATTGTACATAAGTACCACATCTTCTTTATCCATTGTTCTCTTTCCTGGGATATTTAAGGTGTACTGAAGTTGAGGTTCTTGTAAACAGAGTAGCCCTAAACTGTGGTGTGCTTGTGTCTTGTTGATTTTTAGACTTCCCTAGATATACTCCCATGATTGGAAGTGTCCTATGCTCTGTAGCTGTTTTTTAGATGATTTGGGAACCACCATACACTTCTCCAGAGTGGCTCTCGGCAGTTCACACACTGCCCATCAGCGTATAAAGGCTCCCTGTTCTCCATGGCCTGTCCTGCATTTCTGGTTTTTACAATTTTTTAGGATGGCCCTTTTGACCGGTGGGAAATGAGACTTCTTTGTTGTGCACATTTGCATTGCTTGCTTGCTTCGTTGCCCATAAAGTGCGTATGCGTTTTTTCCTGGATATAATCAGGAAAAAACACATACGCCCTTTTGGGCCAACTGCATCATTGTCGAAATTCTGCCGCTTTTCATGTGCTTTAAAGACGAGTCCAATCTATCTCTTGAAATCTGTTTCTTGCAATTCTGTCTTGCATTCAGATCCTCTTCTTTGCCTTACCTCAACATATTTTTGGACGTTAGTTTTCATTTATAACTCTGCAGGTTTGTGAATTGCAGTGACCCTGAGCTCCATTTTTTAAGTTGCTCTTTTGTGAGCTGGCCTCAAACCCACAGGATTGCTTCAGGCCCTATTTTGGCTCCGGCGAGGCGGGCTGAGCCTTTTTTCAATTCTTATTCTTAATGGGAAATTAGAGTGATATGTGCCCGTCCAAACCCCTACAACTATTCTCTCATTGGTTCCCCCTCTTCCCGTTCATCCTCCTCACAATTTGCAAAATGTGTGAAACAGAAGTTGAAATGTGCTGATTCTCCAAGTGGGCAGATTCTAAGTAACGTGGCTGGAATGGTGAACAGGAGCACCAGGAGAGGATAAATGAGCTGCATTTTAGACACATCTCCCGATCACATGGTGTACAGTCCTCTGGGTTTTCCATGCATGTTTTAGCTGTAGGAAGATCCCTTGAACCTGCAGATTTGGGACCCATTGAATGGGTACCAGGTAGTATTACTTTAAAGGGTGTGCATTTCCTCACCCAACCTCACATTTCTCTTAGTGCAAACAGTTTCCAGCCTTATGTCTCATCCTGCTGTGGGTCTAGATGTGTTCAATCCATGTTGCATCATGGAAAAGTTGTAAGAGGTTTTCTCTGTCTCTCTGTCGTTTATTTTTTTCAATTTATTACTATATTGGTTACAGCTGATTTTCAAAGCTCTGTTTCTTGCTGCTGTACATCCACTTGATTCACGTACAGAGAGACATCAGTAAATTCTTTTTCAGATTCTTACCAGTCGTATATATTCTTTTCCGGTGACTTGAGTGTGCTGAGTGCAGTTCTTTTAGCTACCGTGTAGGCCTTGTTGATTATCAGTTTGGTATTTGGAATGGTATCTTTGCTAATTTCAACCTCCTGGATGATGCCTCACCCCTCCCCACCTTTCCCGTTTAGCAGCCTTATGCGTGTTTTCTACATATTTGACTATGTTTTTGTTTTGTAATTTATTTCATGTGTAGCCATTTTGGATTCCACCTTTAAGTGATATCTTATGATATGTGTCTTTTTCTTTTTGAATTATGTCACTTAGAAAGATCATACGTAACTCCTCCGGAGTTGTTACAACTGGCCATATTTCATTGATTTCTAGGCTGAATAATATTCCACTCTACCTAAGTACCACATCTCTATCCATTTTTTCTCTCCAGAGACATTTAAGTTATATCCTAGTCGAGGATCTTTTAAACAGAGAGAGGGTAAACTTTGGGGTGCCTGTGTCCTCTCAATTTTTGTTTTTCCCAAGATATACGCCCATGAGTGCAAGTGCCCTATGCTCTGTAGCTCATTTTTTAGATGCTTTAGTAAACACAATACACTTCTCCAGAATGGCCGTTGGCAATATACATTTCCACTATAAGTCTCACAGGGCTCCCTCTTCTCCTTGCCCTGTCCTGCATTTCTGTTGTTTATGCTTTATGAGGATGGCTCTTCTGACTGATGCGAAGTGATATCTTTTGTAGTATTGACTTCCAGTGCCCACCTGTTTGGTTGGCTAAAAAAGTGTATGCCCTTTTCTTGAATATATACAGAAAAAAACGCATACACCCTTTTTGGCCAACTGCAATGTTGGCAATGTTCAGCTCCTTTTCTTGTGCTTAATGGCGAGTCCTTTCTACCTCCTCAAATCCCTTTCCTGCCATTCTCCCTTGCTTACAAGTCCTTTTCTCTGACTTTCCTCAAGACATTTTTCAGTGATGGATATTTTCAACTCTGCAGTTTCATGAATTTTACTGCCCCTGAGTTCCATTGTTCAACTTGTGTTTATGGGAACTGGCCACAAAGCAGTGGGATTTCCTCAAGCCCTATACTGTTTCCATGGGCAATCCTAGCCTTTGGTCAATTCGTCTTCCTGATTGGAAATTAGAGTGACATGTGCCTGTCTGAACACCTAGGACTTGTCTCTCATTGTTCCTCATCCTTCCGCTTCATCCTCTGGACAAATTCCAAACTGTACGCAACAGGATGTTGATAGTGCTGACATCTCCAAGTGGGGAGACTGTTAGTAAAGACGCTGGAGGGGTGAACCCGAGCACCAGGAGATGAGGAGATGAGATGCCTTTTCCAAACTCTTCCTGATCAGATGGTATACCATCCTCTGGGTGTGACAGACATGTTTTAGCAGTAGGAAGAGTCCCATACATGTAAGGAGAATATCATGGCTTTTTCAAAATCAGTGTCTACCTGAAACCCAAACTGGGAAATTTTTTAAGCTACGGCTACACATATGTTCATTAAGGGCCTTGGGAAGTAGGCAGAGTCCAAACTTTAGATGATTGAAGTCTTCAGGGTCAGAAGCACTCACCACCAGCTTCCCTTAGGTTACACTTTAACTGTCATTGATAGATGATGTCAATAAAAATATCTATTCTTTTTCAGATTATTTCCCCTTATAGGTTATAGCAAAATGTTGAGTGTAGTTCCCTGTGCTATACAGTAGTTCCTTGTTGATGATCTATTTTATACATAGCAGTGTGTATGTGTTAATCCCAAACTGTTAATTTATCCCTCCTCCCACCTTTCCCCTTTGGTAATAATAAATTATAAGATTTTATACTTCTCAGAAATGGGGGAGCTGAAAGAGAGGTATCATTTTCAATGGAAAAGCATTTAAAACAAGATTGAAGCTTTAACCAAGATTATTAGATGTACATCCTTGGAAAGAAATCACTTCGTTTCTCTAATATTGACCTGACAAATAAGACAAACCTTTTCACTGAACTTGCTTATAATAAAGTGATGGAAATATCAAATGGAAGTGTTAGAAACATCTTATTTTACCCGAGCCTTATACACTGTTCTATGTTAACTACAGTTTGGCTCACACATCTGTTCATTGAGGTTACAATAGTCTCAATTTCTGTTACTGATCCTCCAGAGTGGACCCCAACAAGTGTCCCCCTGCCCAGTGTCATTGGGGCCAACAGATCGAGACTGAGTTTGGTTCACAAGCAAAGGAAACTTTATATTTTGATCAGAGAATGGAGAGGTGAGAGCATGCACTACCCCGTGGGCTGTGGGCTGGGCTGCTGTGTAGAGATCTTGTCAGAGTCAGTGGGAGGGAGGGGGCGGAGCTCTCGAGGGCCGGGTTGGCTGTAGCTCAGGCTCTATATCGCGGAGTCTGCACTGGGCCCCAGGAGCTGAGGTGTCGTCCCAGCCATTCTGCACTAGGAAATCTGGTCTGAAGTGCCGGGTGTGGAACCTCTGCATGCGGGACCCTAGGAGCACATGAAATTAGACAAAGCACAAAGGATAAAAAAGGTTAGACTTGACTTTATTGCCCAGATTCTATTTTTATCTCCCAGGGATTTTTAATGGGCTTTGCTGGGGACAAACCACTCCTCTGTCTTTTGTCCCGTTCCTCATTCTTGGAGTGCTGAGAGTGCAGACCCTTCTTCTGTAACTGCTGAGTGCTGAGTTGGGAGCCCTCATACCCGGGGGCGAGGATCAGAGCTTCTCCCCAGCAGCCTCCAGGTGACATTGATTGTCCCCAGGGCCCCTGTCTCCCTGCTCGTCCACCTGAGCACCAGCATTGGAAGTGTTATAGATTCTAATGACCTTTAAGGGTCCAGGAAAGAGATGTGCAGAGACGCTGTGGGGGCCGGTTTCACTCCGCCCCACATTTGTTCAGCCACCTTAGGCTGACCGTTTCTGCCAGCCTAGATGCTCTGACCAGTAGTCTGCGCTTTCTTCAATTAGGCCCCTGAATTAACGTACAAACGGCACCAGGTGTCAGAGCCCTGCCTGCTCAACTCCCAGACAGTCCAGGGTCAGTGGTGATCAAGGACCAAGATGGCCACTGAGTCAACAGCCTTTTGAAGTAAACAGGAGTCCAGCTGGTCTTATTGGCCACCATCATCAAGGTGTCTGTAGGCTTTTCTATGGTGACAGTGTGATATACGGTTCCCCCGCCAAGATTATTAGCTCCCCTCTGCATGCAGTAAGTCCTGCAAGCAGTAGTCTACTCTTTTGGTACACACTCTTGTTGTTTTATGAGAGAAACTCCAGGTCAAGTGATGTTCACACGAGTCGTCATGGTGCCCTGTTGCCCCCGGTTATCTCTCTGGATGTTGGAGTTGGAGGGCCTCCTCACTCGAGGTTGGTGTGCCCACGGAGCGAACCCTGCAACTTCAGGGCATGGTTGGTGGTTAGGATCACCATGTGGGGTCCTTTTCCCTTAGGAGGGAGGTGGCCTTTTGGGCTGCTGATTTCCAGGTTTTTAGATACCGCCAGTATCTTGGCCAGATGTGGCAGTGGGCCAAGCCCCTTGGTGCCCGTAGTTTATCCTACCTGGATGGCATTCTTGCATTGTTCCATTTCAAGTGGTCCCAGTTTTTGCACTAATTCTCCAATGGCGATTCACCTTTCACCAGGAATGTAAAGGTCAAAGGGTTTAGCTAAATTAGGAGTTCCAGGGCAAGGGTCTGAATTGACTGCTCTTTCCATTCTTGAAAGGCCACTTCTGGATTCTATTCAAAAGGATCATCATCTTTTCCTTTCAGTGTTTCATATAGAGGCCCAGCTAGTAGACTGTAGTTAGGGATCCAGAAGCAGCAAACCCTGGCCTCCCCAGGAACCCCTAAGCTGTCTTCTCGTTTTAGAAAGGGGTAAGGCTGAAAATGGTTTCTTCCCTTTCCTGGGATGGGCTTTTCTGACCTTCTGTGAGAACGAAGCCCAGGCAGGTCACCGCAGTCTGTGATATTTGAGCTTTTTCTTGGACAACTTCTATCCTTTATTGGCTTGGTAGTTCAGAGGCCTCCTTAGTAGGGCTGGCGATCAGAATGTCGTCTGCGTACTGAAGGAGGGTTTCCTTTTCCAGAGGTAGAACTTTTAGGTCTTTAGCTAAGCTTTCCCCAAAGATGGTGTGGGAATTTTTGCACCCTTGGGGCAAGACGGCCCGGAAGTATTGTTTTAGTTGTATGTTGAGTCCTGCCACTCACAAACCAAAATTTCTTGTGACTCTGGGACTAATGGAATACAAAAGAAGGCATCATTGAAGACTAATACAGAATACCATGTCCTGGTGGTTGGTAGAATGACCAGCAGGGTGTAGGAATTAGGAGCAGCTGGAGGTATATCCTCGGTGGCTTCACTGACTGTCCTGACATCCTTTACCAGGTCCCCAGCAGCCCATGGGGCTCTCGTGGTCAGACCAATCCCAGAATATGGAGCTCACCTGGGCAGGTACCCCACCCCCACCCCAGCCCACGGGGCTATCGTGGTCAGGCCCCTCCCAGGACACAGAGCTACCCTTGCAGGTACCGTGGCAGGGCTGGGCACACAGGAACCGTGCACATAGCCCTCATTGCAGAGCACCCCCAGCTCACCTGTCGCTCAGAGCTGACACAGAGCACCTCAGAGCAGGACTTGAACTAACAAACAGCAGCTGCGACAGGTCTGTGACCCTGGGCATCACTCTGTGCGGTCTCCCTCCACCTGGTCTTCCAGAGACTTCCACTGCACCCGGGGCACCAGGCCTCTGTCTCCAACCACCACCCACCCCTCCTCTCCCTGACTCCTGGGTTCCTCTCATTAGGAGAGGGTTTTCTTGAAGTTGTCTCCCACTCATGGGCCAGATAAAATGATTAGAAAACAAGCCAAAGCTGCAGGCCCTTGTCTATCCTGACTCTCAGGAGCCCACACCTGTTCCTTGGACCTGGCCGGTTCAGCAAGTTCCATTTTCTGCAACTGTGAGCCCCTGAGGGGTGATGATTGGCTGACCTGGGCAGCCTTACCGTGCCGGCCAGCCCTCCCCAGGTGTGCCTGGGTTGAGATCAATATAAATACCACTCCAGGCAGCAAGAGGCCCTGCAGACGTGCCTGACGCCATTTTCTCTGCCCTGTCAGCAGTCTCGGGGCTGGGCTGGTGGGAGGGAGTGAGAGGCCACGGCTTTGTGGGTGGCCCAGTGTGAGTGGGGCTCTGCTGGACTTTCTGCAGCAGTTGCCAGGCTGCCACCTGCTAGAGAAGAGGATGTGTCACCCATACCTGCTGCTGGAATTTCTCCCTGGGCAGAGGTGAGGAAGGAAAGAAGCAGTGGGGGCAGGGACAGGACGGGTATCTCAGGCAGGGAAATGGAAATCTTCCAGAAGAGCACCCAGGGCCAGGACCATCCTGGCTGGCCTGCAGGCACCAAGTCGGCCGGTATGCTGTCACTCGTGTGGCTCTATGGCCCTTCCTCTAGGCTTTCAAGTCCTTGTATATATTCAGGTGTTTTACCTGGGACGGGTGGGAATAGTTCAGCAGCAACTGGCCTGGGGCTCAGCTCACGTTTACTCACAGATGCCTCGGCACGGTGCCCCAGCTTTTCAATGAGGACGCTTGTTGCATGGGGGCTGCTGGCTGAATGGGAGACGATTCCCCACCACTGACCAACTTCAGAATTGTTTACAACTGGAGCAAGTGCCCTGATACGGTTTTCCTCTGTGGAACTGGTGGGTTCTGTGTTTTTTTTCTCTTTTTCGTTTTTGGTTCAAGGTAGATTTTATTCCTCTTTTTTGTATTTACAGATATAAGCATGGAAATAATTTGTTCATATAAATACATGTATGTGAAGGGAATAATTGTTTTTTCTGTTTTATTTTTTAAATTTTATTTCTTTTTAATTTTGAATTTTATTTTATATTTTTATACAGCAGGTTCTTATTGGTTATCTATTTTATACATATAAATGTATACATGCCAATCCCAGTCTCACAACTCCTCCCACCACCAACCCCCCCAACAGCTTTCCCCCTTGTTGTCCATACGTTTGTTGTCTACATGTGTTGCTCTATTTATGCCTTGCAAAATGGTTAATCTGTACAGTTTTTCTAGGTTCCACATATATGCATGAATATACAAGATTTGTTTTTCTCTTTCTGACTTACTTCACTCTGTATGACAGTCTCTAGATCCATCGACGTCTCTACAAATGACCCAATTTCATTCCTTTTCATGGCTTAGTAATATTCCATTTTATATATGTACCACTGCTTTATGCATTCGTCTGTCTGTGGGCATTTAGGTTGCTTCCATTACCTCGATATTGTAAAGAGTGAGGCAATGAACATTGCGGTGAATGTCTCTTTTTGATTTATGGTTTTGTCTGGGTATATGTCCAGAACTGGGATTGCTGTATCATATGGTAATTCTACTGTTAGTTTCTTAAGAAACTCCATATTGTTCTCCATAGTGACTGTATCAATTTATATTCCCAACAATAGTGGAAGAGGGTTCCTTTTCTCCACACCCTTTCCAGCATTTTTTGTTTGTAGATTTTCTGATGATGCCCATTCTACCAGGTGTGAGGTGATACCTCATTGTTGAGTCCATTTCCTTGAGCAAGGGGTAGGTCTTGTCTATTACATATTTAGCTTATGGAACGGTATCTGTGCTAATTTCAAACTCTGGTTTTATGCAGCACCCCAACTCACCTTCCCCCTTAAGCAAGCATAAGTTGGTTTTCTAAACATGAGAGCCTGTTCTGTTTTGTAATTCAGTTCATGTGTAGCCAAGTTCTCATTCCATGTATTAGTGGTACCTTATGATGTTTCTTTTTCTGTGTGACTTTTTTCACTTAGAATCACCATGCCTCAATCTACTCATTAGGCTGGTACGGGCCTGGTGACATAGTTTTCATTGCTGAGAGGTATTCTGTTGTACGTAAGTACTGCAACTTCTCTATCCATTATTTGCTCTCTGGCATATTTAACTTGTGCTGCAGAAGAGGTTCCTGTAAACAGAGCCGTCCCAATTTTTCGGGTGGCTGTGTCTTTTTGATTTTAATTTCCCTAAGCTATAGGACCATAAGTGGAAGTGCCCTAGGCTCTGTTGCTTTGTTTTTTAGATGTTTCAGGAAACACCATACACTTTTCCGGAGTGGCTGTTGGCAATTTACATCCCGCCCATCAGCATAACAAGGCTCCCAGTTCTCCATGGCCTGTCCTGCCTTTCTGGATTTTACACTTTTTTCAGATGGCCCTTTTGACCGGGGGGAAGTGAGACTTCATTGTAGTGCAGATTTCCTTTGCAAGCTTGCTTGGTTGGCCAAAAAGGGCGTATGCATTTTTTCCTGAATATATTCAGGAAAAAACGCATACGTCCTATTTGGTCAAGTGCATCATTGTCGGCGTTCTGCCTCTTTTCCTATGCTTTAAATACAATTCCAGTCTACCTCCTGAAATCGTTTTCCTGCAATTCTGAACCGCTTTCAAGTCCTCTTGGCAGCCTTACTTCAGTATATTTTTGGACGATAGCTGTCATTTATAACTCTGCAGGTTTGTGAATTACAGTGCCCCTGAGCTCCTTTCTTCAACTCGCTGTCTTGTGAGCTGGCCGCAACACCGCAGGATTGCTTCAGGCCCTAATCTGGTTCCGGCACAGCACACTGATCCTTTGGTTAATTCCTCTTCCTGGTGGGAAATGAGAGTTAAATTTGCCCGTCCAGACACTTCCAGCTAGTCTCTCATTGGTTCTCCCTATTCCTGTTCATCTTCCGCAGAAATTGCAAAATGGGTCAAACAGGAGGTTAAAGGCAATGACTCTCCAAGTCGGGAGAGTGTTAGTAAAGCGTCTGGAATGTTGCACCCGAGTACCAGGGGACAAGAAATGAGACATACTGGAACACGTCTCCCGATCACATGGTTGATCATACTCTGGGTTCCACATGCATGATTTAGCTGAAGGAAGAATCCCTTAAACCTGGAGAGTTGAGACCCGTGGAATGGGTACCATGCAATATGACTTCAAAGGGTCTTCATTTGCTCACCGAACCTCTCCAGTCCTATCACTGCTGCGTTTATGCCCCTGTACACACGCTTGATTCTCTTTTGGAGACAAGCAATCCATAGGTTTTAAGATACTTACTAGTCAGGTACATTCTTAGTCGTTTAATATGGGGTGTTGAGTCCATTTCGTTGAGCAAGGAGTAGCTCTTGTCTATTTCATATTTTGCTTAAGGAACTTTATCTGTGCTCATTTCAATCTCTGGTTTTATGCAGCACCCCAACTCACCTTTCCCCTTAAGCAAGCATAAGTTGGTTTTCTAAATTGGAGACCCTGTTCTGTTTTGTAATCCAGTTCCTGTGTAGCCAAGTTTACATTCTGTGTATTAGTGATATCTTATGATGTTTCTTTTTCTGTGTGAATTATTTCAGTTAGAATCATCATACCTGAATCCACTCATTATGCTTATATGGGCCTGATGACATAGATTTCATTGCTGAGTGATATTGCATTGTACATAAGTACCACAACTTCTTTATCCATTTTTCACTTTCTGCGATATTGAACTTGTACTGTAAACGAGTTTCTTGTAAACAGAGCCGTCCGAAACTTTGGGGTGGCTGTGTCTTTTTGAATTTAATTTCCCTAAGCTATAGGACCATAAGTGGAAGTGCCCTAGGCTCTGTTGCTTTGTTTTTTAGATGTTTCAGGAAACACCATACACTTCTCCAGAGTGGCTGTTGGCAACTTACATCCCGCCCATCAGCATAACAAGGCTCCCAGTTCTCCATGGCCTGTCCTGTCTTTCTGGATTTTACACTTTTTTCAGATGGCCCTTTTGACCGGGGGGAAGTGAGACTTCATTGTAGTGCAGATTTCCTTTGCAAGCTTGCTTGGTTGGCCAAAAAGGGCGTATGCGTTTTTTCCTGAATATATTCAGGAAAAAACGCATACGGCCTTTTTGGCCAAGTGCATCACTGTCGACGTTCTGCCTCTTTTCCTATGCTTTAAATGCAATTCCAGTCTACCTCCTGAAATCGGTTTCCTGCAATTCTGCCCCGCTTTCAAGTCCTCTTGGCAGCCTTACTTCAGTATATTTTTGGACGAGAGCTGTCATTTATAACTCTGCAGGTTTGTGAATTACAGTGCCCCTGAGCTCCTTTCTTCAACTCGCTTTCTTGGGAGCTGGCCGCAAGACCGCAGGATTGCTTCAGGCCCTAATCTTCTTCTGGCATTGCACGCTGAACCTTTGGTTAATTCCTCTTCGTGGTGGGAAATGAGAGTGAAATTTGCCCGTCCAGACACCTCCAGCTAGTCTCTCATTGGTTCTCCCTATTCCTGTTCATCTTCCGCAGAAATTGCAAACTGGGCCAAACAGGAGGTTAAAGGCACTGACTCTCCAAGTCGGGAGAGTGTTAGTAAAGGGTCTGGAATGTTGCACCTGAGTACCAGGGGACGAGAACTGAGACAGATTGGAACACGTCTCTCGATCACACGGTTGATCATACTCCGGGTTCCACATGCATGATTTAGCTGAAGGAAGAATCCCTTAAACCTGGAGAGTTGAGACCCGTGGAATGGGTACCATGCAATATGAATTCAAAGGGTCTTCATTTGCTCACCGAACCTCTCCAATCCTATCACTGCTGCGTTTATGCCCCTGTACACACGCTTGATTCTCTTTCAGAGACATAGCGATCTATAGGCTTTAAGATACTTACTAGTCAGGTACATTCTTAGGCGTTTAATATGGGGTTTTGAGTCCATTTCGTTGAGCAAGGAGTAGCTCTTGTCTATTCCATATTTGGCTTAAGGAACTTTATCTGTGCTCATTTCAATCTCTGGTTTTATGCAGCACCCCAACTCACCTTTCTCCTTAAGCACGCATAAGTTGGTTTTCTAAATTTGAGACCCAGTTCTGTTTTGTAATCTAGTTCCTGTGTAGCCAAGTTTACATTCCGTGTATTAGTGATATCTTATGATGTTTCTTTTTCTGTGTGACTTATTTCAGTTAGAATCATCATACCTGAATCCACTCATTATGCTGCTACGGGCCTGATGACATAGACTTCATTGCTGAGTGATATTGCATTGTACGTAAGTACCACAACTTCTTTATCCATTTTTCACTTTCTGCGATATTGAACTTGTCCCATAAACGAGTTTCTTATAAACAGAGCCGTCCCAAACTTTGGGGTGGCTGTGTCTTTTTGATTTTAATTTCCCTAAGCTATAGGGCCATAAGTGGAAGTGCCCTAGGCTCTGTTGCTTTGTTTTTTAGATGTTTCAGGAAACACCATACACTTCTCCCCAGTGGCTGTGGGCAATTTACATCCCGCCCATCAGCATAACAAGGCTCCCAGTTCTCCATGGCCTGTCCTGCCTTTCTGGATTTTACACTTTTTTCAGATGGCCCTTTTGACCGGGGGGAAGTGAGACTTCATTGTAGTGCAGATTTCCTTTGCAAGCTTGCTTGGTTGGCCAAAAAGGGCGTATGCGTTTTCTCCTGAATATATTCAGGAAAAAATGCACACGCCCTTTTTGGCCAAGTGCATCATTGTGGACGTTCTGCCTCTTTTCCTATGCTTTAAATGCAATTCCAGTCTACCTCCTGAAATCGGTTTCCTGCAATTCTGCCCCGCTTTCAAGTCCTCTTGGCACCTTACTTCAGTATATTTTTGGACGAGAGCTGTCATTTATAACTCTGCAGGTTTGTGAATTACAGTGCCCCTGAGCTCCTTTCTTCAACTCGCTTTCTTGTGAGCTGGCCGCAACACCGCAGGATTGCTTCAGGCCCTAATCTTGTTCTGGCACGGGCCGCTGAGCCTTTGGTTAATTCCTCTTCCTGGTGGGAAATGAGAGTTAAATTCGCCCGTCCAGACACCTCCAGCTAGTCTCTCATTGGTTCTCCCTATTCCTGTTCATCTTCCGCAGAAATTGCAAACTGGGCCAAACAGGAGGTTAAAGGCACTGACTCTCCAAGTCGGGAGAGTGTTAGTAAAGCGTCTGGAATGTTGCACCTGAGTACCAGGGGACGAGAACTGAGACATATTGGAACACGTCTCCTGATCACACGGTTGATCATACTCTGGGTTCCACATGCATGCTTTAGCTGAAGGAAGAATCCCTTACACGTGGAGAGTTGAGACCCGTGGAATGGGTACCATGCAATATGACTTCAAAGGGTCTTCATTTGCTCACCGAACCTCTCCAATCCTATCACTGCTGCATTTACGCCCCTGTACACACGCTTGATTCTCTTTTGGAGACATAGCAATCCAAGGGTTTTAAGATACTTTCTAGTCAGCTAAGTTCTTAGGCGTTTAATATGGGGTGTTGAGTCCATTTCGTTGAGCAAGGAGTAGCTCTTGTCTATTACATATTTGGCTTAAGGAACTTTATCTGTGCTCATTTTAATCTCTGGTTTTATGCAGCACACCAACTCACCTTTCCCCTTCAGCAAGCATAAGTTGGTTTTCTAAATTTGAGACACTGTTCTCTTTTGTAATCCAGTTCCTGTGTAGCCAAGTTTACATTCCGTGTATTAGTGATATCTTATGATGTTTCTTTTTCTGTGTGAATTATTTCAGTTAGAATCATCATACCTGAATCCACTCATTATGCTGCTACGGACCTGATGACATAGATATCATTGCTGAGTGATATTGCATTGTACATAAGTAGCACAACTTCTTTATCCATTTTTCACTTTCTGCGATATTGAACTAGTCCTGTAACGAGGTTCTTGTAAACAGAGCTGTCCCAAAGTTTGGGGTGGCTGTGTCTTTTTGATTTTAATTTCCCTAAGCTATAGGGCCATAAGTGGAAGTGCCCTAGGCTCTGTTGCTTTGTTTTTTAGATGTTTCAGGAAACACCATACACTTCTCCAGAGTGGCTGTTGGCAATATACATCCCGCCCATCAGCATAACAAGGCTCCCAGTTCTCCATGGCCTGTCCTGCCTTTTTGAATTTTACACTTTTTTCAGATGGCCCTTTTGACCGGGGGGAAGTGAGACTTCATTGTAGTGCAGATTTCCTTTGCAAGCTTGCTTGGTTGGCCAAAAAGGGCGTATGCGTTTTCTCCTGAATATATTCAGGAAAAAACGCATACGCCCTTTTTGGCCAAGTGCATCATTGTCGACGTTCTGCCTCTTTTCCTATGCTTTAAATGCAATTCCAGTCTACCTCCTGAAATCGGTTTCCTGCAATTCTGCCCCACTTTCAAGCCCTCTTGGCAGCCTTACTTCAGTATATTTTTGGACGAGAGCTGTCATTTATAACTCTGCAGGTTTGTGAATTACAGTGCCCCTGAGCTCCTTTCTTCAACTCGCTTCCTTGTGAGCTGGCCGCAACACCGCAGGATTGCTTCAGGCCCTAATCTGGTTCCGGCACGGCACGCTGAGCCTTTGGTTAATTCCTCTTCCTGGTGGGAAATGAGAGTTAAATTTGCCCGTCCAGACACCTCCAGCTAGTCTCTCATTGGTTCTCCCTATTCCAGTTCATCTTCCGCAGAAATTGCAAACTGGGCCAAACAAGAGGTTAAAGGTACTGACTCTCCAACTCGGGAGAGTGTTAGTAAAGCGTCTGGAATGTTGCACCCGAGTACCAGGGGACGAAAACTGAGAAATATTGGAATACGTCTCCCGATCACACGGTTGATCATACTCTGGGTTCCACATGTATGTTTTAGCCGAAGGAAGAATCCCTTAAACCTGGAGAGTTGAGACCCGTGGAAAGGGTACCATGCAATATGACTTCAAAGGGTCTTCATTTGCTCACCGAACCTCTCCAATCCTATCACTGCTGCGTTTATGCCCCTGTACACATGCTTGATTCTCTTTCGGAGACATAGCAATCCATAAGTTTTAAGATACTTATTAGTCAGCTACATTCTTAGGCGTTTAATATGGGGTGTTGAGTCCATTTCGTTGAGCAAGGAGTAGCTCTTGTCTATTACATATTTGGCTTAAGGAACTTTATCTGTGATCATTTCAATCTCTGGTTTTATGCAGCACCCCAACTCACCTTTCCCCTTAAGCAAGCATAAGTTGGTTATCTAAATTTGAGACCCTGTTCTGTTTTGTAATCCAGTTCCTGTGTCGCCAAGTTTACATTCCAGTATTAGTGATATCTTATGAGGTTTCTTTTTCTGTGTGACTTATTTCAGTTAGAATCATTATACCTGAATCCACTCATTATGCTGCTACGGGTCTGATGACATAGATGTCATTGCTGAGTGATATTGCATTGTACGTAAGTACCACAACTTCTTTATCCATTTTTCGCTTTCTGCGATATTGAACTTGTACCGTAAACGAGGTTCTTGTAAACAGAGCCGTCCCAAACTTTGGGGTGGCTGTGTCTTTTTGATTTTAATTTCCCTAAGCTATAGGACCATAAGTGGAAGTGCCCTAGGCTCTGTTGATTTGTTTCTTAGATGTTTCAGGAAACACCATACACTTCTCCCGAGTGGCTGTTGGCAATTTTCATCCCGCCCATCAGCATAACAAGGCTCCCAGTTCTCCATGGCCTGTCCTGCCTTTCTGGATTTTACACTTTTTTCAGATGGCCCTTTTGACCGGGGGGAAGTGAGACTTCATTGTAGTGCAGATTTCTTTTGCAAGCTTGCTTGATTGGTCAAAAAGTGCGTATGCATTTTTTCCTGAATATATTCAGGAAAAAACACATAAGTCCTCTTTGGCCAAGTGCATCATTGTCGACGTTCTGCCTCTTCTCCTATGCTTTAAATGCAATTCCAGTCTACCTCCTGAAATCGGTTTCCTGCAATTGTGCCTTGCTTTCAATGCCTCTTCATAGCCTTATCTCACTATATTTTTTGAAAATAGTTGGCCTTTATAACTCTGCAGGTTTTTGAATTGCAGTGGCCCTTAGCTCCATTTTTCAGCTCTTATTTTTGTGATCTTGCCTCATAACCACAGGATTCCTTCAGGCCCTATTCTTCTTCTGGGGCACCTTGCTGTGCCTTTGGTTTATTCTTCTTACTGATGTGAAATTAGAGTGACATGTGCCCATTGAAACTGCTACAGCTAGTTTCTCACTGGTTCCCCCTATTCCCATTCATCCTCCGCACTAACTGCAGACTGTGCGATACCAGAACTTAAAGGCATTGACTCTCCATGTGGGCATATTGTTAGTAAAGCGGCTGGAATGTCGATCTGGAGCCCCAGGAGAGGAAAAATGAGGTGTGTTTTAGAAACCTTTCCCGATCATATGGTATACCAGTCGCTGGGTTTCCCAAGCATGGTTTAGCTGTAGGAAGATTCCCTTCAACCTGGAGTTTTGGGACCCTTGGAATGAGTAGCATGAAGTATTGCATTAAACTTTTGGCAGTTGCTCACCAAAGCTCACCAATCCTCTCAGCCCCAAGTGTGCAGCCTTATGTCTTATCCAGCTGTGGGTTTATATGTGGTCAATCCAGGTTGCATCACAGCCCCTGAGCAAATTTTGTAAGAATTTTTCTCTCTTTCATTGTTTCTGCGTTTTGTTTTTAAAATTTATTTCTATAATGGGGTTTAGCTCATTTTCACTGCTGTGTTTGTGCCGCTCTGCACATACTTGATTCCCTTATGGAGATATATCAATACATGGGTTTTAAGATTCTTATTACTCAGATATATTTCTCTGTGGTGTATAGGGTATGTTGAGGCCAGTTCATTGAGCAAGGTGTAGATCTTGTCTAATATCTTTTTGGTTTATTGAACGGTATCTGTGCTAATTTCAAACTCTGGTTTTATGCATCACCCCACCTCTCCTTTCCCCTTAAGCTGACATAAGTGTGTTTTCTAAATGTGAGACACTGTTCTGTTCTGTAATTCATTTCTTGTGCAGCCATATTTACCCTCCCTCTATAAGTGATATCTTATGATATGTTTCTTTTTCTGTTTGACTTATTTCAAGTAGTATTATCGGACCTAAATCCACTCTTTATCCTTCTACTAGCCTTATTACATTGATTTCATGGTGAAGAGATATTCCATTGTACATAAGTACCACATCTTCTTTATCCATTGTTCTCTTTCCTGGGATATTTAAGGTGTACTGAAGTTGAGGTTCTTGTAAACAGAGTAGCCCTAAACTGTGGTGTGCTTGTGTCTTGTTGATTTTTAGACTTCCCTAGATATACTCCCATGATTGGAAGTGTCCTATGCTCTGTAGCTCTGTTTTTTAGATGATTTAGGAACCACCATACACTTCTCCAGAGTGGCTCTCGGCAGTTCACACACTGCCCATCAGCGTATAAAGGCTCCCTGTTCTCCATGGTCTGTCCTGCATTTCTGGTTTTTACAATTTTTTAGGATGGCCCTTTTGACCGGTGGGAAATGAGACTTCTTTGTTGTGCACATTTGCATTGCTTGCTTGCTTCGTTGCCCATAAAGTGCGTATGCGTTTTTTCCTGGATATAATCAGGAAAAAACGCATACGCCCTTTTGGGCCAACTGCATCATTGTCGAAATTCTGCCGCTTTTCATGTGCTTTAAAGACGAGTCCAATCTATCTCTTGAAATCTGTTTCTTGCAATTCTGTCTTGCATTCAGATCCTCTTCTTTGCCTTACCTCAACATATTTTTGGACGTTAGTTTTCATTTATAACTCTGCAGGTTTGTGAATTGCAGTGACCCTGAGCTCCATTTTTTAAGTTGCTCTTTTGTGAGCTGGCCTCAAACCCGCAGGATTGCTTCGGGCCCTATTTTGGCTCCGGTGAGGCGGGCTGAGCCTTTTTTCAATTCTTATTCTTAATGGGAAATTAGAGTGATATGTGCCCGTCCAAACCCCTACAACTATTCTCTCATTGGTTCCCCCTCTTCCCGTTCATCCTCCTCACAATTTGCAAAATGTGTGAAACAGAAGTTGAAATGTGCTGATTCTCCAAGTGGGGAGATTCTAAGTAACGTGGCTGGAACGGTGAACAGGAGCACCAGGAGAGGATAAATCAGCTGCATTTTAGACACATCTCCCGATCACATGGTGTACTGTCCTCTGGGTTTTCCATGCATGTTTTAGCTGTAGGAAGATCCCTTGAACCTGCAGATTTGGGACCCATTGAATGGGTACCAGGTAGTATTACTTTAAAGGGTGTGCATTTCCTCACCCAACCTCACATTTCTCTTAGTGCAAACAGTTTCCAGCCTTATGTCTCATCCTGCTGTGGGTCTAGATGTGTTCAATCCATGTTGCATCACCGTCCCTGAGGAAAAGTTGTAAGAGGTTTTCTCTGTCTCTCTGTCGTTTATTGTTTTCAATTTATTACTATATTGGTTACAGCTGATTTTCAAAGCTCTGTTTCTTGCTGCTGTACATCCACTTGATTCACGTACAGAGAGACATCAGTAAATTCTTTTTCAGATTCTTACCAGTCGTATATATTCTTTTCCGGTGACTTGAGTGTGCTGAGTGCAGTTCTTTTAGCTACCGTGTAGGCCTTGTTGATTATCAGTTTGGTATTTGGAATGGTATCTTTGTTAATTTCAACTTCCTGGATGATGCCTCACCCCTCCCCACCTTTCCCGTTTAGCAGCCTTATGCGTGTTTTCTACATATTTGACTATGTTTTTGTTTTGTAATTTATTTCATGTGTAGCCATTTTGGATTCCACCTTTAAGTGATATCTTATGATATGTGTCTTTTTCTTTTTGAATTATGTCACTTAGAAAGATCATACGTAACTCCTCCGGAGTTGTTACAACTGGCCATATTTCATTGATTTCCAGGCTGAATAATATTCCACTCTACCTAAGTACCACATCTCTATCCATATTTTCTCTCCAGAGACATTTAAGTTATATCCTAGTTGAGGATCTTTTAAACAGAGAGGGGGTAAACATTGGGGTGCCTGTGTCCTCTCAATTTTTGTTTTTCCCAAGATATACGCCCATGAGTGCAAGTGCCCTATGCTCTGTAGCTCATTTTTTAGATGCTTTAGTAAACACAATACACTTCTCCAGAATGGCTGTTGGCAATATACATTTCCACTATAAGTCTCACAGGGCTCCCTCTTCTCCTTGCCCTGTCCTGCATTTCTGTTGTTTATGCTTTATGAGGATGGCTCTTCTGACTGATGCGAAGTGATATCTTTTGTAGTATTGACTTCCAGTGCCCACCTGTTTGCTTGGCTAAAAAAGTGTATGCCCTTTTCTTGAATATATACAGAAAAAAACGCATACACCCTTTTTGGCCAACTGCAATGTTGGCAATGTTCAGCTCCTTTTCTTGTGCTTAATGGCGAGTCCTTTCTACCTCCTCAAATCCCTTTCCTGCCATTCTCCCTTGCTTACAAGTCCTTTTCTCTGACTTTCCTCAAGACATTTTTCAGTGATGGATATTTTCAACTCTGCAGTTTCATGAATTTTACTGTCCCTGAGTTCCATTGTTCAACTTGTGTTTATGGGAACTGGCCACAAAGCAGCGGGATTTCCTCAAGCCCTATACTGTTTCCATGGGCAATCCTAGCCTTTGGTCATTTCATCTTCCTGATTGGAAATTAGAGTGACATGTGCCTGTCTGAACACCTAGGACTTGTCTCTCATTGTTCCTCATCCTTCCGCTTCATCCCCTGGACAAATTCCAAACTGTACACAACAGGATGTTTACAGTGCTGACATCTCCAAGTGGGGAGACTGTTAGTAAAGACGCTGGAGGGGTGAACCCGAGCACCAGGAGATGAGGAGATGAGATGCCTTTTCCAAACTCTTCCCGATCAGATGGTATACCATCCTCTGGGTGTGACAGACATGTTTTAGCAGTAGGAAGAGTCCCATACATGTAAGGAGAACACCAGGGCTTTTTCAAAATCAGTGTCTCCCCGAAACCCAAACTGGGAAATTTTTTAAGCTATGGCTACACATATGTTCATTAAGGGCCTTGGGAAGTAGGCAGAGTCCAAACTTTAGATGATTGAAGTCTTCAGGGTCAGAAGCACTCACCACCAGCTTCCCTTAGGTTACACTTTAACTGTCATTGATAGATGATGTCAATAAAAATATCTATTCTTTTTCAGATTATTTCCCCTTATAGGTTATAGCAAAATGTTGAGTGTAGTTCCCTGTGCTATACAGTAGTTCCTTGTTGATGATCTATTTTATACATAGCAGTGTGTATGTGTTAATCCCAAACTGTTAATTTATCCCTCCTCCCACCTTTCCCCTTTGGTAATAATAAATTATAAGATTTTATACTTCTCAGAAATGGGGGAGCTGAAAGAGAGGTATCATTTTCAATGGAAAAGCATTTAAAACAAGATTGAAGCTTTAACCAAGATTATTAGATGTACATCCTTGGAAAGAAATCACTTCGTTTCTCTAATATTGACCTGACAAATAAGACAAACCTTTTCACTGAACTTGCTTATAATAAAGTGATGGAAATATCAAATGGAAGTGTTAGAAACATCTTATTTTACCCGAGCCTTATACACTGTTCTATGTTAACTACAGTTTGGCTCACACATCTGTTCATTGAGGTTACAATAGTCTCAATTTCTGTTACTGATCCTCCAGAGTGGACCCCAACAAGTGTCCCCCTGCCCAGTGTCATTGGGGCCAACAGATCGAGACTGAGTTTGGTTCACAAGCAAAGGAAACTTTATATTTTGATCAGAGAATGGAGAGGTGAGAGCATGCACTACCCCGTGGGCTGTGGGCTGGGCTGCTGTGTAGAGATCCTGTCAGAGTCAGTGGGAGGGAGGGGGCGGAGCTCTCGAGGGCCGGGTTGGCTGCAGCTCAGGCTCTATATCGCGGAGTCTGCACTGGGCCCCAGGAGCTGAGGTGTCGTCCCAGCCATTCTGCACTAGGAAATCTGGTCTGAAGTGCCAGGTGTGGAACCTCTGCATGCGGGACCCTAGGAGCACATGAAATTAGACAAAGCACAAAGGATAAAAAAGGTTAGACTTGACTTTATTGCCCAGATTCTATTTTTATCTCCCAGGGATTTTTAATGGGCTTTGCTGGGGACAAACCCCTCCTCTGCCTTTTGTCCCGTTCCTCATTCTTGGAGTGCTGAGGGTGCAGACCCTTCTTCTGTAACTGCTGAGTGCTGAGTTGGGAGCCCTCATACCCGGGGACGAGGGTCAGAGCTTCTCCCCAGCAGCCTCCAGGTGACGTTGATTGTCCCCAGGCCCCCTGCCTCCCTGCTCGTCCACCTGAGCACCAGCATTGGAAGTGTTATAGATTCTAATGACCTTTAAGGGTCCAGGAAAGAGATGTGCAGAGACGCTGTGGGGGCCGGTTTCACCCCGCCCCACATTTGTTCGGCCACCTTAGGCTGACCGTTTCTGCCAGCCTAGATGCTCTGACCAGTAGTCTGCGCTTTCTTCAATTAGGCCCCTGAATTAACGTACAAACAACACCAGGTGTGAGAGCCCTGCCTGCTCAACTCCCGGACAGTCCAGGGTCAGTGGTGATCAAGGACCATGATGGCCACTGAGTCAACAGCCTTTTGAAGTAAACAGGAGTCCAGCCGGTCTTATTGGCCACCATCATCACGGTGTCTGTAGGCTTTTCTATGGTGACAGTGTGATATACGGTTCCCCCGCCAAGATTATTTGCTCCCCTCTGGGTGCAGTAATTCCTGCAAGCAGTAGTCTACTCTTTTGGGACACACTCTTGTTGTTTTATGAGAGAAACTCCAGGTCAAGTGATGTTCACATGAGTCGTCATGGTGCCCTGTTGCCCCCGGTTATCTCTCTGGATGTTGGAGTTGGAGGGCCTCCTCACTCGAGGTTGGTGTGCCCACGGAGCGAACCCTGCAACTTCAGGGCATGGTTGGTGGTTAGGATCACCACGTGGGGTCCTTTTCCCTTAGGAGGGAGGTGGCCTTTGGGGCTGCTGATTTCCAGGTTTTTAGATACCGCCAGTATCTTGGCCAGATGTGGCAGTGGGCCAAGCCCCTTGGTGACCGTAGTTTATCCTACCTGGATGGCATTCTTGCATTGTTCCATTTCAAGTGGTCCCAGTTTTTGCACTAATTCTCCAATGGCGATTCACCTTTCACCGGGAATGTAAAGGTCAAAGGGTTTAGCTAAATTAGGGAGTTCCAGGGCAAGGGTCTGAATTGACTACTCTTTCCATTCTTGAAAGGCCACTTCTGGATTCTATTCAAAAGGATCATCATCTTTTCCTTTCAGTGTTTCATATAGAGGCCCAGCTAGTAGACTGTAATTAGGGATCCAGAAGCAGCAAACGCTGGCCTCCCCAGGAACCCCTAAGCTGTCTTCTCGTTTTAGAAAGGGGTAAGGCTGAAAATGGTTTCTTCCCTTTCCTGGGATGGGCTTCTCCGACCTTCTGTGAGAACGAAGCCCAGGCAGGTCACCGCAGTCTGTGATATTTGAGCTTTTTCTTGGACAACTTCTATCCTTTATTGGCTTGGTAGTTCAGAGGCCTCCTTAGTAGGGCTGGCGATCAGAATGTCGTCTGCGTACTGAAGGAGGGTTTCCTTTCTCAGAGGTAGAACTTTTAGGTCTTTAGCTAAGCTTTCCCCAAAGATGGTGTGGGAATTTTTGCACCCTTGGGGCAAGACGGCCCGGAAGTATTGTTTTAGTTGTATGTTGAGTCCTGCCACTCACAAGCCAAAATTTCTTGTGACTCTGGGACTAATGGAATACAAAAGAAGGCATCATTGAAGACTAGTACAGAACACCATGTCCTGGTGGTTGGTAGAATGACCAGCAGGGTGTAGGAATTAGGAGCAGCTGTAGGTATATCCTCGGTGGCTTCACTGACTGTCCTGACATCCTTTACCAGGTCCCCAGCAGCCCATGGGGCTCTCGTGGTCAGACCAATCCCAGAATATGGAGCTCACCTGGGCAGGTACCCCACCCCCACCCCAGCCCACGGGGCTCTCGTGGTCAGGCCCCTCCCAGGATACAGAGCTACCCTTGCAGGTACCGTGGCAGGGCTGGGCACACAGGAACTGTGCACATAGCCCTCATTGCAGAGCACCCCCAGCTCACCTGTCGCTCAGAGCTGACACATAGCACCTCAGAGCAGGACTGGAACTAACAAACAGCAGCTGCGACAGGTCTGTGACCCTGGGCATCACTCTGTGCGGTCTCCCTCCACCTGGTCTTCCAGAGACTTCCACTGCACCCGGGGCACCAGGCCTCTGTCTCCAACCACCACCCACCCCTCCTCTCCCTGACTCCTGGGTTCCTCTCATTAGGAGAGGGCTTTCTTGAAGTTGTCTCCCACTCATGGGCCAGATAAAATGATTAGAAAACAAGCCAAAGCTGCAGGCCCTTGTCTATCCTGACTCTCAGGAGCCCACACCTGTTCCTTGGACCTGGCCGGTTCAGCAAGTTCCATTTTCTGCAACTGTGAGCCCCTGAGGGGTGATGATTGGCTGACCTGGGCAGCCTTACCGTGCCGGCCAGCCCTCCCCAGGTGTGCCTGGGTTGAGATCAATATAAATACCACTCCAGGCAGCAAGAGCCCCTGCAGCCATGCCTGACGCCATTTTCTCTGCCCTGTCAGCAGTCTCGGGGCTGGGCTGGTGGGATGGAATGAGAGGCCACGGCTTTGTGGGTGGCCCAGTGTGAGTGGGGCTCTGCTGGACTTTCTGCAGCAGTTGCCAGGCTGCCACCTGCTAAAGAAGAGGATGTGTCACCCATACCTGCTGCTGGAATTTCTCCCTGGGCAGAGGTGAGGAAGGAAAAAAGCAGTGGGGGCAGGGACAGGACGGGTATCTCAGGCAGGGAAATGGAAATCTTCCAGAAGAGCACCCAGGGCCAGGACCATCCTGGCTGGCCTGCAGGCACCAAGTCGGCTGGCATGCTGTCACTCGTGTGGCTCTATGGCCCTTCCTCTAGGCTTTCAAGTCCTTGTATATATTCAGGTGTTTTACCTGGGACGGGTGGGAATAGTTCAGCAGCAACTGGCCTGGGGCTCAGCTCACGTTTACTCACAGATGCCTCGGCACGGTGCCCCAGCTTTGCAATGAGGTCGCTTGTTGCGTGGGGGCTGCTGGCTGAATGGGAGATGATTCCCCACCACTGACCAACTTCAGAATTGTTTACAACTGGAGCAAGTGCCCTGATACGGTTTTCCTCTGTGGAACTGGTGGGTTCTGTGTTTTTTTTCTCTTTTTCGTTTTTGGTTCAAGGTAGATTTTATTCCTCTTTTTTGTATTTACAGATATAAGCATGGAAATAATTTATTCATATAAATACATGTATGTGAAGGGAATAATTGTTTTTTCTGTTTTATTTTTTAAATTTTATTTCTTTTTAATTTTGAATTTTATTTTATATTTTTATACAGCAGGTTCTTATTGGTTATCTATTTTATACATATAAATGTATACATGCCAATCCCAGTGTCTCAACTCCTCCCACCACCACCACCCCAACAGCTTTCCCCCCTTGTTGTCCATACGTTTGTTGTCTACATCTGTTGCTCTATTTATGCCTTGCAAAATGGTTAACCTGTACAGTTTTTCTAGGTTCCACATATATGCATGAATATACAAGATTTGTTTTTCTCTTTCTGACTTACTTCACTCTGTATGACAGTCTCTAGATCCATCGACGTCTCTACAAATGACCCAATTTCATTCCTTTTCATGGCTTAGTAATATTCCATTTTATATATGTACCACTGCTTTATGCATTCGTCTGTCTGTGGGCATTTAGGTTGCTTCCATTACCTCGATATTGTAAAGAGTGAGGCAATGAACATTGCGGTGAATGTCTCTTTTTGATTTATGGTTTTGTCTGGGTATATGTCCAGAACTGGGATTGCTGTATCATATGGTAATTCTACTGTTAGTTTCTTAAGAAACTCCATATTGTTCTCCATAGTGACTGTATCAATTTATATTCCCAACAATAGTGGAAGAGGGTTCTTTTTCTCCACACCCTTTCCAGCATTTTTTGTTTGTATATTTTCTGATAATGCCCATTCTACCAGGTGTGAGGTGATATCTCATTGTTGAGTCCATTTCCTTGAGCAAGGGGTAGGTCTTGTCTATTACATATTTAGCTTATGGAACGGTATCTGTGCTAATTTCAAACTCAGGTTTTGTGCAGCACCCAACTCACCTTCCCCCTTAAGCAAGCATAAGTTGGTTTTCTAAACATGAGACCCTGTTCTGTTTTGTAATTCAGTTCATGTGTAGCCAAGTTCTCATTCCATGTATTAGTGGTACCTTATGATGTTTTTTTTCTGTGTGACATTTTTTACTTAGAATCACCGTGCCTCAATCCACTCATTATGCTGGCACGGGCCTGGTGACATAGTTTTCATTGCTGAGAGGTATTCTGTTGTACGTAAGTACCGCAACTTCTTTAACCATTATTTGCTTTCTGGCATATTTAACTTGTGCTGCAGAAGAGGTTCCTGTAAACAGAGCCGTCCCAAATTTTGAGGTGGCTGTGTCTTTTTGATTTTAATTTCCCTAATCTATAGAACCATATGTAGAAGTGCCCTAGGCTCTGTTGCTTTGTTTTTTAGATGTTTCAGGAAACACCATACACTTCTCCAGAGTGGCTGTTGGCAATTTACATCCCACCCATCAGTATAACAAGGCTCCCAGTTCTCCATGGCCTGTCCTGCCTTTCTGGATTTTACACTTTTTTCAGATGGCCCTTTTGACCGGGGGGAAGTGAGACTTCATTGTAGTGCAGATTTCCTTTGCAAGCTTGCTTGGTTGGCCAAAAAGGGCGTATGCGTTTTTTCCTGAATATATTCAGGAAAAAACGCATACGCCCTTTGTGGCCAAGTGCATCATTGTCTACGTTCTGCCTCTTTTCCTATGCTTTAAATGCAATTCCAGTCTACCTCCTGAAATCGGTTTCGTGCAATTCTGCCCCGCTTTCAAGTCCTCTTGGCAGCCTTACTTCAGTATATTTTTGGACGATAGCTGTCATTTATAACTCTGCAGTTTGTGAATTACAGTGCCCCTGAGCTCCTTTCTTCAACTCGCTTTCTTGTGAGCTGGCCGCAACACCGCAGGATTGCTTCAGGCCCTAATCTGGTTCCGGCACGGCACGCTGAGCCTTTGGTTAATTCCTCTTCCTGGTGGGAAATGAGAGTTAAATTTGCCCGTCCAGACACCTCCAGCTAGTCTCTCATTGGTCTTCCCTATTCCTGTTCATCTTCCGAAGAATTTGCAAACTGGGCCAAACAGGAGGTTAAAGGCACTGACTCTCCAAGTCGGGAGAGAGTTAGTAAAGCATCTGGAATGTTGCACCCGAGTACCAGGGGACGAGGACGGAGACATATTTGAACACGTCTCCCACTCACACCGTTGATCATACTCTGGGTTCCACATGCATGTTTTAGCTGAAGGAGGAATCCCTTATACCTGGAGAGTTGAGACCCGTGGAATGGGTACCATGCAATATGACTTCAAAGGGTCTTCATTTGCTCACCGAACCTCTCCAATCCTATCACTGCTGCGTTTATGCCCCTGTACACACGCTTGATTCTCTTTTGGAGACATAGCAATCCATAGGTTTTAAGATACTTACTAGTCAGGTACATTCTTAGGCGTTTAATATGGGGTGTTGAGTCCATTTCGTTGAGCAAGGGGTAGCTCTTGTCTATTCCATATTTGGCTTGAGGAACTTTATCTGTGCTCATTTCAATCTCTGGTTTTATGCAGCACCCCAACTCACCTTTCCCCTTAAGCAAGCATAAGTTGGTTTTCTAAATTTGAGACCTTGTTCTGTTTTGTAATTCAGTTCCTCAGTAGCCAAGTTTACATTCCGTGTATTAGTGATATCTTATGATGTTTCTTTTTCTGTGTGACTTATTTCAGTTAGGATCATCATACCTGAATCCACTCATTATGCTGCTACGGGCCTGATGATATAGATTTCATTGTTGAGGGATATTGCATTGTACGTAAGTACCACAACTTCTTTATCCATTTTTCACTTTCTGTGATATTGAACTTGTACCGTAAACGAGGTTCTTGTAAACAGAGCCGTCCCAAACTTTGGGGTGGCTGTGTCTTTTTCATTTTAATTTCCCTAAGCTATAGGACCATAAGTGGAAGTGCCCTAGGCTCTGTTGCTTTGTTTTTTAGATGTTTCAGGAAACACCATACACTTCTCCCTAGTGGCTGTTGGCAATTTACATCCCACCCATCAGCATAACAAGGCTCCCAGTTCTCCATGGCCTGTCCTGCCTTTCTGGATTTTACACTTTTTTCAGATGGCCCTTTTGACCAGGGGGAAGTGAGACTTCATTGTAGTGCAGATTTCCTTTGCAAGCTTGCTTGGTTGGCCAAAAAGGGCGTATGCGTCTTTTCCTGAATATATTCAGGAAAAAACGCATACGCCCTTTTTGGCCAAGTGCATCATTGTCCACGTTCTGCCTCTTTTCCTATGCTTTAAATGCAATTCCAGTGTACCTCCTGAAATCGGTTTCCTGAAATTCTGCCCCGCTTTCAAGTCCTCTTGGCAGCCTTACTTCAGTATATTTTTGGACGATAGCTGTCATTTATAACTCTGCAGGTTTGTGATTACAGTGACCCTGAGCTCCTTTCTTCAACTCGCTTTCTTGTGAGCTGGCCGCAACACCTCAGGATTGTGTCAGGCCCTAATCTGGTTCTGGCACGGCACGCTGAGCCTTTGGTTAATTCCTCTTCCTGGTGGGAAATGAGAGTTAAATTTGCCCGTCCAGACACCTCCAGCTAGTCTCTCATTGGTTCACCGTATTCCTGTTCATCTTCCGCAGAAATTGCAAACTGGGCCAAACAGGAGTTTAAAGGCACTGACTCTCCAAGTCGGGAGAGAGTTAGTAAAGCGTCTGGAATGTTGCACCCGAGTACCAGGGGATGAGGACGGAGACATATTGGAACACGTTTCCCGATCACATGGTTGATCATACTCTGGGTTCCACATGCATGTTTTAGCTGAAGGAGGAATCCCTTAAACATGGAGAGTTGAGACCCGTGGAATGGGTACCATGCAATATGACTTCAAAGGGTCTTCATTTGCTCACCGAACCTCTCCAATCCTATCACTGCTGCGTTTATGCCCCTGTACACACGCTTGATTCTCTTTTGGAGACATAGCAATCCATAGGTTTTAAGATACTTACTAGTCAGGTACATTCTTAGGCGTTTAATATGGGGTGTTGAGTCCATTTTGTTGAGCAAGGAGTAGCTCTTGTCTATTACATATTTGGCTTAAGGAACTTTATCTGTGCTCATTTCAATCTCTGGTTTTATGCAGCACCCCAACTCACCTTTCCCCTTAAGCAAGCATAAGTTGGTTTTCTAAATTTGAGGCCCTGTTCTGTTATGTAATCCAGTTCCTGTGTAGCCAAGTTTACATTCCGTGTATTAGTGATATCTTATGATGTTTCTTTTTCTGTGTGACTTATTTCAGTTAGAATCATCATACCTGAATCCACTCATTATGCTGCTACGGGCCTGATGACATAGATTTCATTGCTGAGTGATATTGCATTGTACGTAAGTACCACCACTTCTTTATCCATTTTTCACTTTCTGCGATATTGAACTTGTACCATAAACAAGGTTCTTGTAAACAGAGTCGTCCTAAACTTTGGGGTGGCTGTGTCTTTTTGATTTTAATTTCCCTAAGCTATAGGACCATAAGTGGAAGTGCCCTAGGCTCTGTTGCTTTGTTTTTTAGATGTTTCAGGAAGCACCATACACTTCTCCCGAGTGGCTGTTGGCAATTTACATCCCGCCCATCAGCATAACAAGGCTCCCAGTTCTCCATGGCCTGTCCTGCCTTTCTGGATGTTACACTTTTTTCAGATGACCCTTTTGACCGGGGAGAAGTGAGACTTCATTGTAGTGTAGTGCAGATTACCTTTGCAAGCTTGCTTGGTTGGCCAAAAAGGGCGTATGCGTTTTTTCCTGAATATATTCAGGAAAAAAGGCATACCCCCTTTTTGGCCAAGTGCATCATTGTGGACGTTCTGCCTCTTTTCCTATGCTTTAAATGCAATTCCAGTCTACCTCCTGAAATCGGTTTCCTGCAATTCTGCCCCGCTTTCAAGTCCTCTTGGCAGCCTAACTTCAGTATATTTTTGGACGATAGCTACCATTTAAAACTCTGCAGGTGTGTGAATTACAGTGCCCTTGAGCTCCTTTCTTCAACTCGCTTTCTTGTGAGCTGTCCGCAACACTGCAGGATTGCTTCAGCCCCTAATCTGGTTCCGGCACGGCACGCTGAGCCTTTGGTTAATTCCTCTTCCTGGTGGGAAATGAGAGTGAAATTTGCCCGTCCAGACACCTCCAGCTAGTCTCTCATTGGTTCTCCCTATTCCTATTCATCTTCCGCAGAAATTGCAAACTGGGCCAAACAGGAGGTTAAAGGCACTGACTCTCAAAGTCGGGAGAGTGTTAGTAAAGCGTCTGGAAAGTTTCACCCGAGTACCAGGGGACGAGAACTGAGACATATTGGAACACGTCTCCCGATCACATGGTTGATCATATTCTGGGTTCCACATGCATGTTTTAGCTGAAGGAAGAATCCCTTAAACCTGGAGAGTTGAGACCCGTGGAATGGGTTCCATGCAATATGACTTCAAAGGGTCTTCATTTGCTCACCGAACCTCTCCAATCCTATCACTGCTGCGTTTATGCCTCTGTACACACGCTTGATTCTCTTTCGGAGACATAGCATTCCATAGGTTTTAAGATACTTACTAATCAGGTACATTCTTAGGCGTTTAATATGGGGTGTTGAGCCCATTTCGTTGAGCAAGGAGTAGCTCTTGTCTATTAATATTTGGCTTAAGGAACTTTATCTGTGCTCATTTCAATCTCTGGTTTTATGCAGCACCCCAACTCACCTTTCCCCTTAAGCAAGCATAAGTTGGTTTTCTTCATTTGAGACCCTGTTCTGTTTTGTAATCCAGTTCCTGTGTAGCCAAGTTTACATTCCGTGTATTAGTGATATCTTATGATGTTTCTATTTCTGTGTGACTTATTTCAGTTAGAATCATCATACCTGAATCCACTCATTATGCTGCTATGGACCTGATGCCTTAGATTTCATTGCTGAGTGATATTGCATTGTAGTTAAGTAGCACAATTTCTTTATCCATTTTTCACTCTCTGCGATATTGAACTTGTACCGTAAACGAGGTTCTTGTAAACAGAACCATCCCAAACTTTGGCGTGGCTGAGTCTTTTTGATTATAATTTCCCTAAGCTATAGGACCATAAGTGGAAGTGCCCTAGGCTCTGTTGCTTTGTTTTTTAGATGTTTCAGGAAACACCATACACTTCTCCCCAGTGGCTGTTGGCAATTTACATCCCACCCATTAGCATAACAAGTCTCACAGTTGTCCATGGCCTGTCCTGCCTTTCTGGATTTTACACTTTTTTCAGATGGCCCTTTTGTCCGGGGGGAAGTGAGACTTCATTATAGTGCAGATTTCCTTTGCAAGCTTGCTTGGTTGGCCAAAAAGGGCGTATGCGTTTTTTCCTGAATATATTCAGGAAAAAACGCATACGCCCTTTTTGGCCAAGTGCATCATTGTCGACGTTCTGCCTCTTTTCCTATGCTTTAAATGCAATTCCAGTCTACCTCCTGAAATCGGTTTCCTGCAATTCTGCTCTGCTTTCAAGTCCTCTTGGCAGCCTTACTTCAGTATATTTTTGGACGATAGCTGTCATTTATAACTCTGCAGGTTTGTGAATTACAGTGCCCCTGAGCTCCTTTCTTCAACTCGCTTTCTTGTGAGCTGGCCGCAACACCGCAGGATTCCTTCAGGCCCTAATCTGGTTCCGGCACGACACACTGAGCCTTTGGTTAATTCCTCTTCGTGGTGGGAAATGAGAGTTAAATTTGCCCGTCCAGACACCTCCAGCTAGTCTCTCATTGGTTCTCCCTATTCCTGTTCATCTTCCACGGAATTTGCAAACTGGGCCAAAGAGGAGGTTAAAGGCACTGACTCTCCAAGTCGGGAGAGTGTTAGTAAAGCGTCTGGAATGTTGCACCCGAGTACCATGGGACGAGAACTGAGATAAATTTCAACACGTATCCCGATCACACGGTTGATCATACTCTGTGTTCCACATGCATGTTTTAGCTGAAGGAAGAATCCCTTAAACCTGGAGAGTTGAGACCCGTGGAATGGGTACCATGCAATATGACTTCAAAGGGTCTTCATTTGCTCACGGAACCTCTCCAATCCTATCACTGTGGCGTTTATGCTCCTGTACTCATGCTTGATTCTCTTTCAGAGACATAGCAATCCATAGGTTTTAAGATACTTACTAGTCAGGTACATTATAAGGCGTTAAACATGGGGTTTGGAGTCCATTACGTTGAGCAAGGAGTAGCTCTTGTGTATTACATATTTGGCTTAAGGAACTTTATCTGTGCTCATTTCAATCTCTGGTTTTATGCAGCACCCCAACTCACCTTTCCCCTTAAGCAAGCATAAGTTGCTTTTCTAAATTTGAGACCCTGTTCTGTTTTGTAATCCAGTTCCTGTGTAGCCAAGTTTACATTCCGTGTATTAGTGATATCTTATGATGTTTCTTTTTCTGTGTGACTTATTTCAGTTAGAATCATCATACCTGAATCCACTCATTATGCTGCTACGGGCCTGATGACATAGATTTCATTGCTGAGTGATATTGCATTGTACGTAAGTACCACAACTTCTTTATCCATTTTTCACTTTCTGCGATATTGAACTTGTACCGTAAACGAGGTTCTTGTAAACAGAGCCGTCCCAAACTTTGGGGTGGCTGTGTCTTTTTGATTTTAATTTCCCTAAGCTATAGGACCATAAGTGGAAGTGCCCTAGGCTCTGTTGATTTGTTTCTTAGATGTTTCAGGAAACACCATACACTTCTCCTGAGTGGCTGTTGGCAATTTACATCCCACCCATCAGCATAACAAGGCTCCCAGTTCTCCATGGCCTGTACTGCCTTTCTGGATTTTACACTTTTTTCAGATGGCCCTTGTGACCGGGGGGAAGTGAGACTTCATTGTAGTGCAGATTTCCTTTGCAAGCTTGCTTGGTTGGCCAAAAATGGCGTATGTGTTTTTTCCTGAATATATTCAGGAAAAAACATATACGCCATTTTTGGCCAACTGCATCATTGTGGACGTTCTGCCTCTTTTCCTATGCTTTAAATGCAATTCCAGTCTACCTCCTGAAATCGGTTTCCTGCAATTCTGCCCCGCTTTCATGTCCTCTTGGCAGCCTTACTTTAGTATATTTTTGGATGATAGCTGTCATTTATAACTCTGCAGGTTTGTGAATTACAGTGCCCCTGAGCTCCTTTCTTCAACTCGCTTTCTTGTGAGCTGGCCGCAACACCGCAGGATTGCTTCAGGCCCTAATCTGGTTCCGGCACGGCACGCTGAGCCTTTCGTTAATTCCTCTTCCTGGTGGGAAATGGGAGTTAAATTTGCCCGTCCAGACACCGCCAGCTTGTCTCTCATTGGTTCTCCCTATTCCTGTTCATCTTCCACGGAATTTGCAAACTGGGCCAAAGAGGAGGTTAAAGGCACTGACTCTCCAAGTCGGGAGAGTGTTAGTAAAGCGTCTGGAATGTTGCACCTGAGTACCATGGGACGAGAACTGAGATAAATTTCAACACGTATCCCGATCACACGGTTGAACACACTCTGTGTTCCACATGCATTTTTTAGCTGAAGGAAGAATCCCTTAAACTTGGAGAGTTGAGACCCGTGGAATGGGTACCATGCAATATGACTTCAAAGGGTCTTCATTTGCTCACCGAACCTCTCCAATCCTATCACTGCTGCGTTTATGCCCCTGTACTCACGCTTTATTCTCTTTCAGAGACATACCAATCCATAAGTTTTAAGATACTTACTAGTCAGGTACATTATTAGGCGTTTAATATGGGGTTTTGAGTCCATTTCGTTGAGCAAGGAGTAGCCCTTGTCTATTACATATTTGGCTTAAGGAACTTTATCTGTTCTCATTTCAATCTCTGATTTTATGCAGCACCCCAACTCACCTTTCCCCTTAAGCAAGCATAAGTTGGTTTTCTAAATTTGAGAACCTGTTCTGTTTTGTAATTCAGTGCCTGTGTAGCCAAGTTTACATTCCATGTATTAGTGATATCTTATGACGTTTCTTTTTCTGTGTGACTTATTTCAGTTAGAATCATCATACCTGAATCCACTCTATGCTTTACAGGCATGATGACATAGATTTCATTGCTGATTGATATTGCATTGTACGTAAGTACCACAACTTCTTTATCCATTTTTCGCTTTCTGCGATACTGAACTTGTACCGTGACTGAGGTTCTTGTAAACAGAGCTGTCCCAAATTTTGGGGTGGCTGTGTCTTTTTTATTTTAATTTCCCTAAGCTATAGGACCATAAGTGGAAGTGCCCTAGGCTGTGTTCCTCAGTTTTTTAGATGTTTCAGGAAACACCATACACTTCTCCCGAGTGGCTGTTGGCAATTTACATCCTGCCCATCAGCATAACAAGGCTCCCAGTTCTCCATGGCCTGTCCTGCCTTTCTGGATTTTACACTTTTTTCAGATGGCCCTTTTGACCGGGGGGAAGTGAGACTTCATTGTAGTGCAGATTTCCTTTGCAAGCTTGCTTGGTTGGCCAAAAAGGGCGTATGTGTTTTGTACTGAATATATTCAGGAAAAAACGCATACGCCCTTTTTGGCCAGTGCATCATTGTGGACGTTCTGCATCTTTTCCTATGCTTTAAATGCAATTCCAGTCTACCTCCTGAAATCGGTTTCCTGCAATTCTGCCCGGCTTTCAAGTCCTCTTGGCAGCCTTACTTCAGTATATTTTTGGACAATAACTGTCATTTATAACTCTGCAGGTTTGTGAATTACAGTGCCCCTGAGCTCCTTTCTTCAACTCGCTTTCTTGTGAGCTGGCCGCAACACCGCAGGATTGCTTCAGGCCCTAATCTGGTTCCGGCATGGTATGCTGAGCCTTTGGTTAATTCCTCTTCCTGGTGGGAAATGAGAGTTAAATTCGCCCGTCCAGACACCTGCAGCTAGTCTCTCATTGGTTCTCCCTATTCCTGTTCATCTTCCGCAGAAATTGCAAACTGGGCCAAACAGGAGGTTAAAGGCACTGACTCTCCAAGTCGGGAGAGTGTTAATAAAGCATTTGGAATGTTGCACCCGAGTACCAGGGTACGAGAACTGATACATATTTGAACACGTCTCGCGATCACATGGTTGATCATACTCTGGGTTCCACATGCATGTTTTTGCTGAAGGAAGAATCCCTTAAACCTGGAGAATTGAGACCCGTGGAATGGGTACCATGCAATGTGACTTCAAAGGGTCTTCATTTGCTCACCGAACCTCTCCAATCCTATCACTGCTGCGTTTATGCCCCTGTACACACGCTTGGTTCTCTTTTGGAGACATAGCAATCCATAGGTTTTAAGATACTTACTAGTCAGGTACATTCTTAGGCGTTTAATATGGGGTGTTGAGTCCATTTCGTTGAGCAAGGAGTAGCTCTTGTGTATTACATATTTGGCTTAAGGAACTTTATCTGTGCTCATTTCAATCTCTGGTTTTATGCAGCACCCCAACTCACCTTTCCCCTTAAGTAAGAATAAGTTGGTTTTCTAAATTTGAGACCCTGTTCTGTTTTGTAATTCAGTGCCTGTGTAGCCAAGTTTACATTCCGTGTATTAGTGATATCTTATGACGTTTCTTTTTCTGTGTGACTTATTTCAGTTAGAATCATCATACCTGAATCCACTCATTATGCTGCTACGGGCATGATGACATAGATTTCATTGCTGAGTGATATTGCATGGTGCGTAAGTAGCACAACTTCTTTATCCATTTTTCGCTTTCTGCGATATTGAACTTGTACCGTAAACGAGGTTCTTGTAAACAGAGCTGTCCCAAACTTTGGGGTGGCTGTGTCTTTTTTATTTTAATTTCCCTAAGCTATAGGACCATAAGTGGAAGTGCCCTAGGCTGTGTTCCTCAGTTTTTTAGATGTTTCAGGAAACACCATACACTTCTCCCGAGTGGCTGTTGGCAATTTACATCCTGCCCATCAGCATAACAAGGCTCCCAGTTCTCCATGGCCTGTCCTGCCTTTCTGGATTTTACACTTTTTTCAGATGGCCCTTTTGACCGGGGGGAAGTGAGACTTCATTGTAGTGCAGATTTCCTTTGCAAGCTTGCTTGGTTGGCCAAAAAGGGCGTATGTGTTTTGTACTGAATATATTCAGGAAAAAACGCATACGCCCTTTTTGGCCAGTGCATCATTGTGGACGTTCTGCCTCTTTTCCTATGCTTTAAATGCAATTCCAGTCTACCTCCTGAAATCGGTTTCCTGCAATTCTGCCCCGCTTTTAAGTCCTCTTGGCAGCCTTACTTCAGTATATTTTTGGACAATAACTGTCATTTATAACTCTGCAGGTTTGTGAATTACAGTGCCCCTGAGCTCCTTTCTTCAACTCGCTCTCTTGTGAGCTGGCCGCAACACCGCAGGATTGCTTCAGGCCCTAATCTGGTTCCGGCATGGTATGCTGAGCCTTTGGTTAATTCCTCTTCCTGGTGGGAAATGAGAGTTAAATTCGCCCGTCCAGACACCTCCAGCTAGTCTCTCATTGGTTCTCCCTATTCCTGTTCATCTTCCGCAGAAATTGTAAACTGGGCCATACAGGAGGTTAAAGGCACTGACTCTCCAAGTCGGGAGAGTGTTAATAAAGCGTCTGGAATGTTGCACCCGAGTCCCAGGGTACGAGAACTGAGACATATTTGAAAACGTCTCCCACTCACACCGTTGATCATACTCTGGGATCCACATGCATGTTTTAGCTGAAGGAAGAATCCCTTAAACCTGGAGAGTTGAGACCCGTGGAATGGGTACCATGCAATGTGACTTCAAAGGGTCTTCATTTGCTCACCGAACCTCTCCATTCCTATCACTGCTGCGTTTATGCCCCGGTACACACGCTTGATTCTCTTTCGGAGACATAGCAATCCATAGGTTTTAAGATACTTACTAGTCAGGTACATTCTTAGGGGTTTAATATGGGGTGTTGAGTCCATTTCGTTGAGCAAGGAGTAGCTCTTGTCTATTACATATTTGGCTTAAGGAACTTTATCTGTGCTCGTTTCAATCTCTGGTTTTATGCAGCACCCCAACTCACCTTTCCCCTTAAGCAAGCATAAGTTGGTTTTCTAAATTTGAGACCCTGTTCTGTTTTGTAATTCAGTGCCTGTGTAGCCAAGTTTACATTCCGTGTATTAGTGATATCTTGTGACGTTTCTTTTTCTCTGTGACTTATTTCAGTTAGAATCATCATACCTGAATCCACTCATTATGCTGTTACGGGCATGATGACATAGATTTCATTGCTGTGTGATATTGCATTGTACGTAAGTACCACAACTTCTTTATCCATTTTTCACTTTCTGTGAAATTGAACTTGTACCGTAAAGGAGGTTCTTATAAACAGAGCCGTCCCAAACTTTGGGGTGGCTGTGTCTTTTTGATTTTAATTTCCCTAAGCTATAGGACCATAAGTGGAAGTGCCCTAGGCTGTGTTCCTCAGTTTTTTAGATGTTTCAGGAAACACCATACACTTCTCCCGAGTGGCTGTTGGCAATTTACATCCCGCCCACCAGCATAACAAGGCTCCCAGTTCTCCATGGCCTGTCCTGCCTTTCTGGATTTTACACTTTCTTCAGATGGCCCTTTTGACCGTGGGGAAGTGAGACTTCATTATAGTGCAGATTTCCTTTGCAAGCTTGCTTGGTTGGCCAAAAAGTGCATATGCGTTTTTTCCTGAATATATTCAGGAAAAAACGCATACGTCCTTTTTGGCCAAGTGCATCATTGTCGACGTTCTGCCTCTTTTCCTATGCTTTAAATGCAATTCCAGTCTACCTCCTGAAATCGGTTTTCTGCAATTCTGCCCCGCTTTCAAGTCCTCTTGGCAGCCTTACTTCAGTATATTTTTGGATGATAGCTGTCATTTATAACTCTGCAGGTTTGTGAATTACAGTGCCCCTGAGCTCCTTTCTTCAACTCGCTTTCTTGTGAGCTGGCCGCAACACCGCAGGATTGCTTCAGGCCCTAATCTGGTTCCGGCATGGTATGCTGAGCCTTTGGTTAATTCCTCTTCCTGGTGGGAAATGAGAGTTAAATTCGCCCGTCCAGACACCTGCAGCTAGTCTCTCATTGGTTCTCCCTATTCCTGTTCATCTTCCGCAGAAATTGCAAACTGGGCCAAACAGGAGGTTAAAGGCACTGACTCTCCAATTCGGGAGAGTGTTAATAAAGCATTTGGAATGTTGCACCCGAGTACCAGGGTACGAGAACTGATACATATTTGAACACGTCTCGCGATCACATGGTTGATCATACTCTGGGTTCCACATGCATGTTTTTGCTGAAGGAAGAATCCCTTAAACCTGGAGAATTGAGACCCGTGGAATGGGTACCATGCAATGTGACTTCAAAGGGTCTTCATTTGCTCACCGAACCTCTCCAATCCTATCACTGCTGCGTTTATGCCCCTGTACACACGCTTGGTTCTCTTTTGGAGACATAGCAATCCATAGGTTTTAAGATACTTACTAGTCAGGTACATTCTTAGGCGTTTAATATGGGGTGTTGAGTCCATTTCGTTGAGCAAGGAGTAGCTCTTGTCTATTACATATTTGGCTTAAGGAACTTTATCTGTGCTCATTTCAATCTCTGGTTTTATGCAGCACCCCAACTCACCTTTCCCCTTAAGCAAGCATAAGTTGGTTTTCTAAATTTGAGACCCTGTTCTGTTTTGTAATTCAGTGCCTGTGTAGCCAAGTTTACATTCCGTGTATTAGTGATATCTTATGACGTTTCTTTTTCTGTGTGACTTATTTCAGTTAGAATCATCATACCTGAATCCACTCATTATGCTGCTACGGGCATGATGACATAGATTTCATTGCTGAGTGATATTGCATGGTGCGTAAGTAGCACAACTTCTTTATCCATTTTTCGCTTTCTGCGATATTGAACTTGTACCGTAAACGAGGTTCTTGTAAACAGAGCTGTCCCAAACTTTGGGTTGGCTGTGTCTTTTTTATTTTAATTTCCCTAAGCTATAGGACCATAAGTGGAAGTGCCCTAGGCTGTGTTCCTCAGTTTTTTAGATGTTTCAGGAAACACCATACACTTCTCCCGAGTGGCTGTTGGCAATTTACATCCTGCTCATCAGCATAACAAGGCTCCCAGTTCTCCATGGCCTGTCCTGCCTTTCTGGATTTTACACTTTTTTCAGATGGCCCTTTTGACCGGGGGGAAGTGAGACTTCATTGTAGTGCAGATTTCCTTTGCAAGCTTGCTTGGTTGGCCAAAAAGGGCGTATGTGTTTTGTACTGAATATATTCAGGAAAAAACGCATACGCCCTTTTTGGCCAGTGCATCATTGTGGACGTTCTGCCTCTTTTCCTATGCTTTAAATGCAATTCCAGTCTACCTCCTGAAATCGGTTTCCTGCAATTCTGCCCCGTTTTTAAGTCCTCTTGGCAGCCTTACTTCAGTATATTTTTGGACAATAACTGTCATTTATAACTCTGCAGGTTTGTGAATTACAGTGCCCCTGAGCTCCTTTCTTCAACTCGCTCTCTTGTGAGCTGGCCGCAACACCGCAGGATTGCTTCAGGCCGTAATCTGGTTCCGGCATGGTATGCTGAGCCTTTGGTTAATTCCTCTTCCTGGTGGGAAATGAGAGTTAAATTCGCCCGTCCAGACACCTCCAGCTAGTCTCTCATTGGTTCTCCCTATTCCTGTTCATCTTCCGCAGAAATTGTAAACTGGGCCATACAGGAGGTTAAAGGCACTGACTCTCCAAGTCGGGAGAGTGTTAATAAAGCGTCTGGAATGTTGCACCCGAGTCCCAGGGTACGAGAACTGAGACATATTTGAAAACGTCTCCCACTCACACCGTTGATCATACTCTGGGATCCACATGCATGTTTTAGCTGAAGGAAGAATCCCTTAAACCTGGAGAGTTGAGACCCGTGGAATGGGTACCATGCAATGTGACTTCAAAGGGTCTTCATTTGCTCACCGAACCTCTCCATTCCTATCACTGCTGCGTTTATGCCCCGGTACACACGCTTGATTCTCTTTCGGAGACATAGCAATCCATAGGTTTTAAGATACTTACTAGTCAGGTACATTCTTAGGGGTTTAATATGGGGTGTTGAGTCCATTTCGTTGAGCAAGGAGTAGCTCTTGTCTATTACATATTTGGCTTAAGGAACTTTATCTGTGCTCGTTTCAATCTCTGGTTTTATGCAGCACCCCAACTCACCTTTCCCCTTAAGCAAGCATAAGTTGGTTTTCTAAATTTGAGACCCTGTTCTGTTTTGTAATTCAGTGCCTGTGTAGCCAAGTTTACATTCCGTGTATTAGTGATATCTTGTGACGTTTCTTTTTCTCTGTGACTTATTTCAGTTAGAATCATCATACCTGAATCCACTCATTATGCTGTTACGGGCCTGATGACATAGATGTCATTGCTGAGTGATATTGCATTGTACGTAAGTACCACAACTTCTTTATCCATTTTTCGCTTTATACGATATTGAACTTGTACCGTAAACGAGTTTCTTGTAAACAGAGCCATCCCAAACTTTGGGGTGGCTGTGTCTTTTTGATTTTAATTTCCCTAAGCTATAGGACCATAAGTGGAAGTGCCCTAGGCTCTGTTGATTTGTTTTTTAGATGTTTAAGGAAACACCATACACTTCTCCTGAGTGGCTGTTGGCAATTTACATCCCACCCAGCAGCATAACAAGTTCTCCATGGCCTGTCCTGCCTTTCTGGAGTTTACACTTTTTTCAGATGGCCCTTTTGACCAGGCGGATGTGAGACTTCATTGTAGTGCAGATTTCCTTTGCAAGCTTGCTTGGTTGGCCAAAAAGGGCGTATGCGTTTTTTCCTGAATATATTTAGGTAAAAACGCATACGCCCTTTTTGGCCAAGTGCATCATTGTCGACGTTCTGCCTCTTTTCCTATGCTTTGAATGCAATTCCAGTCTACCTCCTGAAATCGGTTTCCTGCAATTCTGCCCCGCTTTCAAGTCCTCTTGGCAGCCTTACTTCAGTATATTTTTGGACGATAGCTGTCATTTATAACTCTGCAGGTTTGTGAATTACAGTGTCCCTGAGCTCTTTTCTTCAACTCGCTTTCTTGTGAGCTGGCTGCAACACCGCAGGATTGCTTCAGGCCCTAATCTGGTTCCGGCACGGCACGCTGAGCCTTTGGATAATTCCTCTTCCTGGTGGGAAATGAGAGTTAAATTTGCCCGTCCAGACACCTCCAGCTAGTCTCTCATTGGTTCTCCCTATTCCTGTTCATCTTCCGCAGAAATTGCAAACTGGGCCAAACAGGAGGTTAAAGGCACTGACTCTCCAAGTCGGGAGAGTGTTAGTAAAGCGTCTGGAATGTTGCACCCGAGTACCAGGGGACGAGAACTGAGACATGTTGGAACACGTCTCCCGATCACATGGTTGATCATACTCTGGGTTCCACATGCATGATTTAGCTGAAGGAAGAATCCCTTAAACCTGGAGACTTGAGACCCGTGGAATGGGTACCATGCAATATGACTTCAAAGGGTCTTCATTTGCTCACCGAACCTCTCCAATCCTATCACTGCTGCGTTTATGCCCCTGTACACACGCTTGATTCTCTTTCGGAGACATAGCGATCCATAGGTTTTAAGATACTTACTAGTCAGGTACATTCTTAGGCGTTTAATATGGGGTGTTGAGTCCATTTCGTTGAGCAAGGAGTAGCTCTTGTCTATTACATATTTGGCTTAAGGAACTTTATCTGTGCTCATTTCAATCTCTGGTTTTATGCAGCACCCCAACTCACCTTTCCCCTTAAGCAAGCATAAGTTGGTTTTCTAAATTTGAGACCCTGTTGTCTTTTGTAATCCAGTTCCTGTGTAGCCAAGGTTACATTCCGTGTATTAGTGATATCTTATGATGTTTCTTTTTCTGTGTGACTTATTTCAGTTAGAATCATCATAACTGAATCCACTCATTATGCTGCTACGGGCCTGATGACATAGATTTCATTGCTGAGTGATATTTCATTGTACGTAAGTACCACAACTTCTTTATCCATTTTTCACTTTCTGTGATATTGAACTTGTCCCGTAAACGAGTTTCTTGTAAACAGAGCCGTCCCAAACGTTGGGATGGCTGTGTCTTTTTGATTTTAATTTCGCTAAGTTATAGGACCATAAGTGGAAGTGCCCTAGGCTCTGTTGCTTTGTTTTTTAGATGTTTCAGGAAACACCATACACCTCCCCTGAGTGGCTGTTGGCAATATACATCCCGCCCATCAGCATAACAAGGCTCCCAGTTCTCCATGGCCTGTCCTGCCTTTCTGGATTTTACACTTTTTTCAGTGGCCCTTTTGACCGGGGGGAAGTGAGACATCATTGTAGTGCAGATTTCCTTTGCAAGCTTGCTTGGTTGGCCAAAAAGGGCGTATGCGTTTTTTCCTGAATATATTCAGGAAAAAACGCATACGCCCTTTTTGGCCAAGTGCATCATTGTCGACGTTCTGCCTCTTTTCCTATGCTTTAAATGCAATTCCAGTCTACCTCCTGAAATCGGTTTCCTGCAATTCTGCCCCGCTTTCAAGTCCTCTTGGCAGCCTTACTTCAGTATATTTTTGGACGATAGCTGTCATTTATAACTGTGCAGGTTTGTGAATTACAGTGTCCCTGAGCTCTTTTCTTCAACTCGCTTTCTTGTGAGCTGGCTGCAACACCGCAGGATTGCTTCAGGCCCTAATCTGGTTCCGGCACGGCACGCTGAGCCTTTGGATAATTCCTCTTCCTGGTGGGAAATGAGAGTTAAATTTGCCCGTCCAGACACCTCCAGCTAGTCTCTCATTGGTTCTCCCTATTCCTGTTCATCTTCCGCAGAAATTGCAAACTGGGCCAAACAGGAGGTTAAAGGCACTGACTCTCCAAGTCGGGAGAGTGTTAGTAAAGCGTCTGGAATGTTGCACCCGAGTACCAGGGGACGAGAACTGAGACATGTTGGAACACGTCTCCCGATCACATGGTTGATCATACTCTGGGTTCCACATGCATGATTTAGCTGAAGGAAGAATCCCTTAAACCTGGAGACTTGAGACCCGTGGAATGGGTACCATGCAATATGACTTCAAAGGGTCTTCATTTGCTCACCGAACCTCTCCAATCCTATCACTGCTGCGTTTATGCCCCTGTACACACGCTTGATTCTCTTTCGGAGACATAGCGATCCATAGGTTTTAAGATACTTACTAGTCAGGTACATTCTTAGGCGTTTAATATGGGGTGTTGAGTCCATTTCGTTGAGCAAGGAGTAGCTCTTGTCTATTACATATTTGGCTTAAGGAACTTTATCTGTGCTCATTTCAATCTCTGGTTTTATGCAGCACCCCAACTCACCTTTCCCCTTAAGCAAGCATAAGTTGGTTTTCTAAATTTGAGACCCTGTTGTCTTTTGTAATCCAGTTCCTGTGTAGCCAAGGTTACATTCCGTGTATTAGTGATATCTTATGATGTTTCTTTTTCTGTGTGACTTATTTCAGTTAGAATCATCATAACTGAATCCACTCATTATGCTGCTACGGGCCTGATGACATAGATTTCATTGCTGAGTGATATTTCATTGTACGTAAGTACCACAACTTCTTTATCCATTTTTCACTTTCTGTGATATTGAACTTGTCCCGTAAACGAGTTTCTTGTAAACAGAGCCGTCCCAAACGTTGGGATGGCTGTGTCTTTTTGATTTTAATTTCGCTAAGTTATAGGACCATAAGTGGAAGTGCCCTAGGCTCTGTTGCTTTGTTTTTTAGATGTTTCAGGAAACACCATACACCTCCCCTGAGTGGCTGTTGGCAATATACATCCCGCCCATCAGCATAACAAGGCTCCCAGTTCTCCATGGCCTGTCCTGCCTTTCTGGATTTTACACTTTTTTCAGTGGCCCTTTTGACCGGGGGGAAGTGAGACATCATTGTAGTGCAGATTTCCTTTGCAAGCTTGCTTGGTTGGCCAAAAAGGGCGTATGCGTTTTTTCCTGAATATATTCAGGAAAAAACGCATACGCCCTTTTTGGCCAAGTGCATCATTGTCGACGTTCTGCCTCTTTTCCTATGCTTTAAATGCAATTCCAGTCTACCTCCTGAAATCGGTTTCCTGCAATTCTGCCCCGCTTTCAAGTCCTCTTGGCAGCCTTACTTCAGTATATTTTTGGACGATAGCTGTCATTTATAACTGTGCAGGTTTGTGAATTACAGTGTCCCTGAGCTCTTTTCTTCAACTCGCTTTCTTGTGAGCTGGCTGCAACACCGCAGGATTGCTTCAGGCCCTAATCTGGTTCCGGCACGGCACGCTGAGCCTTTGGATAATTCCTCTTCCTGGTGGGAAATGAGAGTTAAATTTGCCCGTCCAGACACCTCCAGCTAGTCTCTCATTGGTTCTCCCTATTCCTGTTCATCTTCCGCAGAAATTGCAAACTGGGCCAAACAGGAGGTTAAAGGCACTGACTCTCCAAGTCGGGAGAGTGTTAGTAAAGCGTCTGGAATGTTGCACCCGAGTACCAGGGGACGAGAACTGAGACATGTTGGAACACGTCTCCCGATCACATGGTTGATCATACTCTGGGTTCCACATGCATGATTTAGCTGAAGGAAGAATCCCTTAAACCTGGAGACTTGAGACCCGTGGAATGGGTACCATGCAATATGACTTCAAAGGGTCTTCATTTGCTCACCGAACCTCTCCAATCCTATCACTGCTGCGTTTATGCCCCTGTACACACGCTTGATTCTCTTTCGGAGACATAGCGATCCATAGGTTTTAAGATACTTACTAGTCAGGTACATTCTTAGGCGTTTAATATGGGGTGTTGAGTCCATTTCGTTGAGCAAGGAGTAGCTCTTGTCTATTACATATTTGGCTTAAGGAACTTTATCTGTGCTCATTTCAATCTCTGGTTTTATGCAGCACCCCAACTCACCTTTCCCCTTAAGCAAGCATAAGTTGGTTTTCTAAATTTGAGACCCTGTTGTCTTTTGTAATCCAGTTCCTGTGTAGCCAAGGTTACATTCCGTGTATTAGTGATATCTTATGATGTTTCTTTTTCTGTGTGACTTATTTCAGTTAGAATCATCATAACTGAATCCACTCATTATGCTGCTACGGGCCTGATGACATAGATTTCATTGCTGAGTGATATTTCATTGTACGTAAGTACCACAACTTCTTTATCCATTTTTCACTTTCTGTGATATTGAACTTGTCCCGTAAACGAGTTTCTTGTAAACAGAGCCGTCCCAAACGTTGGGATGGCTGTGTCTTTTTGATTTTAATTTCGCTAAGTTATAGGACCATAAGTGGAAGTGCCCTAGGCTCTGTTGCTTTGTTTTTTAGATGTTTCAGGAAACACCATACACCTCCCCTGAGTGGCTGTTGGCAATATACATCCCGCCCATCAGCATAACAAGGCTCCCAGTTCTCCATGGCCTGTCCTGCCTTTCTGGATTTTACACTTTTTTCAGTGGCCCTTTTGACCGGGGGGAAGTGAGACATCATTGTAGTGCAGATTTCCTTTGCAAGCTTGCTTGGTTGGCCAAAAAGGGCGTATGCGTTTTTTCCTGAATATATTCAGGAAAAAACGCATACGCCCTTTTTGGCCAAGTGCATCATTGTCGACGTTCTGCCTCTTTTCCTATGCTTTAAATGCAATTCCAGTCTACCTCCTGAAATCGGTTTCCTGCAATTCTGCCCCGCTTTCAAGTCCTCTTGGCAGCCTTACTTCAGTATATTTTTGGACGATAGCTGTCATTTATAACTGTGCAGGTTTGTGAATTACAGTGTCCCTGAGCTCTTTTCTTCAACTCGCTTTCTTGTGAGCTGGCTGCAACACCGCAGGATTGCTTCAGGCCCTAATCTGGTTCCGGCACGGCACGCTGAGCCTTTGGATAATTCCTCTTCCTGGTGGGAAATGAGAGTTAAATTTGCCCGTCCAGACACCTCCAGCTAGTCTCTCATTGGTTCTCCCTATTCCTGTTCATCTTCCGCAGAAATTGCAAACTGGGCCAAACAGGAGGTTAAAGGCACTGACTCTCCAAGTCGGGAGAGTGTTAGTAAAGCGTCTGGAATGTTGCACCCGAGTACCAGGGGACGAGAACTGAGACATGTTGGAACACGTCTCCCGATCACATGGTTGATCATACTCTGGGTTCCACATGCATGATTTAGCTGAAGGAAGAATCCCTTAAACCTGGAGACTTGAGACCCGTGGAATGGGTACCATGCAATATGACTTCAAAGGGTCTTCATTTGCTCACCGAACCTCTCCAATCCTATCACTGCTGCGTTTATGCCCCTGTACACACGCTTGATTCTCTTTTGGAGACATAGCGATCCATAGGTTTTAAGATACTTACTAGTCAGGTACATTCTTAGGCGTTTAATATGGGGTGTTGAGTCCATTTCGTTGAGCAAGGAGTAGCTCTTGTCTATTACATATTTGGCTTAAGGAACTTTATCTGTGCTCATTTCAATCTCTGGTTTTATGCAGCACCCCAACTCACCTTTCCCCTTAAGCAAGCATAAGTTGGTTTTCTAAATTTGAGACCCTGTTGTCTTTTGTAATCCAGTTCCTGTGTAGCCAAGGTTACATTCCGTGTATTAGTGATATCTTATGATGTTTCTTTTTCTGTGTGACTTATTTCAGTTAGAATCATCATAACTGAATCCACTCATTATGCTGCTACGGGCCTGATGACATAGATTTCATTGCTGAGTGATATTTCATTGTACGTAAGTACCACAACTTCTTTATCCATTTTTCACTTTCTGTGATATTGAACTTGTCCCGTAAACGAGTTTCTTGTAAACAGAGCCGTCCCAAACGTTGGGGTGGCTGTGTCTTTTTGATTTTAATTTCCCTAAGCTATAAGGCCATAAGTGGAAGTGCCCTAGGCTCTGTTGCTTTGTTTTTTAGATGTTTCAGGAAACACCATACACTTCCCCTGAGTGGCTGTTGGCAATATACATCCCGCCCATCAGCATAACAAGGCTCCCAGTTCTCCATGGCCTGTCCTGCCTTTCTGGATTTTACACTTTTTTCAGTGGCCCTTTTGACCGGGGGGAAGTGAGACTTCATTGTAGTGCAGATTTCCTTTGCAAGCTTGCTTGGTTGGCCAAAAAGGGCGTATGCGTTTTTTCCTGAATATATTCAGGAAAAAACGCATACACCCTTTTTGGCCTAGTGCATCATTGTCGACGTTTTGCCTCTTTTCCTATGCTTTAAATGCAATTCCAGTGTACCTCCTGAAATCGGTTTCCTGCAATTCTGCCACGCTTTCACGTCCTCTTGGCAGCCTTACTTCAGTATATTTTTGGACGATAGCTGTCATTTATAACTCTGCAGGTTTGTGAATTACAGTGCCCCTGAGCTCCTTTCTTCAACTCGCTTTCTTGTGAGCTGGCTGCAACACTGCAGGATTGCTTCAGGCCCTAATCTGGTTGCGGCACGGCACGCTGAGCCTTTGGTTAATTCCTCTTCCTGGTGGGAAATGAGAGTTAAATTTGCCCGTCCAGACACCTCCAGCTAGTCTCTCATTGGTTCTCCCTATTCCTGTTCATCTGCCGCCGAAATTGCAAACTGGGCCAAACAGCAGGTTAAAGGCACTGACTCTCCAAGTCGGGAGAGTGTTAGTAAAGCGTCTGGAATGTTGCACCCGAGTACCAGGGGACGAGTCCTGAGACATATTGGAACACATCTCCCGATCACACTGTTGATCATACTCTGGGTTTCACATGCATGATTTAGCTGAAGGAAGAATCCCTTAAACCTGGAGAGTTGAGACCCGTGGAATGGGTACCATGCAATATGATTTCAAAGGGTCTTCATTTGCTCACCGAATGTCTCCAATCCTATCATTGCTGCATTTATGCCCCTGTACACACGCTTGATTCTCTTTCGGAGACATAGCAATTCATAGGTTTTAAGATACTTACTAGTCAGGTACATTCTTAGGCTTTTAATATGGGGTGTTGACTCCATTTCTTTGAGCAAGGAGTAGCTCTTGTCTATTACATATTTGGCTTAAGGAACTTTATCTGTGCTCATTTCAATCTCTGGTTTTATGCAGCACCCCAACTCACCTTTCCCCTTAAGCAATCATAAGTTGGTTTTCTAAATTGGAGACCCTGTTCTGTTTTGTAATCCAGTTCCTGTGTAGCCAAGTTTACATTCCGTGTATTAGTGATATCTTATGATGTTTCTTTTTCTGTGTGACTTATTTCAGTTAGAATCATCATACCTGAATCCACTCATTATGCTGCTATGGGCCTGATGACATAGATGTCATTGCTGAGTGATATTGCATTGTACGTAAGTACCACAACTTCTTTATCCATTTTTCACTTTCTGTGATATTGAACTTGTCCCGTAAACGAGTTTCTTGTAAACAGAGCCGTCCCAAACGTTGGGGTGGCTGTGTCTTTTTGATTTTAATTTCCCTAAGCTATAGGGCCATAAGTGGAAGTGCCCTAGGCTCTGTTGCTTTGTTTTTTAGATGTTTCAGGAAGCACCATACACTTCTCCTGAGTGGCTGTTGGCAATTTACATCCCGCCCATCAGCATAACAAGGCTCCCAGTTCTCCAAAGCCTGTCCTGCCTTTCTGGATTTTACACTTTTTTCAGATGGCCCTTTTGACCGCAGGGAAGTGAGACTTCATTTTAGTGCAGATTTCCTTTGCAAGCTTGCTTGGTTGACCAAAAAGGGCGTTTGCGTTTTTTCCTGAATATATTCAGGAAAAAACGCATACGCCCTTTTTGGCCAAGTGCATCATTGTGGACGTTCTGCCTCTTTTCCTATGCTTTAAATGCAATTCCAGTCTACCTCCTGAAATCGGTTTCTTGCAATTCTGCCCCGCTTTCAAGTCCTCTTGGCAGCCTTACTTCAGTATATTTTTGGACGATAGTTGTCATTTATAACTCTGCAGGTTTGTGAATTACACTGCCCCTGAGCTCCTTTCTTCAACTTGCTTTCTTGTGAGCTGGCCGCAACACCGCAGGATTGCTTCAGGCCCTAATCTGGTTCCGGCACGGCATGCTGACCCTTTGGTTAATTCCTCTTCCTGGTGGCAAATGAGAGTTAAATTTTCCCGTCCAGACACCTCCAGCTAGTCTCTCATTGGTTCTCCCTATTCCTGTTCATCTTCCGCGGAATTTGCAAACTGGGCCAAACAGGAGGTTAAAGGCACTGACTCTCCAAGTCGGGAGAGTGTTAGTAAAGCATCTGGAATGTTGCACCCGAGTACCAGGGGACGAGGACGGAGACATATTTGAACACGTCTCCCGATCACACGGTTGATCATACTCTGGGTTCCACATGCATGATTTAGCTGAAGGAAGAATCCCTTAAACCTGGAGAGTTGAGACCCGTGGAATGGGTACCATGCAATATGACTTCAAAGGGTCTTCATTTGCTCACCGAACCTCTCCAATCCTATCACTGCTGCGTTTATGCCCCTGTACACACGGTTGATTCTCTTTCAGAGACATAGCAATCCATAGGTTTTAAGATATTTACTAGACAGGTACATTCATTGGCGTTTAATATGGGGTGTTGAGTCCATTTCGTTGAGGAAGGAGTAGCTCTGGTCTATTACATATTTGGCTTAAGGAACTTTATCTGTGCTCATTTCAATCTCTGGTTTTATGCAGCACCCCAACTCACCTTTCCGCTTAAGCAAGCATAAGTTGGTTTTCTAAATTTGAGACCCTGTTCTGTTTTGTAATTCAGTGCCTGTGTAGCCAAGTTTACATTCCGTGTATTAGTGATATCTTATGACGTTTCTTTTTCTGTGTGACTTATTTCAGTTAGAATCATCATACCTGAATCCACTCATTATGCTGCTACGGGCATGATGACATAGATTTCATTGCTGAGTGATATTGCATTGTACGTAAGTACCACAACTTTTTTATCCATTTTTCGCTTTCTGCGATATTGAACTTGTACTGTAAACGAGGTTCTTGTAAACAGAGCTGTCCCAAACTTTGGGGTGGCTGTGTCTTTTTGATTTTAATTTCCCTAAGCTATAGGACCATAAGTGGAAGTGCCCTAGGCTCTGTTCCTCAGTTTTTTAGATGTTTCAGGAAACACCATACACTTCTCCTGAGTGGCTGTTGGCAATTTACATCCCGCCCATCAGCATAACAAGTCTCCCAGTTCTCCATGGCCTGTCCTGCCTTTCTGGATTTTACACTTTTTTCAGTGGCCCTTTTGACCGGGGGGAAGTGAGACTTCATTGTAGTGCAGATTTCCTTTGCAAGCTTGCTTGGTTGGCCAAAAAGGGCGTATGCGTTTTTTCCTGAATATATTCAGGAAAAAACGCATACACCCTTTTTGGCCAAGTGCATCATTGTCGACGTTTTGCCTCTTTTCCTATGCTTTAAATGCAATTCCAGTGTACCTCCTGAAATCGGTTTCCTGCAATTCTGCCACGCTTTCACGTCCTCTTGGCAGCCTTACTTCAGTATATTTTTGGACGATAGCTGTCATTTATAACTCTGCTGGTTTGTGAATTACAGTGCCCCTGAGCTCCTTTCTTCAACTCGCTTTCTTGTGAGCTGGCTGCAACACTGCAGGATTGCTTCAGGCCCTAATCTGGTTGCGGCACGGCACGCTGAGCCTTTGGTTAATTCCTCTTCCTGGTGGGAAATGAGAGTTAAATTTGCCCGTCCAGACACCTCCAGCTAGTCTCTCATTGGTTCTCCCTATTCCTGTTCATCTGCCGCCGAAATTGCAAACTGGGCCAAACAGGAGGTTAAAGGCACTGACTCTCCAAGTCGGGAGAGTGTTAGTAAAGCGTCTGGAATGTTGCACCCGAGTACCAGGGGACGAGAACTGAGACATATTTCAACACGTCTCCCGATCACACTGTTGATCATACTCTGGGTTTCACATGCATGATTTAGCTGAAGGAAGAATCCCTTAAACCTGGAGAGTTGAGACCCGTGGAATGGGTACCATGCAATATGATTTCAAAGCGTCTTCATTTGCTCACCGAACGTCTCCAATCCTATCATTGCTGCATTTATGCCCCTGTACACACGCTTGATTCTCTTTCAGAGACATAGCAATTCATAGGTTTTAAGATACTTACTAGTCAGGTACATACTTAGGCCTTTAATATGGGGTGTTGAGTCCGTTTCGTTGAGCAAGGAGTAGCTCTTTTCTATTCCATATTTGGCTTAAGGAACTTTATCTGTGCTCATTTCAATCTCTGGTTTTATGCAGCACCCCAACTCACCTTTCCCCTTAAGCAAGCATAAGTTGGTTTTCTAAATTTGAGACACTGTTCTGTTTTGTAATCCATTTCCTGTGTAGCCAAGTTTACATTCTGTGTATTAGTGATATCTTATGATGTTTCTTTTTCTGTGTGACTTATTTCAGTTAGAATCATCATACCTGAATCCACTCATTATGCTGCTACGTGCCTGATGACATAGATTTCATTGCTGAGTGTTATTGCATTGTATGTAAGTACCACAACATCTTTATCCATTTTTCACTTTCTGTGATATTGAACTTGTACCGTAAACGAGGTTCTTGTAATAAGAGCCGTACCAAATTTTGGGGTGGCTGTGTCTTTTTGATTTTAATTTCCCTAAGCTATAGGATCATAAGTGGAAGTGCACTAGCCTCTGTTGGTTTGTTTTTTACATGTTTTAGGAAACACCATACACTTCTCCGGAGTGGCTGTTGGCAATTTACATCCCGCCCATCAGCATAACAAGGCTCCCAGTTCTCCAACGCCTGTAATGCCTTTCTGGATTTTACACTTTTTTCAGATGGCCCTTTTGACCTGGCGGAAGTGAGACTTCATTGTAGTGCAGATTTCCTTTGCAAGTTTGCTTGGTTGGCCAAAAAGTGCGTATGCTTTTTTTCCTGAATATATTCAGGAAAAAACGCATACGCCCTTTTTGGCCAAGTGCATCATTGTGGACGTTCTGCCTCATTTCCTATGCTTTAAATGCAATTCCTGTCTACCTCCTGAAATCGGTTTCCTGCAATTCTGCCGCGCTTTCAATCCTCTTGGCAGCCTTACTTCAGTATATTTTTGGACGATAGCTGTCATTTATAACTCTGCAGGTTTGTGAATTACAGTGCCCCAGAGCTGCTTTCTTAAACTCGCTTTCTTGTGAGCTGGCCGCAACACCGCAAGATTCCTTCAGGCCCTAATCTGGTTCCGGCAAGGCACGCTGAGCCTTTGGTTAATTCCTCTTCCTGGTGGGAAATGGGAGTTAAATTTGCCCGTCCAGACACCTCCAGCTAGTCTCTCATTGGTTCTCCCTATTCCTGTTCATCTTCCGTGGAATTTGCAAACTGGGCCAAACAGGAGGTTAAAGGCACTGACTCTCCAAGTCGGGAGAGTGTTAGTAAAGCGTCTGGAATGTTGCACCCGAGTACCAGGGGACGAGAACTGAGACATATTTCAACACGTCTCCCGATCACACGGTTGATCATACTCTGGGTTCCACATGCATGTTTTAGCTGAAGGAAGAATCCCTTAAACCTGGAGAGTTGAGACCCGTGGAATGGGTACCATGCAATATGACTTCAAAGGGTCTTCATTTGCTCACCGAACCTCTCCAATCCTATCACTGCTGCGTTTATGCCCCTGTACTCACGCTTGATTCTCTTTCAGAGACATAGCAATCTTTAGGTTTTAAGATACTTACTAGTCAGGTACATTATAAGGTGTTTAACATGGGGTTTTGAGTCCATTTCGTTGAGCAAGGAGTACCTCTTGTCTATTTCATATTTGGCTTAAGGAACTTTATCTGTGCTCATTTCAATCTCTGGTTTTATGCAGCACCCCAACTCACCTTTCCCCTTAAGCAAGCATAAGTTGGTTTTCTAAATTTGAGACCCTGTTCTGTTTTGTAATCCAGTTCCTGTGTAGCCAAGTTTACATTCCGTGTATTAGTGATATCTTATGATGTTTCTTTTTCTGTGTGACTTATTTCAGTTAGAATCATCATACCTGAACCCACTCATTTTCTGCTACGTGCCTGATGACATAGATTTCATTGCTGAGTGATATTGCATTGTACGTAAGTACCACAACTTCTTTATCCATTTTTCACTTTCTGCAATATTGAACTTGTACCGTAAACGAGGTTCTTGTAAACAGAGCCATCCCAAACTTTGGGGTGGCTGTGTCTTTTTGATTTTAATTTCCCTAAGCTATAGGACCATAAGTGGAAGTGCCCTAGGCTCTGTTGATTTGTTTTTTAGATGTTTCAGGAAACACCATACACTTCTCCTGAGTGGCTGTTGGCAATTTACATCCCACCCATCAGCATAACAAGTTCTCCATGGCCTGTCCTGCCTTTCTGGAGTTTACACTTTTTTCAGATGGCCCTTTTGACCAGGCGGAAGTGAGACTTCATTGTAGTGCAGATTTCCTTTGCAAGCTTGCTTGGTTGGCCAAAAAGGGCATATGCGTTTTTTCCTGAATATATTCAGGAAAAAACGCATACGCCCTTTTTGGCCAAGTGCATCATTGTCGACGTTCTGCCTCTTTTCCTATGCTTTAAATGCAATTCCAGTCTACCTCCTGAAATCGGTTTCCTGCAATTCTGCCACGCTTTCAAGTCCTCTTGGCAGCCTTACTTCAGTATATTTTTGGACGATAGCTGTCATTTATAACTCTGCAGGTTTGTGAATTACAGTGTCCCTGAGCTCTTTTCTTCAACTCGCTTTCTTGTGAGCTGGCTGCAACACCGCAGGATTGCTTCAGGCCCTAATCTGGTTCCGGCACGGCACGCTGAGCCTTTGGATAATTCCTCTTCCTGGTGGGAAATGAGAGTTAAATTTGCCCGTCCAGACACCTCCAGCTAGTCTCTCATTGGTTCTCCCTATTCCTGTTCATCTTCCGCAGAAATTGCAAACTGGGCCAAACAGGAGGTTAAAGGCACTGACTCTCCAAGTCGGGAGAGTGTTAGTAAAGCATCTGGAATGTTGCACCCGAGTACCAGGGGACGAGAACTGAGACATGTTGGAACACGTCTCCCGATCACATGGTTGATCATACTCTGGGTTCCACATGCATGATTTAGCTGAAGGAAGAATCCCTTAAACCTGGAGAGTTGAGACCCGTGGAATGGGTACTATGCAATATGACTTCAAAGGGTCTTCATTTGCTCACCGAACCTCTCCAATCCTATCACTGCTGCGTTTATGCCCCTGTACACACGCTTGATTCTCTTTCGGAGACATAGCGATCCATAGGTTTTAAGATACTTACTAGTCAGGTACATTCTTAGGCGTTTAATATGGGGTGTTGAGTCCATTTCGTTGAGCAAGGAGTAGCTCTTGTCTATTACATATTTGGCTTAAGGAACTTTATCTGTGCTCATTTCAATCTCTGGTTTTATGCAGCCCCCCAACTCACCTTTCCGCTTAAGCAAGCATAAGTTGGTTTTCTAAATTTGAGACCCTGTTCTGTTTTGTAATTCAGTGCCTGTGTAGCCAAGTTTACATTCCGTGTATTAGTGATATCTTATGACGTTTCTTTTTCTGTGTGACTTATTTCAGTTAGAATCATCATACCTGAATCCACTCATTATGCTGCTACGGGCATGATGACATAGATTTCATTGCTGAGTGATATTGCATTGTACGTAAGTACCACAACTTTTTTATCCATTTTTCGCTTTCTGCGATATTGAACTTGTACTGTAAACGAGGTTCTTGTAAACAGAGCTGTCCCAAACTTTGGGGTGGCTGTGTCTTTTTGATTTTAATTTCCCTAAGCTATAGGACCATAAGTGGAAGTGCCCTAGGCTCTGTTCCTCAGTTTTTTAGATGTTTCAGGAAACACCATACACTTCTCCTGAGTGGCTGTTGGCAATTTACATCCCGCCCATCAGCATAACAAGTCTCCCAGTTCTCCATGGCCTGTCCTGCCTTTCTGGATTTTACACTTTTTTCAGTGGCCCTTTTGACCGGGGGGAAGTGAGACTTCATTGTAGTGCAGATTTCCTTTGCAAGCTTGCTTGGTTGGCCAAAAAGGGCGTATGCGTTTTTTCCTGAATATATTCAGGAAAAAACGCATACACCCTTTTTGGCCAAGTGCATCATTGTCGACGTTTTGCCTCTTTTCCTATGCTTTAAATGCAATTCCAGTCTACCTCCTGAAATCGGTTTCCTGCAATTCTGCCACGCTTTCACGTCCTCTTGGCAGCCTTACTTCAGTATATTTTTGGATGATAGCTGTCATTTATAACTCTGCTGGTTTGTGAATTACAGTGCCCCTGAGCTCCTTTCTTCAACTCGCTTTCTTGTGAGCTGGCTGCAACACTGCAGGATTGCTTCAGGCCCTAATCTGGTTGCGGCACGGCACGCTGAGCCTTTGGTTAATTCCTCTTCCTGGTGGGAAATGAGAGTTAAATTTGCCCGTCCAGACACCTCCAGCTAGTCTCTCATTGGTTCTCCCTATTCCTGTTCATCTGCCGCCGAAATTGCAAACTGGGCCAAACAGGAGGTTAAAGGCACTGACTCTCCAAGTCGGGAGAGTGTTAGTAAAGCGTCTGGAATGTTGCACCCGAGTACCAGGGGACGAGTCCTGAGACATATTGGAACACATCTCCCGATCACACTGTTGATCATACTCTGGGTTCCACATGCATGATTTAGCTGAAGGAAGAATCCCTTAAACCTGGAGAGTTGAGACCCGTGGAATGGGTACCATGCAATATGATTTCAAAGCGTCTTCATTTGCTCACCGAACGTCTCCAATCCTATCATTGCTGCATTTATGCCCCTGTACACACGCTTGATTCTCTTTCAGAGACATAGCAATTCATAGGTTTTAAGATACTTACTAGTCAGGTACATTCTTAGGCCTTTAATATGGGGTGTTGAGTCCATTTCGTTGAGCAAGGAGTAGCTCTTTTCTATTCCATATTTGGCTTAAGGAACTTTATCTGTGCTCATTTCAATCTCTGGTTTTATGCAGCACCCCAACTCACCTTTCCCCTTAAGCAAGCATAAGTTGGTTTTCTAAATTTGAGACACTGTTCTGTTTTGTAATCCATTTCCTGTGTAGCCAAGTTTACATTCTGTGTATTAGTGATATCTTATGATGTTTCTTTTTCTGTGTGACTTATTTCAGTTAGAATCATCATACCTGAATCCACTCATTATGCTGCTACGTGCCTGATGACATAGATTTCATTGCTGAGTGTTATTGCATTGTATGTAAGTACCACAACATCTTTATCCATTTTTCACTTTCTGTGATATTGAACTTGTACCGTAAACGAGGTTCTTGTAATAAGAGCCGTACCAAATTTTGGGGTGGCTGTGTCTTTTTGATTTTAATTTCCCTAAGCTATAGGATCATAAGTGGAAGTGCCCTAGCCTCTGTTGGTTTGTTTTTTACATGTTTTAGGAAACACCATACACTTCTCCGGAGTGGCTGTTGGCAATTTACATCCCGCCCATCAGCATAACAAGGCTCCCAGTTCTCCAACGCCTGTAATGCCTTTCTGGATTTTACACTTTTTTCAGATGGCCCTTTTGACCCGGCGGAAGTGAGACTTCATTGTAGTGCAGATTTCCTTTGCAAGTTTGCTTGGTTGGCCAAAAAGTGCGTATGCTTTTTTTCCTGAATATATTCAGGAAAAAACGCATACGCCCTTTTTGGCCAAGTGCATCATTGTGGACGTTCTGCCTCATTTCCTATGCCTTAAATGCAATTCCTGTCTACCTCCTGAAATCGGTTTCCTGCAATTCTGCCGCGCTTTCAATCCTCTTGGCAGCCTTACTTCAGTATATTTTTGGACGATAGCTGTCATTTATAACTCTGCAGGTTTGTGAATTACAGTGCCCCAGAGCTGCTTTCTTAAACTCGCTTTCTTGTGAGCTGGCCGCAACACCGCAAGATTCCTTCAGGCCCTAATCTGGTTCCGGCACGGCACGCTGAGCCTTTGGTTAATTCCTCTTCCTGGTGGGAAATGGGAGTTAAATTTGCCCGTCCAGACACCTCCAGCTAGTCTCTCATTGGTTCTCCCTATTCCTGTTCATCTTCCGTGGAATTTGCAAACTGGGCCAAACAGGAGGTTAAAGGCACTGACTCTCCAAGTCGGGAGAGTGTTAGTAAAGCGTCTGGAATGTTGCACCCGAGTACCAGGGGACGAGAACTGAGACATATTTCAACACGTCTCCCGATCACACGGTTGATCATACTCTGGGTTCCACATGCATGTTTTAGCTGAAGGAAGAATCCCTTAAACCTGGAGAGTTGAGACCCGTGGAATGGGTACCATGCAATATGACTTCAAAGGGTCTTCATTTGCTCACCGAACCTCTCCAATCCTATCACTGCTGCGTTTATGCCCCTGTACTCACGCTTGATTCTCTTTCAGAGACATAGCAATCTTTAGGTTTTAAGATACTTACTAGTCAGGTACATTATAAGGTGTTTAACATGGGGTTTTGAGTCCATTTCGTTGAGCAAGGAGTACCTCTTGTCTATTTCATATTTGGCTTAAGGAACTTTATCTGTGCTCATTTCAATCTCTGGTTTTATGCAGCACCCCAACTCACCTTTCCCCTTAAGCAAGCATAAGTTGGTTTTCTAAATTTGAGACCCTGTTCTGTTTTGTAATCCAGTTCCTGTGTAGCCAAGTTTACATTCCGTGTATTAGTGATATCTTATGATGTTTCTTTTTCTGTGTGACTTATTTCAGTTAGAATCATCATACCTGAACCCACTCATTTTCTGCTACGTGCCTGATGACATAGATTTCATTGCTGAGTGATATTGCATTGTACGTAAGTACCACAACTTCTTTATCCATTTTTCACTTTCTGCAATATTGAACTTGTACCGTAAACGAGGTTCTTGTAAACAGAGCCATCCCAAACTTTGGGGTGGCTGTGTCTTTTTGATTTTAATTTCCCTAAGCTATAGGACCATAAGTGGAAGTGCCCTAGGCTCTGTTGATTTGTTTTTTAGATGTTTCAGGAAACACCATACACTTCTCCTGAGTGGCTGTTGGCAATTTACATCCCACCCATCAGCATAACAAGTTCTCCATGGCCTGTCCTGCCTTTCTGGAGTTTACACTTTTTTCAGATGGCCCTTTTGACCAGGCGGAAGTGAGACTTCATTGTAGTGCAGATTTCCTTTGCAAGCTTGCTTGGTTGGCCAAAAAGGGCATATGCGTTTTTTCCTGAATATATTCAGGAAAAAACGCATACGCCCTTTTTGGCCAAGTGCATCATTGTCGACGTTCTGCCTCTTTTCCTATGCTTTAAATGCAATTCCAGTCTACCTCCTGAAATCGGTTTCCTGCAATTCTGCCACGCTTTCAAGTCCTCTTGGCAGCCTTACTTCAGTATATTTTTGGACGATAGCTGTCATTTATAACTCTGCAGGTTTGTGAATTACAGTGTCCCTGAGCTCTTTTCTTCAACTCGCTTTCTTGTGAGCTGGCTGCAACACCGCAGGATTGCTTCAGGCCCTAATCTGGTTCCGGCACGGCACGCTGAGCCTTTGGATAATTCCTCTTCCTGGTGGGAAATGAGAGTTAAATTTGCCCGTCCAGACACCTCCAGCTAGTCTCTCATTGGTTCTCCCTATTCCTGTTCATCTTCCGCAGAAATTGCAAACTGGGCCAAACAGGAGGTTAAAGGCACTGACTCTCCAAGTCGGGAGAGTGTTAGTAAAGCATCTGGAATGTTGCACCCGAGTACCAGGGGACGAGAACTGAGACATGTTGGAACACGTCTCCCGATCACATGGTTGATCATACTCTGGGTTCCACATGCATGATTTAGCTGAAGGAAGAATCCCTTAAACCTGGAGAGTTGAGACCCGTGGAATGGGTACTATGCAATATGACTTCAAAGGGTCTTCATTTGCTCACCGAACCTCTCCAATCCTATCACTGCTGCGTTTATGCCCCTGTACACACGCTTGATTCTCTTTCGGAGACATAGCGATCCATAGGTTTTAAGATACTTACTAGTCAGGTACATTCTTAGGCGTTTAATATGGGGTGTTGAGTCCATTTCGTTGAGCAAGGAGTAGCTCTTGTCTATTACATATTTGGCTTAAGGAACTTTATCTGTGCTCATTTCAATCTCTGGTTTTATGCAGCACCCCAACTCACCTTTCCCCTTAAGCAAGCATAAGTTGGTTTTCTAAATTTGAGACCCTGTTGTCTTTTGTAATCCAGTTCCTGTGTAGCCAAGGTTACATTCCGTGTATTAGTGATATCTTATGATGTTTCTTTTTCTGTGTGACTTATTTCAGTTAGAATCATCATAACTGAATCCACTCATTATGCTGCTACGGGCCTGATGACATAGATTTCATTGCTGAGTGATATTTCATTGTACGTAAGTACCACAACTTCTTTATCCATTTTTCACTTTCTGTGATATTGAACTTGTCCCGTAAACGAGTTTCTTGTAAACAGAGCCGTCCCAAACGTTGGGGTGGCTGTGTCTTTTTGATTTTAATTTCCCTAAGTTATAGGACCATAAGTGGAAGTGCCCTAGGCTCTGTTGCTTTGTTTTTTAGATGTTTCAGGAAACACCATACACTTCCCCTGAGTGGCTGTTGGCAATATACATCCCGCCCATCAGCATAACAAGGCTCCCAGTTCTCCATGGCCTGTCCTGCCTTTCTGGATTTTACACTTTTTTCAGTGGCCCTTTTGACCGGGGGGAAGTGAGACTTCATTGTAGTGCAGATTTCCTTTGCAAGCTTGCTTGGTTGGCCAAAAAGGGCGTATGCGTTTTTTCCTGAATATATTCAGGAAAAAACGCATACACCCTTTTTGGCCAAGTGCATCATTGTCGACGTTTTGCCTCTTTTCCTATGCTTTAAATGCAATTCCAGTGTACCTCCTGAAATCGGTTTCCTGCAATTCTGCCACGCTTTCACGTCCTCTTGGCAGCCTTACTTCAGTATATTTTTGGACGATAGCTGTCATTTATAACTCTGCTGGTTTGTGAATTACAGTGCCCCTGAGCTCCTTTCTTCAACTCGCTTTCTTGTGAGCTGGCTGCAACACTGCAGGATTGCTTCAGGCCCTAATCTGGTTGCGGCACGGCACGCTGAGCCTTTGGTTAATTCCTCTTCCTGGTGGGAAATGAGAGTTAAATTTGCCCGTCCAGACACCTCCAGCTAGTCTCTTATTGGTTCTCCCTATTCCTGTTCATCTGCCGCCGAAATTGCAAACTGGGCCAAACAGGAGGTTAAAGGCACTGACTCTCCAAGTCGGGAGAGTGTTAGTAAAGCGTCTGGAATGTTGCACCCGAGTACCAGGGGACGAGTCCTGAGACATATTGGAACACGTCTCCCGATCACATGGTTGATCATACTCTGGGTTCCACATGCATGTTTTAGCTGAAGGAAGAATCCCTTAAACCTGGAGAGTTGAGACCCGTGGAATGGGTACCATGCAATATGACTTCAAAGGGTCTTCATTTGCTCACCGAACCTCTCCAATCCTATCACTGCTGCGTTTATGCCCCTGTACACACGGTTGATTCTCTTTCAGAGACATAGCAATCCATAGGTTTTAAGATACTTACTAGACAGGTACATTCATTGGCGTTTAATATGGGGTGTTGAGTCCATTTCGTTGAGCAAGGAATAGCTCTTGTCTATTACATATTTGGCTTAAGGAACTTTATCTGTGCTCATTTCAATCTCTGGTTTTATGCAGCACCCCAACTCACCTTTCCCCTTAAGCAAGCATAAGTTGGTTTTCTAAATTTGAGACCCTGTTCTGTTTTGTAATTCAGTGCCTGTGTAGCCAAGTTTACATTCCGTGTATTAGTGATATCTTATGATGTTTCTTTTTCTGTGTGACTTATTTCAGTTAGAATCATCATACCTGAATCCACTCATTATGCTGCTACGGGCATGATGACATAGATTTCATTGCTGAGTGATATTGCATTGTACGTAAGTACCACAACTTCTTTATCCATTTTTCACTTTCTGTGATATTGAACTTGTCCCGTAAATGAGTTTCTTGTAAACAGAGCCGCCCGAAACGTTGGGGTGGCTGTGTCTTTTTGATTTTAATTTCCCTAAGCTATAAGGCCATAAGTGGAAGTGCCCTAGGCTCTGTTGCTTTGTTTTTTAGATGTTTCAGGAAACACCATACACTTCCCCTGAGTGGCTCTTGGCAATATACATCCCGCCCATCAGCATAACAAGGCTCCCAGTTCTCCATGGCCTGTCCTGCCTTTCTGGATTTTACACTTTTTTCAGTGGCCCTTTTGACCGGGGGGAAGTGAGACTTCATTGTAGTGCAGATTTCCTTTGCAAGCTTGCTTGGTTGGCCAAAAAGGGCGTATGCGTTTTTTCCTGAATATATTCAGGAAAAAACGCATACACCCTTTTTGGCCAAGTGCATCATTGTCGACGTTTTGCCTCTTTTCCTATGCTTTAAATGCAATTCCAGTGTACCTCCTGAAATCGGTTTCCTGCAATTCTGCCACGCTTTCACGTCCTCTTGGCAGCCTTACTTCAGTATATTTTTGGACGATAGCTGTCATTTATAACTCTGCAGGTTTGTGAATTACAGTGCCCCTGAGCTCCTTTCTTCAACTCGCTTTCTTGTGAGCTGGCTGCAACACTGCAGGATTGCTTCAGGCCCTAATCTGGTTGCGGCACGGCACGCTGAGCCTTTGGTTAATTCCTCTTCCTGGTGGGAAATGAGAGTTAAATTTGCCCGTCCAGACACCTCCAGCTAGTCTCTCATTGGTTCTCCCTATTCCTGTTCATCTGCCCCCGAAATTGCAAACTGGGCCAAACAGCAGGTTAAAGGCACTGACTCTCCAAGTCGGGAGAGTGTTAGTAAAGCGTCTGGAATGTTGCACCCGAGTACCAGGGGACGAGTCCTGAGACATATTGGAACACATCTCCCGATCACACTGTTGATCATACTCTGGGTTTCACATGCATGATTTAGCTGAAGGAAGAATCCCTTAAACCTGGAGAGTTGAGACCCGTGGAATGGGTACCATGCAATATGATTTCAAAGGGTCTTCATTTGCTCACCGAATGTCTCCAATCCTATCATTGCTGCATTTATGCCCCTGTACACACGCTTGATTCTCTTTCGGAGACATAGCAATTCATAGGTTTTAAGATACTTACTAGTCAGGTACATTCTTAGGCTTTTAATATGGGGTGTTGACACCATTTCTTTGAGCAAGGAGTAGCTCTTGTCTATTACATATTTGGCTTAAGGAACTTTATCTGTGCTCATTTCAATCTCTGGTTTTATGCAGCACCCCAACTCACCTTTCCCCTTAAGCAATCATAAGTTGGTTTTCTAAATTGGAGACCCTGTTCTGTTTTGTAATCCAGTTCCTGTGTAGCCAAGTTTACATTCCGTGTATTAGTGATATCTTATGATGTTTCTTTTTCTGTGTGACTTATTTCAGTTAGAATCATCATACCTGAATCCACTCATTATGCTGCTATGGGCCTGATGACATAGATTTCATTGCTGAGTGATATTGCATTGTACGTAAGTACCACAACTTCTTTATCCATTTTTCACTTTCTGTGATATTGAACTTGTCCCGTAAACGAGTTTCTTGTAAACAGAGCCGTCCCAAACGTTGGGGTGGCTGTGTCTTTTTGATTTTAATTTCCCTAAGCTATAGGGCCATAAGTGGAAGTGCCCTAGGCTCTGTTCCTCAGTTTTTTAGATGTTTCAGGAAGCACCATACACTTCTCCTGAGTGGCTGTTGGCAATTTACATCCCGCCCATCAGCATAACAAGGCTCCCAGTTCTCCAAAGCCTGTCCTGCCTTTCTGGATTTTACACTTTTTTCAGATGGCCCTTTTGACCGCAGGGAAGTGAGACTTCATTTTAGTGCAGATTTCCTTTGCAAGCTTGCTTGGTTGACCAAAAAGGGCGTTTGCGTTTTTTCCTGAATATATTCAGGAAAAAACGCATACGCCCTTTTTGGCCAAGTGCATCATTGTGGACGTTCTGCCTCTTTTCCTATGCTTTAAATGCAATTCCAGTCTACCTCCTGAAATCGGTTTCTTGCAATTCTGCCCCGCTTTCAAGTCCTCTTGGCAGCCTTACTTCAGTATATTTTTGGACGATAGTTGTCATTTATAACTCTGCAGGTTTGTGAATTACACTGCCCCTGAGCTCCTTTCTTTAACTTGCTTTCTTGTGAGCTGGCCGCAACACCGCAGGATTGCTTCAGGCCCTAATCTGGTTCCGGCACGGCATGCTGACCCTTTGGTTAATTCCTCTTCCTGGTGGCAAATGAGAGTTAAATTTTCCCGTCCAGACACCTCCAGCTAGTCTCTCATTGGTTCTCCCTATTCCTGTTCATCTTCCGCGGAATTTGCAAACTGGGCCAAACAGGAGGTTAAAGGCACTGACTCTCCAAGTCGGGAGAGTGTTAGTAAAGCATCTGGAATGTTGCACCCGAGTACCAGGGGACGAGGACGGAGACATATTTGAACACGTCTCCCGATCACACGGTTGATCATACTCTGGGTTCCACATGCATGATTTAGCTGAAGGAAGAATCCCTTAAACCTGGAGAGTTGAGACCCGTGGAATGGGTACCATGCAATATGACTTCAAAGGGTCTTCATTTGCTCACCGAACCTCTCCAATCCTATCACTGCTGCGTTTATGCCCCTGTACACACGGTTGATTCTCTTTCAGAGACATAGCAATCCATAGGTTTTAAGATATTTACTAGACAGGTACATTCATTGGCGTTTAATATGGGGTGTTGAGTCCATTTCGTTGAGGAAGGAGTAGCTCTGGTCTATTACATATTTGGCTTAAGGAAGTTTATCTGTGCTCATTTCAATCTCTGGTTTTATGCAGCACCCCAACTCACCTTTCCGCTTAAGCAAGCATAAGTTGGTTTTCTAAATTTGAGACCCTGTTCTGTTTTGTAATTCAGTGCCTGTGTAGCCAAGTTTACATTCCGTGTATTAGTGATATCTTATGACGTTTCTTTTTCTGTGTGACTTATTTCAGTTAGAATCATCATACCTGAATCCACTCATTATGCTGCTACGGGCATGATGACATAGATTTCATTGCTGAGTGATATTGCATTGTACGTAAGTACCACAACTTTTTTATCCATTTTTCGCTTTCTGCGATATTGAACTTGTACTGTAAATGAGGTTCTTGTAAACAGAGCTGTCCCAAACTTTGGGGTGGCTGTGTCTTTTTGATTTTAATTTCCCTAAGCTATAGGACCATAAGTGGAAGTGCCCTAGGCTCTGTTCCTCAGTTTTTTAGATGTTTCAGGAAACACCATACACTTCTCCTGAGTGGCTGTTGGCAATTTACATCCCGCCCATCAGCATAACAAGTCTCCCAGTTCTCCATGGCCTCTCCTGCCTTTCTGGATTTTACACTTTTTTCAGTGGCCCTTTTGACCGGGGGGAAGTGAGACTTCATTGTAGTGCAGATTTCCTTTGCAAGCTTGCTTGGTTGGCCAAAAAGGGCGTATGCGTTTTTTCCTGAATATATTCAGGAAAAAACGCATACGCCCTTTTTGGCCAAGTGCATCATTGTCGACGTTTTGCCTCTTTTCCTATGCTTTAAATGCAATTCCAGTGTACCTCCTGAAATCGGTTTCCTGCAATTCTGCCACGCTTTCACGTCCTCTTGGCAGCCTTACTTCAGTATATTTTTGGACGATAGCTGTCATTTATAACTCTGCTGGTTTGTGAATTACAGTGCCCCTGAGCTCCTTTCTTCAACTCGCTTTCTTGTGAGCTGGCTGCAACACTGCAGGATTGCTTCAGGCCCTAATCTGGTTGCGGCACGGCACGCTGAGCCTTTGGTTAATTCCTCTTCCTGGTGGGAAATGAGAGTTAAATTTGCCCGTCCAGACACCTCCAGCTAGTCTCTCATTGGTTCTCCCTATTCCTGTTCATCTGCCGCCGAAATTGCAAACTGGGCCAAACAGGAGGTTAAAGGCACTGACTCTCCAAGTCGGGAGAGTGTTAGTAAAGCGTCTGGAATGTTGCACCCGAGTACCAGGGGACGAGAACTGAGACATATTTCAACACGTCTCCCGATCACACTGTTGATCATACTCTGGGTTTCACATGCATGATTTAGCTGAAGGAAGAATCCCTTAAACCTGGAGAGTTGAGACCCGTGGAATGGGTACCATGCAATATGATTTCAAAGGGTCTTCATTTGCTCACCGAATGTCTCCAATCCTATCATTGCTGCATTTATGCCCCTGTACACACGCTTGATTCTCTTTCGGAGACATAGCAATTCATAGGTTTTAAGATACTTACTAGTCAGGTACATTATTAGGCGTTTAATATTTTGAGTCCATTTCGTTGAGCAAGGAGTAGCTCTTGTCTATTACATATTTGGCTTAAGGAACTTTATCTGTGCTCATTTCAATCTCTGGTTTTATGCAGCACCCCAACTCACCTTTCCCCTTAAGCAAGCATAAGTTGGTTTTCTAAATTTGGGACCCTGTTCTGTTTTGAAATTCAGTTCCTGTGTAGCCAAGTTTACATTCCGTGTATTAGTGATATCTTATGATGTTTCTTTTTCTGTGTGACTTATTTCAGTTAGAATCATCATACCTGAATCCACGCATTATGCTGCTATGGGCCTGATGACATAGATGTCATTGCTGAGTGATATTGCATTGTACATAAGTACCACAACATCTTTATCCATTTTTCGTTTTATGCGATATTGAACTTGTACCGTAAACGAGTTTCTTGTAAACAGAGCCGTCCCAAACTTTGGGGTGGCTGTGTCTTTTTGATTTTAATTTCCCTAAGCTATAGGACCATAAGTGGAAGTGCCCTAGGCTCTGTTGCTTTGTTTTTTAGATGTTTCAGGAAACACCATACACTTCTCCCGAGTGGCTGTTGGCAATTTACATCCCGCCCATCAGCATAACAAGGCTCCCAGTTCTCCATGGCCTGTCCTGCCTTTCTGGATTTTACACTTTTTTCAGATGGCCCTTTTGACGGGGGGGAAGTGAGACTTCATTGTAGTGCAGATTTCCTTTGCAAGCTTGCTTGGTTGGCCAAAAAGGGCGTATGCGTTTTTTCCTGAATATATTCAGGAAAAAACGCATACGCCCTTTTTGGCCAAGTGCATCGTTGTTGACCTTCTGCCTCTTTTCCTATGCTTTAAATGCAATTCCAGTCTACCTCCTGAAATCGGTTTCCTGCAATTCTGCCCGGCTTTCAAGTCCTCTTGGCAGCCTTACTTCAGTATATTTTTGGACGATAGCTGTCATTTATAACTCTGCAGGTTTGTGAATTACAGTGCCCCTGAGCTCCTTTCTTCAACTCGCTTTCTTGTGAGCTGGCCGCAACACCGCAGGATTGCTTCAGGCCCTAATCTGGTTGCGGCACGGCACGCTGAGCCTTTGGTTAATTCCTCTTCCTGGTGGGAAATGAGAGTTAAATTTTCCCGTCCAGACACCTCCAGCTAGTCTCTCATTGGTTCTCCCTATTCCTGTTCATCTTCCGCCGAATTTGCAAACTGGGCCAAACAGGAGGTTAAAGGCACTGACTCTCCAAGTCGGGAGAGTGTTAGTAAAGCGTCTGGAATGTTGCACCCGAGTACCAGGGGACGAGAACTGAGACATATTTCAACACGTCTCCCGATCACACGGTTGATCATACTCTGGGTTCCACATGCATGTTTTAGCTGAAGGAAGAATCCCTTAAACCTGGAGAGTTGAGACCCGTGGAATGGGTACCATGCAATATGACTTCAAACGGTCTTCATTTGCTCACCAAAACTCTCCAATCCTATCACTGCTGCGTTTTTGCCCCTGTACTCACGATTGATTCACTTTCAGAGACATAGCAATCCATAGGTTTTAAGATACTTACTAGTCAGGTACATTATTAGGCGTTTAATATGGGGTTTTGAGTCCATTTCGTTGAGCAAGGAGTAGCTCTTGTCTATTACATATTTGGCTTAAGGAACTTTATCTGTGCTCATTTCAATCTCTGGTTTTATGCAGCACCCCAACTCACCTTTCCCCTTAAGCAAGCATAAGTTGGTTTTCTAAATTTGGGACCATGTTCTGTTTTGAAATTCAGTTCCTGTGTAGCCAAGTTTACATTCCGTGTATTAGTGATATCTTATGATGTTTCTTTTTCTGTGTGACTTATTTCAGTTAGAATCATCATACCTGAATCCACTCATTATGCTGCTATGGGCCTGATGACATAGATGTCATTGCTGAGTGATATTGCATTGTACGTAAGTACCACAACTTCTTTATCCATTTTTCGCTTTATGCGATATTGAACTTGTACCGTAAACGAGTTTCTTGTAAACAGAGCCATCCCAAACTTTGGGGTGGCTGTGTCTTTTTGATTTTAATTTCCCTAAGCTATAGGACCATAAGTGGAAGTGCCCTAGGCTCTGTTGCTTTGTTTTTTAGATGCTTCAGGAAACACCATACACTTCTCCCGAGTGGCTGTTGGCAATGTACATCCCGCCCATCAGCATAACAAGGCTCCCAGTTCTCCATGGCCTGTCCTGCCTTTCTGGATTTTACACTTTTTTCAGATGGCCCTTTTGACGGGGGGGAAGTGAGACTTCATTGTAGTGCAGATTTCCTTTGCAAGCTTGCTTGGTTGGCCAAAAAGGGCGTATGCGTTTTTTCCTGAATATATTCAGGAAAAAACGCATACGCCCTTTTTGGCCAAGTGCATCATTGTCGACCTTCTGCCTCTTTTCCTATGCTTTAAATGCAATTCCAGTCTACCTCCTGAAATCGGTTTCCTGCAATTCTGCCCGGCTTTCAAGTCCTCTTGGCAGCCTTACTTCAGTATATTTTTGGATGATAGCTGTCATTTATAACTCTGCAGGTTTGTGAATTACAGTGCCCCTGAGCTCCTTTCTTCAACTCGCTTTCTTGTGAGCTGGCCGCAACACCGCAGGATTGCTTCAGGCCCTAATCTGGTTCCGGCATGGCACGCTGAGCCTTTGGTTAATTCCTCTTCCTGGTGGGAAATGAGAGTTAAATTTTCCCGTCCAGACACCTCCAGCTAGTCTCTCATTGGTTCTCCCTATTCCTGTTCATCTTCCGCGGAATTTGCAAACTGGGCCAAACAGGAGGTTAAAGGCACTGACTCTCCAAGTCGGGAGAGTGTTAGTAAAGCATCTGGAATGTTGCACCCGAGTACCAGGGGACGAGAACTGAGACATATTTCAACACGTCTCCCGATCACACGGTTGATCATACTCTGGGTTCCACATGCATGTTTTAGCTGAAGGAAGAATCCCTTAAACCTGGAGAGTTGAGACCCGTGGAATGGGTACCATGCAATATGACTTCAAAGGGTCTTCATTTGCTCACCAAAACTCTCCAATCCTATCACTGCTGCGTTTTTGCCCCTGTACTCACGATTGATTCACTTTCAGAGACATAGCAATCCATAGGTTTTAAGATACTTACTAGTCAGGTACATTATTAGGCGTTTAATATGGGGTTTTGAGTCCATTTCGTTGAGCAAGGAGTAGCTCTTGTCTATTACATATTTGGCTTAAGGAACTTTATCTGTGCTCATTTCAATCTCTGGTTTTATGCAGCACCCCAACTCACCTTTCCCCTTAAGCAAGCATAAGTTGATTTTCTAAATTTGGGACCATGTTCTGTTTTGAAATTCAGTTCCTGTGTAGCCAAGTTTACATTCCGTGTATTAGTGATATCTTATGATGTTTCTTTTTCTGTGTGACTTATTTCAGTTAGAATCATCATACCTGAATCCACTCATTATGCTGCTATGGGCCTGATGACATAGATGTCATTGCTGAGTGATATTGCATTGTACGTAAGTACCACAACTTCTTTATCCATTTTTCGCTTTATGCGATATTGAACTTGTACCGTAAACGAGTTTCTTGTAAACAGAGCCATCCCAAACTTTGGGGTGGCTGTGTCTTTTTGATTTTAATTTCCCTAAGCTATAGGACCATAAGTGGAAGTGCCCTAGGCTCTGTTGCTTTGTTTTTTAGATGCTTCAGGAAACACCATACACTTCTCCCGAGTGGCTGTTGGCAATGTACATCCCGCCCATCAGCATAACAAGGCTCCCAGTTCTCCATGGCCTGTCCTGCCTTTCTGGATTTTACACTTTTTTCAGATGGCCCTTTTGACGGGGGGGAAGTGAGACTTCATTGTAGTGCAGATTTCCTTTGCAAGCTTGCTTGGTTGGCCAAAAAGGGCGTATGCGTTTTTTCCTGAATATATTCAGGAAAAAACGCATACGCCCTTTTTGGCCAAGTGCATCATTGTCGACCTTCTGCCTCTTTTCCTATGCTTTAAATGCAATTCCAGTCTACCTCCTGAAATCGGTTTCCTGCAATTCTGCCCGGCTTTCAAGTCCTCTTGGCAGCCTTACTTCAGTATATTTTTGGATGATAGCTGTCATTTATAACTCTGCAGGTTTGTGAATTACAGTGCCCCTGAGCTCCTTTCTTCAACTCGCTTTCTTGTGAGCTGGCCGCAACACCGCAGGATTGCTTCAGGCCCTAATCTGGTTCCGGCATGGCACGCTGAGCCTTTGGTTAATTCCTCTTCCTGGTGGGAAATGAGAGTTAAATTTTCCCGTCCAGACACCTCCAGCTAGTCTCTCATTGGTTCTCCCTATTCCTGTTCATCTTCCGCGGAATTTGCAAACTGGGCCAAACAGGAGGTTAAAGGCACTGACTCTCCAAGTCGGGAGAGTGTTAGTAAAGCATCTGGAATGTTGCACCCGAGTACCAGGGGACGAGAACTGAGACATATTTCAACACGTCTCCCGATCACACGGTTGATCATACTCTGGGTTCCACATGCATGTTTTAGCTGAAGGAAGAATCCCTTAAACCTGGAGAGTTGAGACCCGTGGAATGGGTACCATGCAATATGACTTCAAAGGGTCTTCATTTGCTCACCAAAACTCTCCAATCCTATCACTGCTGCGTTTTTGCCCCTGTACTCACGATTGATTCACTTTCAGAGACATAGCAATCCATAGGTTTTAAGATACTTACTAGTCAGGTACATTATTAGGTGTTTAATATGGGGTTTTGAGTCCATTTCGTTGAGCAAGGAGTAGCTCTTGTCTATTACATATTTGGCTTAAGGAACTTTATCTGTGCTCATTTCAATCTCTGGTTTTATGCAGCACCCCAACTCACCTTTCCCCTTAAGCAAGCATAAGTTGATTTTCTAAATTTGGGACCATGTTCTGTTTTGAAATTCAGTTCCTGTGTAGCCAAGTTTACATTCCGTGTATTAGTGATATCTTATGATGTTTCTTTTTCTGTGTGACTTATTTCAGTTAGAATCATCATACCTGAATCCACTCATTATGCTGCTATGGGCCTGATGACATAGATGTCATTGCTGAGTGATATTGCATTGTACGTAAGTACCACAACTTCTTTATCCATTTTTCGCTTTATGCGATATTGAACTTGTACCGTAAACGAGTTTCTTGTAAACAGAGCCATCCCAAACTTTGGGGTGGCTGTGTCTTTTTGATTTTAATTTCCCTAAGCTATAGGACCATAAGTGGAAGTGCCCTAGGCTCTGTTGCTTTGTTTTTTAGATGTTTCAGGAAACACCATACACTTCTCCCGAGTGGCTGTTGGCAATTTACATCCCGCCCATCAGCATAACAAGGCTCCCAGTTCTCCATGGCCTGTCCTGCCTTTCTGGATTTTACACTTTTTTCAGATGGCCCTTTTGACGGGGGGGAAGTGAGACTTCATTGTAGTGCAGATTTCCTTTGCAAGCTTGCTTGGTTGGCCAAAAAGGGCGTATGCGTTTTTTCCTGAATATATTCAGGAAAAAACGCATACGCCCTTTTTGGCCAAGTGCATCATTGTCGACCTTCTGCCTCTTTTCCTATGCTTTAAATGCAATTCCAGTCTACCTCCTGAAATCGGTTTCCTGCAATTCTGCCCGGCTTTCAAGTCCTCTTGGCAGCCTTACTTCAGTATATTTTTGGATGATAGCTGTCATTTATAACTCTGCAGGTTTGTGAATTACAGTGCCCCTGAGCTCCTTTCTTCAACTCGCTTTCTTGTGAGCTGGCCGCAACACCGCAGGATTGCTTCAGGCCCTAATCTGGTTCCGGCATGGCACGCTGAGCCTTTGGTTAATTCCTCTTCCTGGTGGGGAATGAGAGTTAAATTTTCCCGTCCAGACACCTCCAGCTAGTCTCTCATTGGTTCTCCCTATTCCTGTTCATCTTCCGTGGAATTTGTAAACTGGGCCAAACAGGAGGTTAAAGGCACTGACTCTCCAAGTCGGGAGAGTGTTAGTAAAGCATCTGGAATGTTGCACCCAAGTACCAGGGGACGAGAACTGAGACATATTTCAACACGTCTCCCGATCACACGGTTGATCATACTCTGGGTTCCACATGCATGTTTTAGCTGAAGGAAGAATCCCTTAAACCTGGAGAGTTGAGACCCGTGGAATGGGTACCATGCAATATGACTTCAAAGGGTCTTCATTTGCTCACCAAAACTCTCCAATCCTATCACTGCTGCGTTTTTGCCCCTGTACTCACGATTGATTCACTTTCAGAGACATAGCAATCCATAGGTTTTAAGATACTTACTAGTCAGGTACATTATTAGGCGTTTAATATGGGGTTTTGAGTCCATTTCGTTGAGCAAGGAGTAGCTCTTGTCTATTACATATTTGGCTTAAGGAACTTTATCTGTGCTCATTTCAATCTCTGGTTTTATGCAGCACCCCAACTCACCTTTCCCCTTAAGCAAGCATAAGTTGATTTTCTAAATTTGGGACCATGTTCTGTTTTGAAATTCAGTTCCTGTGTAGCCAAGTTTACATTCCGTGTATTAGTGATATCTTATGATGTTTCTTTTTCTGTGTGACTTATTTCAGTTAGAATCATCATACCTGAATCCACTCATTATGCTGCTATGGGCCTGATGACATAGATGTCATTGCTGAGTGATATTGCATTGTACGTAAGTACCACAACTTCTTTATCCATTTTTCGCTTTATGCGATATTGAACTTGTACCGTAAACGAGTTTCTTGTAAACAGAGCCATCCCAAACTTTGGGGTGGCTGTGTCTTTTTGATTTCAATTTCCCTAAACTATAGGACCATAAGTGGAAGTGCCCTAGGCTCTGTTGCTTTGTTTTTTAGATGTTTCAGGAAACACCATACACTTCTCCCGAGTGGCTGTTGGCAATTTACATCCCGCCCATCAGCATAACAAGGCTCCCAGTTCTCCATGGCCTGTCCTGCCTTTCTGGATTTTACACTTTTTTCAGATGGCCCTTTTGACGGGGGGGAAGTGAGACTTCATTGTAGTGCAGATTTCCTTTGCAAGCTTGCTTGGTTGGCCAAAAAGGGCGTATGCGTTTTTTCCTGAATATATTCAGGAAAAAACGCATACGCCCTTTTTGGCCAAGTGCATCATTGTCGACCTTCTGCCTCTTTTCCTATGCTTTAAATGCAATTCCAGTCTACCTCCTGAAATCGGTTTCCTGCAATTCTGCCCGGGTTTCAAGTCCTCTTGGCAGCCTTACTTCAGTATATTTTTGGATGATAGCTGTCATTTATAACTCTGCAGGTTTGTGAATTACAGTGCCCCTGAGCTCCTTTCTTCAACTCGCTTTCTTGTGAGCTGGCCGCAACACCGCAGGATTGCTTCAGGCCCTAATCTGGTTCCGGCATGGCACGCTGAGCCTTTGGTTAATTCCTCTTCCTGGTGGGAAATGAGAGTTAAATTTTCCCGTCCAGACACCTCCAGCTAGTCTCTCATTGTTTCTCCCTATTCCTGTTCATCTTCCGCGGAATTTGCAAACTGGGCCAAACAGGAGGTTAAAGGCACTGACTCTCCAAGTCGGGAGAGTGTTAGTAAAGCATCTGGAATGTTGCACCCGAGTACCAGGGGACGAGAACTGAGACATATTTCAACACGTCTCCCGATCACACGGTTGATCATACTCTGGGTTCCACATGCATGTTTTAGCTGAAGGAAGAATCCCTTAAACCTGGAGAGTTGAGACCCGTGGAATGGGTACCATGCAATATGACTTCAAAGGGTCTTCATTTGCTCACCAAAACTCTCCAATCCTATCACTGCTGCGTTTTTGCCCCTGTACTCACGATTGATTCACTTTCAGAGACATAGCAATCCATAGGTTTTAAGATACTTACTAGTCAGGTACATTATTAGGCATTTAATATGGGGTTTTGAGTCCATTTCGTTGAGCATGGAGTAGCTCTTGTCTATTACATATTTGGCTTAAGGAACTTTATCTGTGCTCATTTCAATCTCTGGTTTTATGCAGCACCCCAACTCACCTTTCCCCTTAAGCAAGCATAAGTTGATTTTCTAAATTTGGGACCATGTTCTGTTTTGAAATTCAGTTCCTGTGTAGCCAAGTTTACATTCCGTGTATTAGTGATATCTTATGATGTTTCTTTTTCTGTGTGACTTATTTCAGTTAGAATCATCATACCTGAATCCACTCATTATGCTGCTATGGGCCTGATGACATAGATGTCATTGCTGAGTGATATTGCATTGTACGTAAGTACCACAACTTCTTTATCCATTTTTCGCTTTATGCGATATTGAACTTGTACCGTAAACGAGTTTCTTGTAAACAGAGCCATCCCAAACTTTGGGGTGGCTGTGTCTTTTTGATTTTAATTTCCCTAAGCTATAGGACCATAAGTGGAAGTGCCCTAGGCTCTGTTGCTTTGTTTTTTAGATGCTTCAGGAAACACCATACACTTCTCCCGAGTGGCTGTTGGCAATGTACATCCCGCCCATCAGCATAACAAGGCTCCCAGTTCTCCATGGCCTGTCCTGCCTTTCTGGATTTTACACTTTTTTCAGATGGCCCTTTTGACGGGGGGGAAGTGAGACTTCATTGTAGTGCAGATTTCCTTTGCAAGCTTGCTTGGTTGGCCAAAAAGGGCGTATGCGTTTTTTCCTGAATATATTCAGGAAAAAACGCATACGCCCTTTTTGGCCAAGTGCATCATTGTCGACCTTCTGCCTCTTTTCCTATGCCTTAAATGCAATTCCAGTCTACCTCCTGAAATCGGTTTCCTGCAATTCTGCCCGGCTTTCAAGTCCTCTTGGCAGCCTTACTTCAGTATATTTTTGGATGATAGCTGTCATTTATAACTCTGCAGGTTTGTGAATTACAGTGCCCCTGAGCTCCTTTCTTCAACTCGCTTTCTTGTGAGCTGGCCGCAACACCGCAGGATTGCTTCAGGCCCTAATCTGGTTCCGGCATGGCACGCTGAGCCTTTGGTTAATTCCTCTTCCTGGTGGGAAATGAGAGTTAAATTTTCCCGTCCAGACACCTCCAGCTAGTCTCTCATTGGTTCTCCCTATTCCTGTTCATCTTCCGCGGAATTTGCAAACTGGGCCAAACAGGAGGTTAAAGGCACTGACTCTCCAAGTCGGGAGAGTGTTAGTAAAGCATCTGGAATGTTGCACCCGAGTACCAGGGGACGAGAACTGAGACATATTTCAACACGTCTCCCGATCACACGGTTGATCATACTCTGGGTTCCACATGCATGTTTTAGCTGAAGGAAGAATCCCTTAAACCTGGAGAGTTGAGACCCGTGGAATGGGTACCATGCAATATGACTTCAAAGGGTCTTCATTTGCTCACCAAAACTCTCCAATCCTATCACTGCTGCGTTTTTGCCCCTGTACTCACGATTGATTCACTTTCAGAGACATAGCAATCCATAGGTTTTAAGATACTTACTAGTCAGGTACATTATTAGGCATTTAATATGGGGTTTTGAGTCCATTTCATTGAGCATGGAGTAGCTCTTGTCTATTACATATTTGGCTTAAGGAACTTTATCTGTGCTCATTTCAATCTCTGGTTTTATGCAGCACCCCAACTCACCTTTCCCCTTAAGCAAGCATAAGTTGATTTTCTAAATTTGGGACCATGTTCTGTTTTGAAATTCAGTTCCTGTGTAGCCAAGTTTACATTCCGTGTATTAGTGATATCTTATGATGTTTCTTTTTCTGTGTGACTTATTTCAGTTAGAATCATCATACCTGAATCCACTCATTATGCTGCTATGGGCCTGATGACATAGATGTCATTGCTGAGTGATATTGCATTGTACGTAAGTACCACAACTTCTTTATCCATTTTTCGCTTTATGCGATATTGAACTTGTACCGTAAACGAGTTTCTTGTAAACAGAGCCATCCCAAACTTTGGGGTGGCTGTGTCTTTTTGATTTTAATTTCCCTAAGCTATAGGACCATAAGTGGAAGTGCCCTAGGCTCTGTTGCTTTGTTTTTTAGATGCTTCAGGAAACACCATACACTTCTCCCGAGTGGCTGTTGGCAATGTACATCCCGCCCATCAGCATAACAAGGCTCCCAGTTCTCCATGGCCTGTCCTGCCTTTCTGGATTTTACACTTTTTTCAGATGGCCCTTTTGACGGGGGGGAAGTGAGACTTCATTGTAGTGCAGATTTCCTTTGCAAGCTTGCTTGGTTGGCCAAAAAGGGCGTATGCGTTTTTTCCTGAATATATTCAGGAAAAAACGCATACGCCCTTTTTGGCCAAGTGCATCATTGTCGACCTTCTGCCTCTTTTCCTATGCCTTAAATGCAATTCCAGTCTACCTCCTGAAATCGGTTTCCTGCAATTCTGCCCGGCTTTCAAGTCCTCTTGGCAGCCTTACTTCAGTATATTTTTGGATGATAGCTGTCATTTATAACTCTGCAGGTTTGTGAATTACAGTGTCCCTGAGCTCCTTTCTTCAACTCGCTTTCTTGTGAGCTGGCCGCAACACCGCAGGATTGCTTCAGGCCCTAATCTGGTTCCGGCATGGCACGCTGAGCCTTTGGTTAATTCCTCTTCCTGGTGGGAAATGAGAGTTAAATTTTCCCGTCCAGACACCTCCAGCTAGTCTCTCATTGGTTCTCCCTATTCCTGTTCATCTTCCGCGGAATTTGCAAACTGGGCCAAACAGGAGGTTAAAGGCACTGACTCTCCAAGTCGGGAGAGTGTTAGTAAAGCATCTGGAATGTTGCACCCGAGTACCAGGGGACGAGAACTGAGACATATTTCAACACGTCTCCCGATCACACGGTTGATCATACTCTGGGTTCCACATGCATGTTTTAGCTGAAGGAAGAATCCCTTAAACCTGGAGAGTTGAGACCCGTGGAATGGGTACCATGCAATATGACTTCAAAGGGTCTTCATTTGCTCACCAAAACTCTCCAATCCTATCACTGCTGCGTTTTTGCCCCTGTACTCACGATTGATTCACTTTCAGAGACATAGCAATCCATAGGTTTTAAGATACTTACTAGTCAGGTACATTATTAGGCGTTTAATATGGGGTTTTGAGTCCATTTCGTTGAGCAAGGAGTAGCTCTTGTCTATTACATATTTGGCTTAAGGAACTTTATCTGTGCTCATTTCAATCTCTGGTTTTATGCAGCACCCCAACTCACCTTTCCCCTTAAGCAAGCATAAGTTGGTTTTCTAAATTTGGCACCATGTTCTGTTTTGAAATTCAGTTCCTGTGTAGCCAAGTTTACATTCCGTGTATTAGTGATATCTTATGATGTTTCTTTTTCTGTGTGACTTATTTCAGTTAGAATCATCATACCTGAATGCACTCATTATGCTGCTATGGGCCTGATGACATAGATGTCATTGCTGAGTGATATTGCATTGTACGTAAGTACCACAACTTCTTTATCCATTTTTCGCTTTATGCGATATTGAACTTGTACCGTAAACGAGTTTCTTGTAAACAGAGCCATCCCAAACTTTGGGGTGGCTGTGTCTTTTTGATTTTAATTTCCCTAAGCTATAGGACCATAAGTGGAAGTGCCCTAGGCTCTGTTGCTTTGTTTTTTAGATGCTTCAGGAAACACCATACACTTCTCCCGAGTGGCTGTTGGCAATGTACATCCCGCCCATCAGCATAACAAGGCTCCCAGTTCTCCATGGCCTGTCCTGCCTTTCTGGATTTTACACTTTTTTCAGATGGCCCTTTTGACGGGGGGAAGTGAGACTTCATTGTAGTGCAGATTTCCTTTGCAAGCTTGCTTGGTTGGCCAAAAAGGGCGTATGCGTTTTTTCCTGAATATATTCAGGAAAAAACGCATACGCCCTTTTTGGCCAAGTGCATCATTGTCGACCTTCTGCCTCTTTTCCTATGCTTTAAATGCAATTCCAGTCTACCTCCTGAAATCGGTTTCCTGCAATTCTGCCCGGCTTTCAAGTCCTCTTGGCAGCCTTACTTCAGTATATTTTTGGATGATAGCTGTCATTTATAACTCTGCAGGTTTGTGAATTACAGTGCCCCTGAGCTCCTTTCTTCAACTCGCTTTCTTGTGAGCTGGCCGCAACACCGCAGGATTGCTTCAGGCCCTAATCTGGTTCCGGCATGGCACGCTGAGCCTTTGGTTAATTCCTCTTCCTGGTGGGAAATGAGAGTTAAATTTTCCCGTCCAGACACCTCCAGCTAGTCTCTCATTGGTTCTCCCTATTCCTGTTCATCTTCCACGGAATTTGCAAACTGGGCCAAACAGGAGGTTAAAGGCACTGACTCTCCAAGTCGGGAGAGTGTTAGTAAAGCATCTGGAATGTTGCACCCGAGTACCAGGGGACGAGAACTGAGACATATTTCAACACGTCTCCCGATCACACGGTTGATCATACTCTGGGTTCCACATGCATGTTTTAGCTGAAGGAAGAATCCCTTAAACCTGGAGAGTTGAGACCCGTGGAATGGGTACCATGCAATATGACTTCAAAGGGTCTTCATTTGCTCACCAAAACTCTCCAATCCTATCACTGCTGCGTTTTTGCCCCTGTACTCACGATTGATTCACTTTCAGAGACATAGCAATCCATAGGTTTTAAGATACTTACTAGTCAGGTACATTATTAGGCGTTTAATATGGGGTTTTGAGTCCATTTCGTTGAGCAAGGAGTAGCTCTTGTCTATTACATATTTGGCTTAAGGAACTTTATCTGTGCTCATTTCAATCTCTGGTTTTATGCAGCACCCCAACTCACCTTTCCCCTTAAGCAAGCATAAGTTGATTTTCTAAATTTGGGACCATGTTCTGTTTTGAAATTCAGTTCCTGTGTAGCCAAGTTTACATTCCGTGTATTAGTGATATCTTATGATGTTTCTTTTTCTGTGTGACTTATTTCAGTTAGAATCATCATACCTGAATCCACTCATTACGCTGCTATGGGCCTGATGACATAGATGTCATTGCTGAGTGATATTGCATTGTACGTAAGTACCACAACTTCTTTATCCATTTTTCGCTTTATGCGATATTGAACTTGTACCGTAAACGAGTTTCTTGTAAACAGAGCCATCCCAAACTTTGGGGTGGCTGTGTCTTTTTGATTTCAATTTCCCTAAACTATAGGACCATAAGTGGAAGTGCCCTAGGCTCTGTTGCTTTGTTTTTTAGATGTTTCAGGAAACACCATACACTTCTCCCGAGTGGCTGTTGGCAATTTACATCCCGCCCATCAGCATAACAAGGCTCCCAGTTCTCCATGGCCTGTCCTGCCTTTCTGGATTTTACACTTTTTTCAGATGGCCCTTTTGACGGGGGGGAAGTGAGACTTCATTGTAGTGCAGATTTCCTTTGCAAGCTTGCTTGGTTGGCCAAAAAGGGCGTATGCGTTTTTTCCTGAATATATTCAGGAAAAAACGCATACGCCCTTTTTGGCCAAGTGCATCATTGTCGACCTTCTGCCTCTTTTCCTATGCTTTAAATGCAATTCCAGTCTACCTCCTGAAATCGGTTTCCTGCAATTCTGCCCGGCTTTCAAGTCCTCTTGGCAGCCTTACTTCAGTATATTTTTGGATGATAGCTGTCATTTATAACTCTGCAGGTTTGTGAATTACAGTGCCCCTGAGCTCCTTTCTTCAACTCGCTTTCTTGTGAGCTGGCCGCAACACCGCAGGATTGCTTCAGGCCCTAATCTGGTTCCGGCATGGCACGCTGAGCCTTTGGTTAATTCCTCTTCCTGGTGGGAAATGAGAGTTAAATTTTCCCGTCCAGACACCTCCAGCTAGTCTCTCATTGGTTCTCCCTATTCCTGTTCATCTTCCGCGGAATTTGCAAACTGGGCCAAACAGGAGGTTAAAGGCACTGACTCTCCAAGTCGGGAGAGTGTTAGTAAAGCATCTGGAATGTTGCACCCGAGTACCAGGGGACGAGAACTGAGACATATTTCAACACGTCTCCCGATCACACGGTTGATCATACTCTGGGTTCCACATGCATGTTTTAGCTGAAGGAAGAATCCCTTAAACCTGGAGAGTTGAGACCCGTGGAATGGGTACCATGCAATATGACTTCAAAGGGTCTTCATTTGCTCACCAAAACTCTCCAATCCTATCACTGCTGCGTTTTTGCCCCTGTACTCACGATTGATTCACTTTCAGAGACATAGCAATCCATAGGTTTTAAGATACTTACTAGTCAGGTACATTATTAGGTGTTTAATATGGGGTTTTGAGTCCATTTCGTTGAGCAAGGAGTAGCTCTTGTCTATTACATATTTGGCTTAAGGAACTTTATCTGTGCTCATTTCAATCTCTGGTTTTATGCAGCACCCCAACTCACCTTTCCCCTTAAGCAAGCATAAGTTGATTTTCTAAATTTGGGACCATGTTCTGTTTTGAAATTCAGTTCCTGTGTAGCCAAGTTTACATTCCGTGTATTAGTGATATCTTATGATGTTTCTTTTTCTGTGTGACTTATTTCAGTTAGAATCATCATACCTGAATCCACTCATTATGCTGCTATGGGCCTGATGACATAGATGTCATTGCTGAGTGATATTGCATTGTACGTAAGTACCACAACTTCTTTATCCATTTTTCGCTTTATGCGATATTGAACTTGTACCGTAAACGAGTTTCTTGTAAACAGAGCCATCCCAAACTTTGGGGTGGCTGTGTCTTTTTGATTTTAATTTCCCTAAGCTATAGGACCAAAAGTGGAAGTGCCCTAGGCTCTGTTGCTTTGTTTTTTAGATGCTTCAGGAAACACCATACACTTCTCCCGAGTGGCTGTTGGCAATTTACATCCCGCCCATCAGCATAACAAGGCTCCCAGTTCTCCATGGCCTGTCCTGCCTTTCTGGATTTTACACTTTTTTCAGATGGCCCTTTTGACGGGGGGGAAGTGAGACTTCATTGTAGTGCAGATTTCCTTTGCAAGCTTGCTTGGTTGGCCAAAAAGGGCGTATGCGTTTTTTCCTGAATATATTCAGGAAAAAACGCATACGCCCTTTTTGGCCAAGTGCATCATTGTCGACCTTCTGCCTCTTTTCCTATGCCTTAAATGCAATTCCAGTCTACCTCCTGAAATCGGTTTCCTGCAATTCTGCCCGGCTTTCAAGTCCTCTTGGCAGCCTTACTTCAGTATATTTTTGGATGATAGCTGTCATTTATAACTCTGCAGGTTTGTGAATTACAGTGCCCCTGAGCTCCTTTCTTCAACTCGCTTTCTTGTGAGCTGGCCGCAACACCGCAGGATTGCTTCAGGCCCTAATCTGGTTCCGGCATGGCACGCTGAGCCTTTGGTTAATTCCTCTTCCTGGTGGGGAATGAGAGTTAAATTTTCCCGTCCAGACACCTCCAGCTAGTCTCTCATTGGTTCTCCCTATTCCTGTTCATCTTCCGTGGAATTTGCAAACTGGGCCAAACAGGAGGTTAAAGGCACTGACTCTCCAAGTTGGGAGAGTGTTAGTAAAGCATCTGGAATGTTGCACCCAAGTACCAGGGGACGAGAACTGAGACATATTTCAACACGTCTCCCGATCACACGGTTGATCATACTCTGGGTTCCACATGCATGTTTTAGCTGAAGGAAGAATCCCTTAAACCTGGAGAGTTGAGACCCGTGGAATGGGTACCATGCAATATGACTTCAAAGGGTCTTCATTTGCTCACCAAAACTCTCCAATCCTATCACTGCTGCGTTTTTGCCCCTGTACTCACGATTGATTCACTTTCAGAGACATAGCAATCCATAGGTTTTAAGATACTTACTAGTCAGGTACATTATTAGGCGTTTAATATGGGGTTTTGAGTCCATTTCGTTGAGCAAGGAGTAGCTGTTGTCTATTACATATTTGGCTTAAGGAACTTTATCTGTGCTCATTTCAATCTCTGGTTTTATGCAGCACCCCAACTCACCTTTCCCCTTAAGCAAGCATAAGTTGATTTTCTAAATTTGGGACCATGTTCTGTTTTGAAATTCAGTTCCTGTGTAGCCAAGTTTACATTCCGTGTATTAGTGATATCTTATGATGTTTCTTTTTCTGTGTGACTTATTTCAGTTAGAATCATCATACCTGAATCCACTCATTATGCTGCTATGGGCCTGATGACATAGATGTCATTGCTGAGTGATATTGCATTGTACGTAAGTACCACAACTTCTTTATCCATTTTTCGCTTTATGCGATATTGAACTTGTACCGTAAACGAGTTTCTTGTAAACAGAGCCATCCCAAACTTTGGGGTGGCTGTGTCTTTTTGATTTCAATTTCCCTAAACTATAGGACCATAAGTGGAAGTGCCCTAGGCTCTGTTGCTTTGTTTTTTAGATGTTTCAGGAAACACCATACACTTCTCCCGAGTGGCTGTTGGCAATTTACATCCCGCCCATCAGCATAACAAGGCTCCCAGTTCTCCATGGCCTGTCCTGCCTTTCTGGATTTTACACTTTTTTCAGATGGCCCTTTTGACGGGGGGGAAGTGAGACTTCATTGTAGTGCAGATTTCCTTTGCAAGCTTGCTTGGTTGGCCAAAAAGGGCGTATGCGTTTTTTCCTGAATATATTCAGGAAAAAACGCATATGCACTTTTTGGCCAAGTGCATCATTGTGGACGTTCTGCCTCTTTTCCTATGCTTTAAATGCAATTCCAGTCTACCTCCTGAAATCGGTTTCCTGCAATTCTGCCCGGGTTTCAAGTCCTCTTGGCAGCCTTACTTCAGTATATTTTTGGATGATAGCTGTCATTTATAACTCTGCAGGTTTGTGAATTACAGTGCCCCTGAGCTCCTTTCTTCAACTCGCTTTCTTGTGAGCTGGCCGCAACACCGCAGGATTGCTTCAGGCCCTAATCTGGTTCCGGCATGGCACGCTGAGCCTTTGGTTAATTCCTCTTCCTGGTGGGAAATGAGAGTTAAATTTTCCCGTCCAGACACCTCCAGCTAGTCTCTCATTGTTTCTCCCTATTCCTGTTCATCTTCCGCGGAATTTGCAAACTGGGCCAAACAGGAGGTTAAAGGCACTGACTCTCCAAGTCGGGAGAGTGTTAGTAAAGCATCTGGAATGTTGCACCCGAGTACCAGGGGACGAGAACTGAGACATATTTCAACACGTCTCCCGATCACACGGTTGATCATACTCTGGGTTCCACATGCATGTTTTAGCTGAAGGAAGAATCCCTTAAACCTGGAGAGTTGAGACCCGTGGAATGGGTACCATGCAATATGACTTCAAAGGGTCTTCATTTGCTCACCAAAACTCTCCAATCCTATCACTGCTGCGTTTTTGCCCCTGTACTCACGATTGATTCACTTTCAGAGACATAGCAATCCATAGGTTTTAAGATACTTACTAGTCAGGTACATTATTAGGCATTTAATATGGGGTTTTGAGTCCATTTCGTTGAGCATGGAGTAGCTCTTGTCTATTACATATTTGGCTTAAGGAACTTTATCTGTGCTCATTTCAATCTCTGGTTTTATGCAGCACCCCAACTCACCTTTCCCCTTAAGCAAGCATAAGTTGATTTTCTAAATTTGGGACCATGTTCTGTTTTGAAATTCAGTTCCTGTGTAGCCAAGTTTACATTCCGTGTATTAGTGATATCTTATGATGTTTCTTTTTCTGTGTGACTTATTTCAGTTAGAATCATCATACCTGAATCCACTCATTATGCTGCTATGGGCCTGATGACATAGATGTCATTGCTGAGTGATATTGCATTGTACGTAAGTACCACAACTTCTTTATCCATTTTTCGCTTTATGCGATATTGAACTTGTACCGTAAACGAGTTTCTTGTAAACAGAGCCATCCCAAACTTTGGGGTGGCTGTGTCTTTTTGATTTTAATTTCCCTAAGCTATAGGACCATAAGTGGAAGTGCCCTAGGCTCTGTTGCTTTGTTTTTTAGATGCTTCAGGAAACACCATACACTTCTCCCGAGTGGCTGTTGGCAATGTACATCCCGCCCATCAGCATAACAAGGCTCCCAGTTCTCCATGGCCTGTCCTGCCTTTCTGGATTTTACACTTTTTTCAGATGGCCCTTTTGACGGGGGGGAAGTGAGACTTCATTGTAGTGCAGATTTCCTTTGCAAGCTTGCTTGGTTGGCCAAAAAGGGCGTATGCGTTTTTTCCTGAATATATTCAGGAAAAAACGCATACGCCCTTTTTGGCCAAGTGCATCATTGTCGACCTTCTGCCTCTTTTCCTATGCCTTAAATGCAATTCCAGTCTACCTCCTGAAATCGGTTTCCTGCAATTCTGCCCGGCTTTCAAGTCCTCTTGGCAGCCTTACTTCAGTATATTTTTGGATGATAGCTGTCATTTATAACTCTGCAGGTTTGTGAATTACAGTGCCCCTGAGCTCCTTTCTTCAACTCGCTTTCTTGTGAGCTGGCCGCAACACCGCAGGATTGCTTCAGGCCCTAATCTGGTTCCGGCATGGCACGCTGAGCCTTTGGTTAATTCCTCTTCCTGGTGGGAAATGAGAGTTAAATTTTCCCGTCCAGACACCTCCAGCTAGTCTCTCATTGGTTCTCCCTATTCCTGTTCATCTTCCGCGGAATTTGCAAACTGGGCCAAACAGGAGGTTAAAGGCACTGACTCTCCAAGTCGGGAGAGTGTTAGTAAAGCATCTGGAATGTTGCACCCGAGTACCAGGGGACGAGAACTGAGACATATTTCAACACGTCTCCCGATCACACGGTTGATCATACTCTGGGTTCCACATGCATGTTTTAGCTGAAGGAAGAATCCCTTAAACCTGGAGAGTTGAGACCCGTGGAATGGGTACCATGCAATATGACTTCAAAGGGTCTTCATTTGCTCACCAAAACTCTCCAATCCTATCACTGCTGCGTTTTTGCCCCTGTACTCACGATTGATTCACTTTCAGAGACATAGCAATCCATAGGTTTTAAGATACTTACTAGTCAGGTACATTATTAGGCGTTTAATATGGGGTTTTGAGTCCATTTCGTTGAGCAAGGAGTAGCTCTTGTCTATTACATATTTGGCTTAAGGAACTTTATCTGTGCTCATTTCAATCTCTGGTTTTATGCAGCACCCCAACTCACCTTTCCCCTTAAGCAAGCATAAGTTGGTTTTCTAAATTTGGGACCATGTTCTGTTTTGAAATTCAGTTCCTGTGTAGCCAAGTTTACATTCCGTGTATTAGTGATATCTTATGATGTTTCTTTTTCTGTGTGACTTATTTCAGTTAGAATCATCATACCTGAATCCACTCATTATGCTGCTATGGGCCTGATGACATAGATGTCATTGCTGAGTGATATTGCATTGTACGTAAGTACCACAACTTCTTTATCCATTTTTCGCTTTATGCGATATTGAACTTGTACCGTAAACGAGTTTCTTGTAAACAGAGCCATCCCAAACTTTGGGGTGGCTGTGTCTTTTTGATTTTAATTTCCCTAAGCTATAGGACCATAAGTGGAAATGCCCTAGGCTCTGTTGCTTTGTTTTTTAGATGCTTCAGGAAACACCATACACTTCTCCCGAGTGGCTGTTGGCAATGTACATCCCGCCCATCAGCATAACAAGGCTCCCAGTTCTCCATGGCCTGTCCTGCCTTTCTGGATTTTACACTTTTTTCAGATGGCCCTTTTGACGGGGGGGAAGTGAGACTTCATTGTAGTGCAGATTTCCTTTGCAAGCTTGCTTGGTTGGCCAAAAAGGGCGTATGCGTTTTTTCCTGAATATATTCAGGAAAAAACGCATACGCCCTTTTTGGCCAAGTGCATCATTGTCGACCTTCTGCCTCTTTTCCTATGCTTTAAATGCAATTCCAGTCTACCTCCTGAAATCGGTTTCCTGCAATTCTGCCCGGGTTTCAAGTCCTCTTGGCAGCCTTACTTCAGTATATTTTTGGATGATAGCTGTCATTTATAACTCTGCAGGTTTGTGAATTACAGTGCCCCTGAGCTCCTTTCTTCAACTCGCTTTCTTGTGAGCTGGCCGCAACACCGCAGGATTGCTTCAGGCCCTAATCTGGTTCCGGCATGGCACGCTGAGCCTTTGGTTAATTCCTCTTCCTGGTGGGAAATGAGAGTTAAATTTTCCCGTCCAGACACCTCCAGCTAGTCTCTCATTGTTTCTCCCTATTCCTGTTCATCTTCCGCGGAATTTGCAAACTGGGCCAAACAGGAGGTTAAAGGCACTGACTCTCCAAGTCGGGAGAGTGTTAGTAAAGCATCTGGAATGTTGCACCCGAGTACCAGGGGACGAGAACTGAGACATATTTCAACACGTCTCCCGATCACACGGTTGATCATACTCTGGGTTCCACATGCATGTTTTAGCTGAAGGAAGAATCCCTTAAACCTGGAGAGTTGAGACCCGTGGAATGGGTACCATGCAATATGACTTCAAAGGGTCTTCATTTGCTCACCAAAACTCTCCAATCCTATCACTGCTGCGTTTTTGCCCCTGTACTCACGATTGATTCACTTTCAGAGACATAGCAATCCATAGGTTTTAAGATACTTACTAGTCAGGTACATTATTAGGCATTTAATATGGGGTTTTGAGTCCATTTCGTTGAGCATGGAGTAGCTCTTGTCTATTACATATTTGGCTTAAGGAACTTTATCTGTGCTCATTTCAATCTCTGGTTTTATGCAGCACCCCAACTCACCTTTCCCCTTAAGCAAGCATAAGTTGATTTTCTAAATTTGGGACCATGTTCTGTTTTGAAATTCAGTTCCTGTGTAGCCAAGTTTACATTCCGTGTATTAGTGATATCTTATGATGTTTCTTTTTCTGTGTGACTTATTTCAGTTAGAATCATCATACCTGAATCCACTCATTATGCTGCTATGGGCCTGATGACATAGATGTCATTGCTGAGTGATATTGCATTGTACGTAAGTACCACAACTTCTTTATCCATTTTTCGCTTTATGCGATATTGAACTTGTACCGTAAACGAGTTTCTTGTAAACAGAGCCATCCCAAACTTTGGGGTGGCTGTGTCTTTTTGATTTTAATTTCCCTAAGCTATAGGACCATAAGTGGAAGTGCCCTAGGCTCTGTTGCTTTGTTTTTTAGATGCTTCAGGAAACACCATACACTTCTCCCGAGTGGCTGTTGGCAATGTACATCCCGCCCATCAGCATAACAAGGCTCCCAGTTCTCCATGGCCTGTCCTGCCTTTCTGGATTTTACACTTTTTTCAGATGGCCCTTTTGACGGGTGGGAAGTGAGACTTCATTGTAGTGCAGATTTCCTTTGCAAGCTTGCTTGGTTGGCCAAAAAGGGCGTATGCGTTTTTTCCTGAATATATTCAGGAAAAAACGCATACGCCCTTTTTGGCCAAGTGCATCATTGTCGACCTTCTGCCTCTTTTCCTATGCCTTAAATGCAATTCCAGTCTACCTCCTGAAATCGGTTTCCTGCAATTCTGCCCGGCTTTCAAGTCCTCTTGGCAGCCTTACTTCAGTATATTTTTGGATGATAGCTGTCATTTATAACTCTGCAGGTTTGTGAATTACAGTGCCCCTGAGCTCCTTTCTTCAACTCGCTTTCTTGTGAGCTGGCCGCAACACCGCAGGATTGCTTCAGGCCCTAATCTGGTTCCGGCATGGCACGCTGAGCCTTTGGTTAATTCCTCTTCCTGGTGGGAAATGAGAGTTAAATTTTCCCGTCCAGACACCTCCAGCTAGTCTCTCATTGGTTCTCCCTATTCCTGTTCATCTTCCGCGGAATTTGCAAACTGGGCCAAACAGGAGGTTAAAGGCACTGACTCTCCAAGTCGGGAGAGTGTTAGTAAAGCATCTGGAATGTTGCACCCGAGTACCAGGGGACGAGAACTGAGACATATTTCAACACGTCTCCCGATCACACGGTTGATCATACTCTGGGTTCCACATGCATGTTTTAGCTGAAGGAAGAATCCCTTAAACCTGGAGAGTTGAGACCCGTGGAATGGGTACCATGCAATATGACTTCAAAGGGTCTTCATTTGCTCACCAAAACTCTCCAATCCTATCACTGCTGCGTTTTTGCCCCTGTACTCACGATTGATTCACTTTCAGAGACATAGCAATCCATAGGTTTTAAGATACTTACTAGTCAGGTACATTATTAGGCGTTTAATATGGGGTTTTGAGTCCATTTCGTTGAGCAAGGAGTAGCTCTTGTCTATTACATATTTGGCTTAAGGAACTTTATCTGTGCTCATTTCAATCTCTGGTTTTATGCAGCACCCCAACTCACCTTTCCCCTTAAGCAAGCATAAGTTGGTTTTCTAAATTTGGGACCATGTTCTGTTTTGAAATTCAGTTCCTGTGTAGCCAAGTTTACATTCCGTGTATTAGTGATATCTTATGATGTTTCTTTTTCTGTGTGACTTATTTCAGTTAGAATCATCATACCTGAATCCACTCATTATGCTGCTATGGGCCTGATGACATAGATGTCATTGCTGAGTGATATTGCATTGTACGTAAGTACCACAACTTCTTTATCCATTTTTCGCTTTATGCGATATTGAACTTGTACCGTAAACGAGTTTCTTGTAAACAGAGCCATCCCAAACTTTGGGGTGGCTGTGTCTTTTTGATTTTAATTTCCCTAAGCTATAGGACCATAAGTGGAAATGCCCTAGGCTCTGTTGCTTTGTTTTTTAGATGCTTCAGGAAACACCATACACTTCTCCCGAGTGGCTGTTGGCAATGTACATCCCGCCCATCAGCATAACAAGGCTCCCAGTTCTCCATGGCCTGTCCTGCCTTTCTGGATTTTACACTTTTTTCAGATGGCCCTTTTGACGGGGGGGAAGTGAGACTTCATTGTAGTGCAGATTTCCTTTGCAAGCTTGCTTGGTTGGCCAAAAAGGGCGTATGCGTTTTTTCCTGAATATATTCAGGAAAAAACGCATACGCCCTTTTTGGCCAAGTGCATCATTGTCGACCTTCTGCCTCTTTTCCTATGCTTTAAATGCAATTCCAGTCTACCTCCTGAAATCGGTTTCCTGCAATTCTGCCCGGCTTTCAAGTCCTCTTGGCAGCCTTACTTCAGTATATTTTTGGATGATAGCTGTCATTTATAACTCTGCAGGTTTGTGAATTACAGTGCCCCTGAGCTCCTTTCTTCAACTCGCTTTCTTGTGAGCTGGCCGCAACACCGCAGGATTGCTTCAGGCCCTAATCTGGTTCCGGCATGGCACGCTGAGCCTTTGGTTAATTCCTCTTCCTGGTGGGAAATGAGAGTTAAATTTTCCCGTCCAGACACCTCCAGCTAGTCTCTCATTGGTTCTCCCTATTCCTGTTCATCTTCCGCGGAATTTGCAAACTGGGCCAAACAGGAGGTTAAAGGCACTGACTCTCCAAGTCGGGAGAGTGTTAGTAAAGCATCTGGAATGTTGCACCCGAGTACCAGGGGACGAGAACTGAGACATATTTCAACACGTCTCCCGATCACACGGTTGATCATACTCTGGGTTCCACATGCATGTTTTAGCTGAAGGAAGAATCCCTTAAACCTGGAGAGTTGATACCCATGGAATGGGTACCATGCAATATGACTTTAAAGGGTCTTCATTTGCTCACCAAAACTCTCCAATCCTATCACTGCTGCGTTTTTGCCCCTGTACTCACGATTGATTCACTTTCAGAGACATAGCAATCCATAGGTTTTAAGATACTTACTAGTCAGGTACATTATTAGGCGTTTAATATGGGGTTTTGAGTCCATTTCGTTGAGCAAGGAGTAGCTCTTGTCTATTACATATTTGGCTTAAGGAACTTTATCTGTGCTCATTTCAATCTCTGGTTTTATGCAGCACCCCAACTCACCTTTCCCCTTAAGCAAGCATAAGTTGATTTTCTAAATTTGGGACCATGTTCTGTTTTGAAATTCAGTTCCTGTGTAGCCAAGTTTACATTCCGTGTATTAGTGATATCTTATGATGTTTCTTTTTCTGTGTGACTTATTTCAGTTAGAATCATCATACCTGAATGCACTCATTATGCTGCTATGGGCCTGATGACATAGATGTCATTGCTGAGTGATATTGCATTGTACGTAAGTACCACAACTTCTTTATCCATTTTTCGCTTTATGCCATATTGAACTTGTACCGTAAACGAGTTTCTTGTAAACAGAGCCATCCCAAACTTTGGGGTGGCTGTGTCTTTTTGATTTTAATTTCCCTAAGCTATAGGACCATAAGTGGAAGTGCCCTAGGCTCTGTTCCTTTGTTTTTTAGATGCTTCAGGAAACACCATACACTTCTCCCGAGTGGCTGTTGGCAATGTACATCCCGCCCATCAGCATAACAAGGCTCCCAGTTCTCCATGGCCTGTCCTGCCTTTCTGGATTTTACACTTTTTTCAGATGGCCCTTTTGACGGGGGGGAAGTGAGACTTCATTGTAGTGCAGATTTCCTTTGCAAGCTTGCTTGGTTGGCCAAAAAGGGCGTATGCGTTTTTTCCTGAATATATTCAGGAAAAAACGCATACGCCCTTTTTGGCCAAGTGCATCATTGTCGACCTTCTGCCTCTTTTCCTATGCTTTAAATGCAATTCCAGTCTACCTCCTGAAATCGGTTTCCTGCAATTCTGCCCGGCTTTCAAGTCCTCTTGGCAGCCTTACTTCAGTATATTTTTGGATGATAGCTGTCATTTATAACTCTGCAGGTTTGTGAATTACAGTGCCCCTGAGCTCCTTTCTTCAACTCGCTTTCTTGTGAGCTGGCCGCAACACCGCAGGATTGCTTCAGGCCCTAATCTGGTTCCGGCATGGCACGCTGAGCCTTTGGTTAATTCCTCTTCCTGGTGGGAAATGAGAGTTAAATTTTCCCGTCCAGACACCTCCAGCTAGTCTCTCATTGGTTCTCCCTATTCCTGTTCATCTTCCGCGGAATTTGCAAACTGGGCCAAACAGGAGGTTAAAGGCACTGACTCTCCAAGTCGGGAGAGTGTTAGTAAAGCATCTGGAATGTTGCACCCGAGTACCAGGGGACGAGAACTGAGACATATTTCAACACGTCTCCCGATCACACGGTTGATCATACTCTGGGTTCCACATGCATGTTTTAGCTGAAGGAAGAATCCCTTAAACCTGGAGAGTTGAGACCCGTGGAATGGGTACCATGCAATATGACTTCAAAGGGTCTTCATTTGCTCACCAAAACTCTCCAATCCTATCACTGCTGCGTTTTTGCCCCTGTACTCACGATTGATTCACTTTCAGAGACATAGCAATCCATAGGTTTTAAGATACTTACTAGTCAGGTACATTATTAGGCGTTTAATATGGGGTTTTGAGTCCATTTCGTTGAGCAAGGAGTAGCTCTTGTCTATTACATATTTGGCTTAAGGAACTTTATCTGTGCTCATTTCAATCTCTGGTTTTATGCAGCACCCCAACTCACCTTTCCCCTTAAGCAAGCATAAGTTGGTTTTCTAAATTTGGGACCATGTTCTGTTTTGAAATTCAGTTCCTGTGTAGCCAAGTTTACATTCCGTGTATTAGTGATATCTTATGATGTTTCTTTTTCTGTGTGACTTATTTCAGTTAGAATCATCATACCTGAATCCACTCATTATGCTGCTATGGGCCTGATGACATAGATGTCATTGCTGAGTGATATTGCATTGTACGTAAGTACCACAACTTCTTTATCCATTTTTCGCTTTATGCGATATTGAACTTGTACCGTAAACGAGTTTCTTGTAAACAGAGCCATCCCAAACTTTGGGGTGGCTGTGTCTTTTTGATTTTAATTTCCCTAAGCTACAGGACCATAAGTGGAAGTGCCCTAGGCTCTGTTGCTTTGTTTTTTAGATGTTTCAGGAAACACCATACACTTCTCCCGAGTGGCTGTTGGCAATGTACATCCCGCCCATCAGCATAACAAGGCTCCCAGTTCTCCATGGCCTGTCCTGCCTTTCTGGATTTTACACTTTTTTCAGATGGCCCTTTTGACGGGGGGGAAGTGAGACTTCATTGTAGTGCAGATTTCCTTTGCAAGCTTGCTTGGTTGGCCAAAAAGGGCGTATGCGTTTTTTCCTGAATATATTCAGGAAAAAACGCATACGCCCTTTTTGGCCAAGTGCATCATTGTCGACCTTCTGCCTCTTTTCCTATGCTTTAAATGCAATTCCAGTCTACCTCCTGAAATCGGTTTCCTGCAATTCTGCCCGGCTTTCAAGTCCTCTTGGCAGCCTTACTTCAGTATATTTTTGGATGATAGCTGTCATTTATAACTCTGCAGGTTTGTGAATTACAGTGCCCCTGAGCTCCTTTCTTCAACTCGCTTTCTTGTGAGCTGGCCGCAACACCGCAGGATTGCTTCAGGCCCTAATCTGGTTCCGGCATGGCACGCTGAGCCTTTGGTTAATTCCTCTTCCTGGTGGGAAATGAGAGTTAAATTTTCCCGTCCAGACACCTCCAGCTAGTCTCTCATTGGTTCTCCCTATTCCTGTTCATCTTCCGCGGAATTTGCAAACTGGGCCAAACAGGAGGTTAAAGGCACTGACTCTCCAAGTCGGGAGAGTGTTAGTAAAGCATCTGGAATGTTGCACCCGAGTACCAGGGGACGAGAACTGAGACATATTTCAACACGTCTCCCGATCACACGGTTGATCATACTCTGGGTTCCACATGCATGTTTTAGCTGAAGGAAGAATCCCTTAAACCTGGAGAGTTGAGACCCGTGGAATGGGTACCATGCAATATGACTTCAAAGGGTCTTCATTTGCTCACCAAAACTCTCCAATCCTATCACTGCTGCGTTTTTGCCCCTGTACTCACGATTGATTCACTTTCAGAGACATAGCAATCCATAGGTTTTAAGATACTTACTAGTCAGGTACATTATTAGGCGTTTAATATGGGGTTTTGAGTCCATTTCGTTGAGCAAGGAGTAGCTCTTGTCTATTACATATTTGGCTTAAGGAACTTTATCTGTGCTCATTTCAATCTCTGGTTTTATGCAGCACCCCAACTCACCTTTCCCCTTAAGCAAGCATAAGTTGGTTTTCTAAATTTGGGACCATGTTCTGTTTTGAAATTCAGTTCCTGTGTAGCCAAGTTTACATTCCGTGTATTAGTGATATCTTATGATGTTTCTTTTTCTGTGTGACTTATTTCAGTTAGAATCATCATACCTGAATCCACTCATTATGCTGCTATGGGCCTGATGACATAGATGTCATTGCTGAGTGATATTGCATTGTACGTAAGTACCACAACTTCTTTATCCATTTTTCGCTTTATGCGATATTGAACTTGTACCGTAAACGAGTTTCTTGTAAACAGAGCCATCCCAAACTTTGGGGTGGCTGTGTCTTTTTGATTTTAATTTCCCTAAGCTACAGGACCATAAGTGGAAGTGCCCTAGGCTCTGTTGCTTTGTTTTTTAGATGTTTCAGGAAACACCATACACTTCTCCCGAGTGGCTGTTGGCAATTTACATCCCGCCCATCAGCATAACAAGGCTCCCAGTTCTCCATGGCCTGTCCTGCCTTTCTGGATTTTACACTTTTTTCAGATGGCCCTTTTGACGGGGGGGAAGTGAGACTTCATTGTAGTGCAGATTTCCTTTGCAAGCTTGCTTGGTTGGCCAAAAAGGGCGTATGCGTTTTTTCCTGAATATATTCAGGAAAAAACGCATACGCCCTTTTTGGCCAAGTGCATCATTGTCGACCTTCTGCCTCTTTTCCTATGCTTTAAATGCAATTCCAGTCTACCTCCTGAAATCGGTTTCCTGCAATTCTGCCCGGCTTTCAAGTCCTCTTGGCAGCCTTACTTCAGTATATTTTTGGATGATAGCTGTCATTTATAACTCTGCAGGTTTGTGAATTACAGTGCCCCTGAGCTCCTTTCTTCAACTCGCTTTCTTGTGAGCTGGCCGCAACACCGCAGGATTGCTTCAGGCCCTAATCTGGTTCCGGCATGGCACGCTGAGCCTTTGGTTAATTCCTCTTCCTGGTGGGAAATGAGAGTTAAATTTTCCCGTCCAGACACCTCCAGCTAGTCTCTCATTGGTTCTCCCTATTCCTGTTCATCTTCCACGGAATTTGCAAACTGGGCCAAACAGGAGGTTAAAGGCACTGACTCTCCAAGTCGGGAGAGTGTTAGTAAAGCATCTGGAATGTTGCACCCGAGTACCAGGGGACGAGAACTGAGACATATTTCAACACGTCTCCCGATCACACGGTTGATCATACTCTGGGTTCCACATGCATGTTTTAGCTGAAGGAAGAATCCCTTAAACCTGGAGAGTTGAGACCCGTGGAATGGGTACCATGCAATATGACTTCAAAGGGTCTTCATTTGCTCACCAAAACTCTCCAATCCTATCACTGCTGCGTTTTTGCCCCTGTACTCACGATTGATTCACTTTCAGAGACATAGCAATCCATAGGTTTTAAGATACTTACTAGTCAGGTACATTATTAGGCATTTAATATGGGGTTTTGAGTCCATTTCGTTGAGCAAGGAGTAGCTCTTGTCTATTACATATTTGGCTTAAGGAACTTTATCTGTGCTCATTTCAATCTCTGGTTTTATGCAGCACCCCAACTCACCTTTCCCCTTAAGCAAGCATAAGTTGGTTTTCTAAATTTGGGACCATGTTCTGTTTTGAAATTCAGTTCCTGTGTAGCCAAGTTTACATTCCGTGTATTAGTGATATCTTATGATGTTTCTTTTTCTGTGTGACTTATTTCAGTTAGAATCATCATACCTGAATCCACTCATTATGCTGCTATGGGCCTGATGACATAGATGTCATTGCTGAGTGATATTGCATTGTACGTAAGTACCACAACTTCTTTATCCATTTTTCGCTTTATGCGATATTGAACTTGTACCGTAAACGAGTTTCTTGTAAACAGAGCCATCCCAAACTTTGGGGTGGCTGTGTCTTTTTGATTTTAATTTCCCTAAGCTGCAGGACCATAAGTGGAAGTGCCCTAGGCTCTGTTGCTTTGTTTTTTAGATGTTTCAGGAAACACCATACACTTCTCCCGAGTGGCTGTTGGCAATTTACATCCCGCCCATCAGCATAACAAGGCTCCCAGTTCTCAATGGCCTGTCCTGCCTTTCTGGATTTTACACATTTTTCAGATGGCCCTTTTGACGGGGGGGAAGTGAGACTTCATTGTAGTGCAGATTTCCTTTGCAAGCTTGCTTGGTTGGCCAAAAAGGGCGTATGCGTTTTTTCCTGAATATATTCAGGAAAAAACGCATACGCCCTTTTTGGCCAAGTGCATCATTGTCGACCTTCTGCCTCTTTTCCTATGCCTTAAATGCAATTCCAGTCTACCTCCTGAAATCGGTTTCCTGCAATTCTGCCCGGCTTTCAAGTCCTCTTGGCAGCCTTACTTCAGTATATTTTTGGATGATAGCTGTCATTTATAACTCTGCAGGTTTGTGAATTACAGTGCCCCTGAGCTCCTTTCTTCAACTCGCTTTCTTGTGAGCTGGCCGCAACACCGCAGGATTGCTTCAGGCCCTAATCTGGTTCCGGCATGGCACGCTGAGCCTTTGGTTAATTCCTCTTCCTGGTGGGAAATGAGAGTTAAATTTTCCCGTCCAGACACCTCCAGCTAGTCTCTCATTGGTTCTCCCTATTCCTGTTCATCTTCCGCGGAATTTGCAAACTGGGCCAAACAGGAGGTTAAAGGCACTGACTCTCCAACTCCGGAGAGTGTTAGTAAAGCATCTGGAATGTTGCACCCGAGTACCAGGGGACGAGAACTGAGACATATTTCAACACGTCTCCCGATCACACGGTTGATCATACTCTGGGTTCCACATGCATGTTTTAGCTGAAGGAAGAATCCCTTAAACCTGGAGAGTTGAGACCCGTGGAATGGGTACCATGCAATATGACTTCAAAGGGTCTTCATTTGCTCACCAAAACTCTCCAATCCTATCACTGCTGCGTTTTTGCCCCTGTACTCACGATTGATTCACTTTCAGAGACATAGCAATCCATAGGTTTTAAGATACTTACTAGTCAGGTACATTATTAGGCATTTAATATGGGGTTTTGAGTCCATTTCGTTGAGCAAGGAGTAGCTCTTGTCTATTACATATTTGGCTTAAGGAACTTTATCTGTGCTCATTTCAATCTCTGGTTTTATGCAGCACCCCAACTCACCTTTCCCCTTAAGCAAGCATAAGTTGATTTTCTAAATTTGGGACCATGTTCTGTTTTGAAATTCAGTTCCTGTGTAGCCAAGTTTACATTCCGTGTATTAGTGATATCTTATGATGTTTCTTTTTCTGTGTGACTTATTTCAGTTAGAATCATCATACCTGAATGCACTCATTATGCTGCTATGGGCCTGATGACATAGATGTCATTGCTGAGTGATATTGCATTGTACGTAAGTACCACAACTTCTTTATCCATTTTTCGCTTTATGCGATATTGAACTTGTACCGTAAACGAGTTTCTTGTAAACAGAGCCATCCCAAACTTTGGGGTGGCTGTGTCTTTTTGATTTTAATTTCCCTAAGCTATAGGACCATAAGTGGAAGTGCCCTAGGCTCTGTTGCTTTGTTTTTTAGATGTTTCAGGAAACACCATACACTTCTCCCGAGTGGCTGTTGGCAATTTACATCCTGCCCATCAGCATAACAAGGCTCCCAGTTCTCCATGGCCTGTCCTGCCTTTCTGGATTTTACACTTTTTTCAGATGGCCCTTTTGACGGGGGGGAAGTGAGACTTCATTGTAGTGCAGATTTCCTTTGCAAGCTTGCTTGGTTGGCCAAAAAGGGCGTATGCGTTTTTTCCTGAATATATTCAGGAAAAAACGCATACGCCCTTTTTGGCCAAGTGCATCATTGTCGACCTTCTGCCTCTTTTCCTATGCCTTAAATGCAATTCCAGTCTACCTCCTGAAATCGGTTTCCTGCAATTCTGCCCGGCTTTCAAGTCCTCTTGGCAGCCTTACTTCAGTATATTTTTGGATGATAGCTGTCATTTATAACTCTGCAGGTTTGTGAATTACAGTGCCCCTGAGCTCCTTTCTTCAACTCGCTTTCTTGTGAGCTGGCCGCAACACCGCAGGATTGCTTCAGGCCCTAATCTGGTTCCGGCATGGCACGCTGAGCCTTTGGTTAATTCCTCTTCCTGGTGGGAAATGAGAGTTAAATTTTCCCGTCCAGACACCTCCAGCTAGTCTCTCATTGGTTCTCCCTATTCCTGTTCATCTTCCACGGAATTTGCAAACTGGGCCAAACAGGAGGTTAAAGGCACTGACTCTCCAAGTCGGGAGAGTGTTAGTAAAGCATCTGGAATGTTGCACCCGAGTACCAGGGGACGAGAACTGAGACATATTTCAACACGTCTCCCGATCACACGGTTGATCATACTCTGGGTTCCACATGCATGTTTTAGCTGAAGGAAGAATCCCTTAAACCTGGAGAGTTGAGACCCGTGGAATGGGTACCATGCAATATGACTTCAAAGGGTCTTCATTTGCTCACCAAAACTCTCCAATCCTATCACTGCTGCGTTTTTGCCCCTGTACTCACGATTGATTCACTTTCAGAGACATAGCAATCCATAGGTTTTAAGATACTTACTAGTCAGGTACATTATTAGGCGTTTAATATGGGGTTTTGAGTCCATTTCGTTGAGCAAGGAGTAGCTCTTGTCTATTACATATTTGGCTTAAGGAACTTTATCTGTGCTCATTTCAATCTCTGGTTTTATGCAGCACCCCAACTCACCTTTCCCCTTAAGCAAGCATAAGTTGGTTTTCTAAATTTGGGACCATGTTCTGTTTTGAAATTCAGTTCCTCTGTAGCCAAGTTTACATTCCGTGTATTAGTGATATCTTATGATGTTTCTTTTTCTGTGTGACTTATTTCAGTTAGAATCATCATACCTGAATCCACTCATTATGCTGCTATGGGCCTGATGACATAGATGTCATTGCTGAGTGATATTGCATTGTACGTAAGTACCACAACTTCTTTATCCATTTTTCGCTTTATGCGATATTGAACTTGTACCGTAAACGAGTTTCTTGTAAACAGAGCCATCCCAAACTTTGGGGTGGCTGTGTCTTTTTGATTTTAATTTCCCTAAGCTATAGGACCATAAGTGGAAGTGCCCTAGGCTCTGTTGCTTTGTTTTTTAGATGCTTCAGGAAACACCATACACTTCTCCCGAGTGGCTGTTGGCAATGTACATCCCGCCCATCAGCATAACAAGGCTCCCAGTTCTCCATGGCCTGTCCTGCCTTTCTGGATTTTACACTTTTTTCAGATGGCCCTTTTGACGGGGGGGAAGTGAGACTTCATTGTAGTGCAGATTTCCTTTGCAAGCTTGCTTGGTTGGCCAAAAAGGGCGTATGCGTTTTTTCCTGAATATATTCAGGAAAAAACGCATACGCCCTTTTTGGCCAAGTGCATCATTGTCGACCTTCTGCCTCTTTTCCTATGCCTTAAATGCAATTCCAGTCTACCTCCTGAAATCGGTTTCCTGCAATTCTGCCCGGCTTTCAAGTCCTCTTGGCAGCCTTACTTCAGTATATTTTTGGATGATAGCTGTCATTTATAACTCTGCAGGTTTGTGAATTACAGTGCCCCTGAGCTCCTTTCTTCAACTCGCTTTCTTGTGAGCTGGCCGCAACACCGCAGGATTGCTTCAGGCCCTAATCTGGTTCCGGCATGGCACGCTGAGCCTTTGGTTAATTCCTCTTCCTGGTGGGAAATGAGAGTTAAATTTTCCCGTCCAGACACCTCCAGCTAGTCTCTCATTGGTTCTCCCTATTCCTGTTCATCTTCCGCGGAATTTGCAAACTGGGCCAAACAGGAGGTTAAAGGCACTGACTCTCCAAGTCGGGAGAGTGTTAGTAAAGCATCTGGAATGTTGCACCCGAGTACCAGGGGACGAGAACTGAGACATATTTCAACACGTCTCCCGATCACACGGTTGATCATACTCTGGGTTCCACATGCATGTTTTAGCTGAAGGAAGAATCCCTTAAACCTGGAGAGTTGAGACCCGTGGAATGGGTACCATGCAATATGACTTCAAAGGGTCTTCATTTGCTCACCAAAACTCTCCAATCCTATCACTGCTGCGTTTTTGCCCCTGTACTCACGATTGATTCACTTTCAGAGACATAGCAATCCATAGGTTTTAAGATACTTACTAGTCAGGTACATTATTAGGCGTTTAATATGGGGTTTTGAGTCCATTTCGTTGAGCAAGGAGTAGCTCTTGTCTATTACATATTTGGCTTAAGGAACTTTATCTGTGCTCATTTCAATCTCTGGTTTTATGCAGCACCCCAACTCACCTTTCCCCTTAAGCAAGCATAAGTTGGTTTTCTAAATTTGGGACCATGTTCTGTTTTGAAATTCAGTTCCTGTGTAGCCAAGTTTACATTCCGTGTATTAGTGATATCTTATGATGTTTCTTTTTCTGTGTGACTTATTTCAGTTAGAATCATCATACCTGAATCCACTCATTATGCTGCTATGGGCCTGATGACATAGATGTCATTGCTGAGTGATATTGCATTGTACGTAAGTACCACAACTTCTTTATCCATTTTTCGCTTTATGCGATATTGAACTTGTACCGTAAACGAGTTTCTTGTAAACAGAGCCATCCCAAACTTTGGGGTGGCTGTGTCTTTTTGATTTTAATTTCCCTAAGCTATAGGACCATAAGTGGAAATGCCCTAGGCTCTGTTGCTTTGTTTTTTAGATGCTTCAGGAAACACCATACACTTCTCCCGAGTGGCTGTTGGCAATGTACATCCCGCCCATCAGCATAACAAGGCTCCCAGTTCTCCATGGCCTGTCCTGCCTTTCTGGATTTTACACTTTTTTCAGATGGCCCTTTTGACGGGGGGGAAGTGAGACTTCATTGTAGTGCAGATTTCCTTTGCAAGCTTGCTTGGTTGGCCAAAAAGGGCGTATGCGTTTTTTCCTGAATATATTCAGGAAAAAACGCATACGCCCTTTTTGGCCAAGTGCATCATTGTCGACCTTCTGCCTCTTTTCCTATGCTTTAAATGCAATTCCAGTCTACCTCCTGAAATCGGTTTCCTGCAATTCTGCCCGGCTTTCAAGTCCTCTTGGCAGCCTTACTTCAGTATATTTTTGGATGATAGCTGTCATTTATAACTCTGCAGGTTTGTGAATTACAGTGCCCCTGAGCTCCTTTCTTCAACTCGCTTTCTTGTGAGCTGGCCGCAACACCGCAGGATTGCTTCAGGCCCTAATCTGGTTCCGGCATGGCACGCTGAGCCTTTGGTTAATTCCTCTTCCTGGTGGGAAATGAGAGTTAAATTTTCCCGTCCAGACACCTCCAGCTAGTCTCTCATTGTTTCTCCCTATTCCTGTTCATCTTCCGCGGAATTTGCAAACTGGGCCAAACAGGAGGTTAAAGGCACTGACTCTCCAAGTCGGGAGAGTGTTAGTAAAGCATCTGGAATGTTGCACCCGAGTACCAGGGGACGAGAACTGAGACATATTTCAACACGTCTCCCGATCACACGGTTGATCATACTCTGGGTTCCACATGCATGTTTTAGCTGAAGGAAGAATCCCTTAAACCTGGAGAGTTGAGACCCGTGGAATGGGTACCATGCAATATGACTTTAAAGGGTCTTCATTTGCTCACCAAAACTCTCCAATCCTATCACTGCTGCGTTTTTGCCCCTGTACTCACGATTGATTCACTTTCAGAGACATAGCAATCCATAGGTTTTAAGATACTTACTAGTCAGGTACATTATTAGGCGTTTAATATGGGGTTTTGAGTCCATTTCGTTGAGCAAGGAGTAGCTCTTGTCTATTACATATTTGGCTTAAGGAACTTTATCTGTGCTCATTTCAATCTCTGGTTTTATGCAGCACCCCAACTCACCTTTCCCCTTAAGCAAGCATAAGTTGATTTTCTAAATTTGGGACCATGTTCTGTTTTGAAATTCAGTTCCTGTGTAGCCAAGTTTACATTCCGTGTATTAGTGATATCTTATGATGTTTCTTTTTCTGTGTGACTTATTTCAGTTAGAATCATCATACCTGAATGCACTCATTATGCTGCTATGGGCCTGATGACATAGATGTCATTGCTGAGTGATATTGCATTGTACGTAAGTACCACAACTTCTTTATCCATTTTTCGCTTTATGCCATATTGAACTTGTACCGTAAACGAGTTTCTTGTAAACAGAGCCATCCCAAACTTTGGGGTGGCTGTGTCTTTTTGATTTTAATTTCCCTAAGCTATAGGACCATAAGTGGAAGTGCCCTAGGCTCTGTTCCTTTGTTTTTTAGATGCTTCAGGAAACACCATACACTTCTCCCGAGTGGCTGTTGGCAATGTACATCCCGCCCATCAGCATAACAAGGCTCCCAGTTCTCCATGGCCTGTCCTGCCTTTCTGGATTTTACACTTTTTTCAGATGGCCCTTTTGACGGGGGGGAAGTGAGACTTCATTGTAGTGCAGATTTCCTTTGCAAGCTTGCTTGGTTGGCCAAAAAGGGCGTATGCGTTTTTTCCTGAATATATTCAGGAAAAAACGCATACGCCCTTTTTGGCCAAGTGCATCATTGTCGACCTTCTGCCTCTTTTCCTATGCTTTAAATGCAATTCCAGTCTACCTCCTGAAATCGGTTTCCTGCAATTCTGCCCGGCTTTCAAGTCCTCTTGGCAGCCTTACTTCAGTATATTTTTGGATGATAGCTGTCATTTATAACTCTGCAGGTTTCTGAATTACAGTGCCCCTGAGCTCCTTTCTTCAACTCGCTTTCTTGTGAGCTGGCCGCAACACCGCAGGATTGCTTCAGGCCCTAATCTGGTTCCGGCATGGCACGCTGAGCCTTTGGTTAATTCCTCTTCCTGGTGGGAAATGAGAGTTAAATTTTCCCGTCCAGACACCTCCAGCTAGTCTCTCATTGGTTCTCCCTATTCCTGTTCATCTTCCGCGGAATTTGCAAACTGGGCCAAACAGGAGGTTAAAGGCACTGACTCTCCAAGTCGGGAGAGTGTTAGTAAAGCATCTGGAATGTTGCACCCGAGTACCAGGGGACGAGAACTGAGACATATTTCAACACGTCTCCCGATCACACGGTTGATCATACTCTGGGTTCCACATGCATGTTTTAGCTGAAGGAAGAATCCCTTAAACCTGGAGAGTTGAGACCCGTGGAATGGGTACCATGCAATATGACTTCAAAGGGTCTTCATTTGCTCACCAAAACTCTCCAATCCTATCACTGCTGCGTTTTTGCCCCTGTACTCACGATTGATTCACTTTCAGAGACATAGCAATCCATAGGTTTTAAGATACTTACTAGTCAGGTACATTATTAGGCGTTTAATATGGGGTTTTGAGTCCATTTCGTTGAGCAAGGAGTAGCTCTTGTCTATTACATATTTGGCTTAAGGAACTTTATCTGTGCTCATTTCAATCTCTGGTTTTATGCAGCACCCCAACTCACCTTTCCCCTTAAGCAAGCATAAGTTGATTTTCTAAATTTGGGACCATGTTCTGTTTTGAAATTCAGTTCCTGTGTAGCCAAGTTTACATTCCGTGTATTAGTGATATCTTATGATGTTTCTTTTTCTGTGTGACTTATTTCAGTTAGAATCATCATACCTGAATGCACTCATTATGCTGCTATGGGCCTGATGACATAGATGTCATTGCTGAGTGATATTGCATTGTACGTAAGTACCACAACTTCTTTATCCATTTTTCGCTTTATGCGATATTGAACTTGTACCGTAAACGAGTTTCTTGTAAACAGAGCCATCCCAAACTTTGCGGTGGCTGTGTCTTTTTGATTTTAATTTCCCTAAGCTACAGGACCATAAGTGGAAGTGCCCTAGGCTCTGTTGCTTTGTTTTTTAGATGTTTCAGGAAACACCATACACTTCTCCCGAGTGGCTGTTGGCAATTTACATCCCGCCCATCAGCATAACAAGGCTCCCAGTTCTCCATGGCCTGTCCTGCCTTTCTGGATTTTACACTTTTTTCAGATGGCCCTTTTGACGGGGGGGAAGTGAGACTTCATTGTAGTGCAGATTTCCTTTGCAAGCTTGCTTGGTTGGCCAAAAAGGGCGTATGCGTTTTTTCCTGAATATATTCAGGAAAAAACGCATACGCCCTTTTTGGCCAAGTGCATCATTGTCGACCTTCTGCCTCTTTTCCTATGCCTTAAATGCAATTCCAGTCTACCTCCTGAAATCGGTTTCCTGCAATTCTGCCCGGCTTTCAAGTCCTCTTGGCAGCCTTACTTCAGTATATTTTTGGATGATAGCTGTCATTTATAACTCTGCAGGTTTGTGAATTACAGTGCCCCTGAGCTCCTTTCTTCAACTCGCTTTCTTGTGAGCTGGCCGCAACACCGCAGGATTGCTTCAGGCCCTAATCTGGTTCCGGCATGGCACGCTGAGCCTTTGGTTAATTCCTCTTCCTGGTGGGAAATGAGAGTTAAATTTTCCCGTCCAGACACCTCCAGCTAGTCTCTCATTGGTTCTCCCTATTCCTGTTCATCTTCCACGGAATTTGCAAACTGGGCCAAACAGGAGGTTAAAGGCACTGACTCTCCAAGTCGGGAGAGTGTTAGTAAAGCATCTGGAATGTTGCACCCGAGTACCAGGGGACGAGAACTGAGACATATTTCAACACGTCTCCCGATCACACGGTTGATCATACTCTGGGTTCCACATGCATGTTTTAGCTGAAGGAAGAATCCCTTAAACCTGGAGAGTTGAGACCCGTGGAATGGGTACCATGCAATATGACTTCAAAGGGTCTTCATTTGCTCACCAAAACTCTCCAATCCTATCACTGCTGCGTTTTTGCCCCTGTACTCACGATTGATTCACTTTCAGAGACATAGCAATCCATAGGTTTTAAGATACTTACTAGTCAGGTACATTATTAGGCGTTTAATATGGGGTTTTGAGTCCATTTCGTTGAGCAAGGAGTAGCTCTTGTCTATTACATATTTGGCTTAAGGAACTTTATCTGTGCTCATTTCAATCTCTGGTTTTATGCAGCACCCCAACTCACCTTTCCCCTTAAGCAAGCATAAGTTGGTTTTCTAAATTTGGGACCATGTTCTGTTTTGAAATTCAGTTCCTCTGTAGCCAAGTTTACATTCCGTGTATTAGTGATATCTTATGATGTTTCTTTTTCTGTGTGACTTATTTCAGTTAGAATCATCATACCTGAATCCACTCATTATGCTGCTATGGGCCTGATGACATAGATGTCATTGCTGAGTGATATTGCATTGTACGTAAGTACCACAACTTCTTTATCCATTTTTCGCTTTATGCGATATTGAACTTGTACCGTAAACGAGTTTCTTGTAAACAGAGCCATCCCAAACTTTGGGGTGGCTGTGTCTTTTTGATTTTAATTTCCCTAAGCTATAGGACCATAAGTGGAAGTGCCCTAGGCTCTGTTGCTTTGTTTTTTAGATGCTTCAGGAAACACCATACACTTCTCCCGAGTGGCTGTTGGCAATGTACATCCCGCCCATCAGCATAACAAGGCTCCCAGTTCTCCATGGCCTGTCCTGCCTTTCTGGATTTTACACTTTTTTCAGATGGCCCTTTTGACGGGGGGGAAGTGAGACTTCATTGTAGTGCAGATTTCCTTTGCAAGCTTGCTTGGTTGGCCAAAAAGGGCGTATGCGTTTTTTCCTGAATATATTCAGGAAAAAACGCATACGCCCTTTTTGGCCAAGTGCATCATTGTCGACCTTCTGCCTCTTTTCCTATGCCTTAAATGCAATTCCAGTCTACCTCCTGAAATCGGTTTCCTGCAATTCTGCCCGGCTTTCAAGTCCTCTTGGCAGCCTTACTTCAGTATATTTTTGGATGATAGCTGTCATTTATAACTCTGCAGGTTTGTGAATTACAGTGCCCCTGAGCTCCTTTCTTCAACTCGCTTTCTTGTGAGCTGGCCGCAACACCGCAGGATTGCTTCAGGCCCTAATCTGGTTCCGGCATGGCACGCTGAGCCTTTGGTTAATTCCTCTTCCTGGTGGGAAATGAGAGTTAAATTTTCCCGTCCAGACACCTCCAGCTAGTCTCTCATTGGTTCTCCCTATTCCTGTTCATCTTCCGCGGAATTTGCAAACTGGGCCAAACAGGAGGTTAAAGGCACTGACTCTCCAAGTCGGGAGAGTGTTAGTAAAGCATCTGGAATGTTGCACCCGAGTACCAGGGGACGAGAACTGAGACATATTTCAACACGTCTCCCGATCACACGGTTGATCATACTCTGGGTTCCACATGCATGTTTTAGCTGAAGGAAGAATCCCTTAAACCTGGAGAGTTGAGACCCGTGGAATGGGTACCATGCAATATGACTTCAAAGGGTCTTCATTTGCTCACCAAAACTCTCCAATCCTATCACTGCTGCGTTTTTGCCCCTGTACTCACGATTGATTCACTTTCAGAGACATAGCAATCCATAGGTTTTAAGATACTTACTAGTCAGGTACATTATTAGGCGTTTAATATGGGGTTTTGAGTCCATTTCGTTGAGCAAGGAGTAGCTCTTGTCTATTACATATTTGGCTTAAGGAACTTTATCTGTGCTCATTTCAATCTCTGGTTTTATGCAGCACCCCAACTCACCTTTCCCCTTAAGCAAGCATAAGTTGGTTTTCTAAATTTGGGACCATGTTCTGTTTTGAAATTCAGTTCCTGTGTAGCCAAGTTTACATTCCGTGTATTAGTGATATCTTATGATGTTTCTTTTTCTGTGTGACTTATTTCAGTTAGAATCATCATACCTGAATGCACTCATTATGCTGCTATGGGCCTGATGACATAGATGTCATTGCTGAGTGATATTGCATTGTACGTAAGTACCACAACTTCTTTATCCATTTTTCGCTTTATGCGATATTGAACTTGTACCGTAAACGAGTTTCTTGTAAACAGAGCCATCCCAAACTTTGGGGTGGCTGTGTCTTTTTGATTTTAATTTCCCTAAGCTATAGGACCATAAGTGGAAATGCCCTAGGCTCTGTTGCTTTGTTTTTTAGATGCTTCAGGAAACACCATACACTTCTCCCGAGTGGCTGTTGGCAATGTACATCCCGCCCATCAGCATAACAAGGCTCCCAGTTCTCCATGGCCTGTCCTGCCTTTCTGGATTTTACACTTTTTTCAGATGGCCCTTTTGACGGGGGGGAAGTGAGACTTCATTGTAGTGCAGATTTCCTTTGCAAGCTTGCTTGGTTGGCCAAAAAGGGCGTATGCGTTTTTTCCTGAATATATTCAGGAAAAAACGCATACGCCCTTTTTGGCCAAGTGCATCATTGTCGACCTTCTGCCTCTTTTCCTATGCTTTAAATGCAATTCCAGTCTACCTCCTGAAATCGGTTTCCTGCAATTCTGCCCGGCTTTCAAGTCCTCTTGGCAGCCTTACTTCAGTATATTTTTGGATGATAGCTGTCATTTATAACTCTGCAGGTTTGTGAATTACAGTGCCCCTGAGCTCCTTTCTTCAACTCGCTTTCTTGTGAGCTGGCCGCAACACCGCAGGATTGCTTCAGGCCCTAATCTGGTTCCGGCATGGCACGCTGAGCCTTTGGTTAATTCCTCTTCCTGGTGGGAAATGAGAGTTAAATTTTCCCGTCCAGACACCTCCAGCTAGTCTCTCATTGTTTCTCCCTATTCCTGTTCATCTTCCGCGGAATTTGCAAACTGGGCCAAACAGGAGGTTAAAGGCACTGACTCTCCAAGTCGGGAGAGTGTTAGTAAAGCATCTGGAATGTTGCACCCGAGTACCAGGGGACGAGAACTGAGACATATTTCAACACGTCTCCCGATCACACGGTTGATCATACTCTGGGTTCCACATGCATGTTTTAGCTGAAGGAAGAATCCCTTAAACCTGGAGAGTTGATACCCATGGAATGGGTACCATGCAATATGACTTTAAAGGGTCTTCATTTGCTCACCAAAACTCTCCAATCCTATCACTGCTGCGTTTTTGCCCCTGTACTCACGATTGATTCACTTTCAGAGACATAGCAATCCATAGGTTTTAAGATACTTACTAGTCAGGTACATTATTAGGCGTTTAATATGGGGTTTTGAGTCCATTTCGTTGAGCAAGGAGTAGCTCTTGTCTATTACATATTTGGCTTAAGGAACTTTATCTGTGCTCATTTCAATCTCTGGTTTTATGCAGCACCCCAACTCACCTTTCCCCTTAAGCAAGCATAAGTTGATTTTCTAAATTTGGGACCATGTTCTGTTTTGAAATTCAGTTCCTGTGTAGCCAAGTTTACATTCCGTGTATTAGTGATATCTTATGATGTTTCTTTTTCTGTGTGACTTATTTCAGTTAGAATCATCATACCTGAATGCACTCATTATGCTGCTATGGGCCTGATGACATAGATGTCATTGCTGAGTGATATTGCATTGTACGTAAGTACCACAACTTCTTTATCCATTTTTCGCTTTATGCCATATTGAACTTGTACCGTAAACGAGTTTCTTGTAAACAGAGCCATCCCAAACTTTGGGGTGGCTGTGTCTTTTTGATTTTAATTTCCCTAAGCTATAGGACCATAAGTGGAAGTGCCCTAGGCTCTGTTCCTTTGTTTTTTAGATGCTTCAGGAAACACCATACACTTCTCCCGAGTGGCTGTTGGCAATGTACATCCCGCCCATCAGCATAACAAGGCTCCCAGTTCTCCATGGCCTGTCCTGCCTTTCTGGATTTTACACTTTTTTCAGATGGCCCTTTTGACGGGGGGGAAGTGAGACTTCATTGTAGTGCAGATTTCCTTTGCAAGCTTGCTTGGTTGGCCAAAAAGGGCGTATGCGTTTTTTCCTGAATATATTCAGGAAAAAACGCATACGCCCTTTTTGGCCAAGTGCATCATTGTCGACCTTCTGCCTCTTTTCCTATGCTTTAAATGCAATTCCAGTCTACCTCCTGAAATCGGTTTCCTGCAATTCTGCCCGGCTTTCAAGTCCTCTTGGCAGCCTTACTTCAGTATATTTTTGGATGATAGCTGTCATTTATAACTCTGCAGGTTTGTGAATTACAGTGCCCCTGAGCTCCTTTCTTCAACTCGCTTTCTTGTGAGCTGGCCGCAACACCGCAGGATTGCTTCAGGCCCTAATCTGGTTCCGGCATGGCACGCTGAGCCTTTGGTTAATTCCTCTTCCTGGTGGGAAATGAGAGTTAAATTTTCCCGTCCAGACACCTCCAGCTAGTCTCTCATTGGTTCTCCCTATTCCTGTTCATCTTCCGCGGAATTTGCAAACTGGGCCAAACAGGAGGTTAAAGGCACTGACTCTCCAAGTCGGGAGAGTGTTAGTAAAGCATCTGGAATGTTGCACCCGAGTACCAGGGGACGAGAACTGAGACATATTTCAACACGTCTCCCGATCACACGGTTGATCATACTCTGGGTTCCACATGCATGTTTTAGCTGAAGGAAGAATCCCTTAAACCTGGAGAGTTGAGACCCGTGGAATGGGTACCATGCAATATGACTTCAAAGGGTCTTCATTTGCTCACCAAAACTCTCCAATCCTATCACTGCTGCGTTTTTGCCCCTGTACTCACGATTGATTCACTTTCAGAGACATAGCAATCCATAGGTTTTAAGATACTTACTAGTCAGGTACATTATTAGGCGTTTAATATGGGGTTTTGAGTCCATTTCGTTGAGCAAGGAGTAGCTCTTGTCTATTGCATATTTGGCTTAAGGAACTTTATCTGTGCTCATTTCAATCTCTGGTTTTATGCAGCACCCCAACTCACCTTTCCCCTTAAGCAAGCATAAGTTGATTTTCTAAATTTGGGACCATGTTCTGTTTTGAAATTCAGTTCCTGTGTAGCCAAGTTTACATTCCGTGTATTAGTGATATCTTATGATGTTTCTTTTTCTGTGTGACTTATTTCAGTTAGAATCATCATACCTGAATCCACTCATTATGCTGCTATGGGCCTGATGACATAGATGTCATTGCTGAGTGATATTGCATTGTACGTAAGTACCACAACTTCTTTATCCATTTTTCGCTTTATGCGATATTGAACTTGTACCGTAAACGAGTTTCTTGTAAACAGAGCCATCCCAAACTTTGCGGTGGCTGTGTCTTTTTGATTTTAATTTCCCTAAGCTACAGGACCATAAGTGGAAGTGCCCTAGGCTCTGTTGCTTTGTTTTTTAGATGTTTCAGGAAACACCATACACTTCTCCCGAGTGGCTGTTGGCAATTTACATCCCGCCCATCAGCATAACAAGGCTCCCAGTTCTCCATGGCCTGTCCTGCCTTTCTGGATTTTACACTTTTTTCAGATGGCCCTTTTGACGGGGGGGAAGTGAGACTTCATTGTAGTGCAGATTTCCTTTGCAAGCTTGCTTGGTTGGCCAAAAAGGGCGTATGCGTTTTTTCCTGAATATATTCAGGAAAAAACGCATACGCCCTTTTTGGCCAAGTGCATCATTGTCGACCTTCTGCCTCTTTTCCTATGCTTTAAATGCAATTCCAGTCTACCTCCTGAAATCGGTTTCCTGCAATTCTGCCCGGCTTTCAAGTCCTCTTGGCAGCCTTACTTCAGTATATTTTTGGATGATAGCTGTCATTTATAACTCTGCAGGTTTGTGAATTACAGTGCCCCTGAGCTCCTTTCTTCAACTCGCTTTCTTGTGAGCTGGCCGCAACACCGCAGGATTGCTTCAGGCCCTAATCTGGTTCCGGCATGGCACGCTGAGCCTTTGGTTAATTCCTCTTCCTGGTGGGAAATGAGAGTTAAATTTTCCCGTCCAGACACCTCCAGCTAGTCTCTCATTGGTTCTCCCTATTCCTGTTCATCTTCCACGGAATTTGCAAACTGGGCCAAACAGGAGGTTAAAGGCACTGACTCTCCAAGTCGGGAGAGTGTTAGTAAAGCATCTGGAATGTTGCACCCGAGTACCAGGGGACGAGAACTGAGACATATTTCAACACGTCTCCCGATCACACGGTTGATCATACTCTGGGTTCCACATGCATGTTTTAGCTGAAGGAAGAATCCCTTAAACCTGGAGAGTTGAGACCCGTGGAATGGGTACCATGCAATATGACTTCAAAGGGTCTTCATTTGCTCACCAAAACTCTCCAATCCTATCACTGCTGCGTTTTTGCCCCTGTACTCACGATTGATTCACTTTCAGAGACATAGCAATCCATAGGTTTTAAGATACTTACTAGTCAGGTACATTATTAGGCGTTTAATATGGGGTTTTGAGTCCATTTCGTTGAGCAAGGAGTAGCTCTTGTCTATTACATATTTGGCTTAAGGAACTTTATCTGTGCTCATTTCAATCTCTGGTTTTATGCAGCACCCCAACTCACCTTTCCCCTTAAGCAAGCATAAGTTGGTTTTCTAAATTTGGGACCATGTTCTGTTTTGAAATTCAGTTCCTGTGTAGCCAAGTTTACATTCCGTGTATTAGTGATATCTTATGATGTTTCTTTTTCTGTGTGACTTATTTCAGTTAGAATCATCATACCTGAATCCACTCATTATGCTGCTATGGGCCTGATGACATAGATGTCATTGCTGAGTGATATTGCATTGTACGTAAGTACCACAACTTCTTTATCCATTTTTCGCTTTATGCGATATTGAACTTGTACCGTAAACGAGTTTCTTGTAAACAGAGCCATCCCAAACTTTGGGGTGGCTGTGTCTTTTTGATTTTAATTTCCCTAAGCTATAGGACCATAAGTGGAAGTGCCCTAGGCTCTGTTGCTTTGTTTTTTAGATGTTTCAGGAAACACCATACACTTCTCCCGAGTGGCTGTTGGCAATTTACATCCCGCCCATCAGCATAACAAGGCTCCCAGTTCTCAATGGCCTGTCCTGCCTTTCTGGATTTTACACTTTTTTCAGATGGCCCTTTTGACGGGGGGGAAGTGAGACTTCATTGTAGTGCAGATTTCCTTTGCAAGCTTGCTTGGTTGGCCAAAAAGGGCGTATGCGTTTTTTCCTGAATATATTCAGGAAAAAACGCATACGCCCTTTTTGGCCAAGTGCATCATTGTCGACCTTCTGCCTCTTTTCCTATGCCTTAAATGCAATTCCAGTCTACCTCCTGAAATCGGTTTCCTGCAATTCTGCCCGGCTTTCAAGTCCTCTTGGCAGCCTTACTTCAGTATATTTTTGGATGATAGCTGTCATTTATAACTCTGCAGGTTTGTGAATTACAGTGCCCCTGAGCTCCTTTCTTCAACTCGCTTTCTTGTGAGCTGGCCGCAACACCGCAGGATTGCTTCAGACCCTAATCTGGTTCCGGCATGGCACGCTGAGCCTTTGGTTAATTCCTCTTCCTGGTGGGAAATGAGAGTTAAATTTTCCCGTCCAGACACCTCCAGCTAGTCTCTCATTGGTTCTCCCTATTCCTGTTCATCTTCCGCGGAATTTGCAAACTGTGCCAAAGAGGAGGTTAAAGGCACTGACTCTCCAAGTCGGGAGAGTGTTAGTAAAGCATCTGGAATGTTGCACCCGAGTACCAGGGGACGAGAACTGAGACATATTTCAACACGTCTCCCGATCACACGGTTGATCATACTCTGGGTTCCACATGCATGTTTTAGCTGAAGGAAGAATCCCTTAAACCTGGAGAGTTGAGACCCGTGGAATGGGTACCATGCAATATGACTTCAAAGGGTCTTCATTTGCTCACCAAAACTCTCCAATCCTATCACTGCTGCGTTTTTGCCCCTGTACTCACGATTGATTCACTTTCAGAGACATAGCAATCCATAGGTTTTAAGATACTTACTAGTCAGGTACATTATTAGGCATTTAATATGGGGTTTTGAGTCCATTTCGTTGAGCAAGGAGTAGCTCTTGTCTATTACATATTTGGCTTAAGGAACTTTATCTGTGCTCATTTCAATCTCTGGTTTTATGCAGCACCCCAACTCACCTTTCCCCTTAAGCAAGCATAAGTTGATTTTCTAAATTTGGGACCATGTTCTGTTTTGAAATTCAGTTCCTGTGTAGCCAAGTTTACATTCCGTGTATTAGTGATATCTTATGATGTTTCTTTTTCTGTGTGACTTATTTCAGTTAGAATCATCATACCTGAATCCACTCATTATGCTGCTATGGGCCTGATGACATAGATGTCATTGCTGAGTGATATTGCATTGTACGTAAGTACCACAACTTCTTTATCCATTTTTCGCTTTATGCGATATTGAACTTGTACCGTAAACGAGTTTCTTGTAAACAGAGCCATCCCAAACTTTGGGGTGGCTGTGTCTTTTTGATTTTAATTTCCCTAAGCTATAGGACCATAAGTGGAAGTGCCCTAGGCTCTGTTGCTTTGTTTTTTAGATGTTTCAGGAAACACCATACACTTCTCCCGAGTGGCTGTTGGCAATTTACATCCTGCCCATCAGCATAACAAGGCTCCCAGTTCTCCATGGCCTGTCCTGCCTTTCTGGATTTTACACTTTTTTCAGATGGCCCTTTTGACGGGGGGGAAGTGAGACTTCATTGTAGTGCAGATTTCCTTTGCAAGCTTGCTTGGTTGGCCAAAAAGGGCGTATGCGTTTTTTCCTGAATATATTCAGGAAAAAACGCATACGCCCTTTTTGGCCAAGTGCATCATTGTCGACCTTCTGCCTCTTTTCCTATGCCTTAAATGCAATTCCAGTCTACCTCCTGAAATCGGTTTCCTGCAATTCTGCCCGGCTTTCAAGTCCTCTTGGCAGCCTTACTTCAGTATATTTTTGGATGATAGCTGTCATTTATAACTCTGCAGGTTTGTGAATTACAGTGCCCCTGAGCTCCTTTCTTCAACTCGCTTTCTTGTGAGCTGGCCGCAACACCGCAGGATTGCTTCAGGCCCTAATCTGGTTCCGGCATGGCACGCTGAGCCTTTGGTTAATTCCTCTTCCTGGTGGGAAATGAGAGTTAAATTTTCCCGTCCAGACACCTCCAGCTAGTCTCTCATTGGTTCTCCCTATTCCTGTTCATCTTCCGCGGAATTTGCAAACTGGGCCAAACAGGAGGTTAAAGGCACTGACTCTCCAAGTCGGGAGAGTATTAGTAAAGCATCTGGAATGTTGCACCCGAGTACCAGGGGACGAGAACTGAGACATATTTCAACACGTCTCCCGATCACACGGTTGATCATACTCTGGGTTCCACATGCATGTTTTAGCTGAAGGAAGAATCCCTTAAACCTGGAGAGTTGAGACCCGTGGAATGGGTACCATGCAATATGACTTCAAAGGGTCTTCATTTGCTCACCAAAACTCTCCAATCCTATCACTGCTGCGTTTTTGCCCCTGTACTCACGATTGATTCACTTTCAGAGACATAGCAATCCATAGGTTTTAAGATACTTACTAGTCAGGTACATTATTAGGCGTTTAATATGGGGTTTTGAGTCCATTTCGTTGAGCAAGGAGTAGCTCTTGTCTATTACATATTTGGCTTAAGGAACTTTATCTGTGCTCATTTCAATCTCTGGTTTTATGCAGCACCCCAACTCACCTTTCCCCTTAAGCAAGCATAAGTTGGTTTTCTAAATTTGGGACCATGTTCTGTTTTGAAATTCAGTTCCTCTGTAGCCAAGTTTACATTCCGTGTATTAGTGATATCTTATGATGTTTCTTTTTCTGTGTGACTTATTTCAGTTAGAATCATCATACCTGAATCCACTCATTATGCTGCTATGGGCCTGATGACATAGATGTCATTGCTGAGTGATATTGCATTGTACGTAAGTACCACAACTTCTTTATCCATTTTTCGCTTTATGCGATATTGAACTTGTACCGTAAACTAGTTTCTTGTAAACAGAGCCATCCCAAACTTTGGGGTGGCTGTGTCTTTTTGATTTTAATTTCCCTAAGCTATAGGACCATAAGTGGAAGTGCCCTAGGCTCTGTTGCTTTGTTTTTTAGATGTTTCAGGAAACACCATACACTTCTCCCGAGTGGCTGTTGGCAATTTACATCCCGCCCATCAGCATAACAAGGCTCCCAGTTCTCAATGGCCTGTCCTGCCTTTCTGGATTTTACACTTTTTTCAGATGGCCCTTTTGACGGTGGGGAAGTGAGACTTCATTGTAGTGCAGATTTCCTTTGCAAGCTTGCTTGGTTGGCCAAAAAGGGCGTATGCGTTTTTTCCTGAATATATTCAGGAAAAAACGCATACGCCCTTTTTGGCCAAGTGCATCATTGTCGACCTTCTGCCTCTTTTCCTATGCTTTAAATGCAATTCCAGTCTACCTCCTGAAATCGGTTTCCTGCAATTCTGCCCGGCTTTCAAGTCCTCTTGGCAGCCTTACTTCAGTATATTTTTGGATGATAGCTGTCGTTTATAACTCTGCAGGTTTGTGAATTACAGTGCCCCTGAGCTCCTTTCTTCAACTCGCTTTCTTGTGAGCTGGCCGCAACACCGCAGGATTGCTTCAGGCCCTAATCTGGTTCCGGCATGGCACGCTGAGCCTTTGGTTAATTCCTCTTCCTGGTGGGAAATGAGAGTTAAATTTTCCCGTCCAGACACCTCCAGCTAGTCTCTCATTGGTTCTCCCTATTCCTGTTCATCTTCTGCGGAATTTGCAAACTGGGCCAAACAGGAGGTTAAAGGCACTGACTCTCCAAGTCCGGAGAGTGTTAGTAAAGCATCTGGAATGTTGCACCCGAGTACCAGGGGACGAGAACTGAGACATATTTCAACACGTCTCCCGATCACACGGTTGATCATACTCTGGGTTCCACATGCATGTTTTAGCTGAAGGAAGAATCCCTTAAACCTGGAGAGTTGAGACCCGTGGAATGGGTACCATGCAATATGACTTCAAAGGGTCTTCATTTGCTCACCAAAACTCTCCAATCCTATCACTGCTGCGTTTTTGCCCCTGTACTCACGATTGATTCACTTTCAGAGACATAGCAATCCATAGGTTTTAAGATACTTACTAGTCAGGTACATTATTAGGCATTTAATATGGGGTTTTGAGTCCATTTCGTTAAGCAAGGAGTAGCTCTTGTCTATTACATATTTGGCTTAAGGAACTTTATCTGTGCTCATTTCAATCTCTGGTTTTATGCAGCACCCCAACTCACCTTTCCCCTTAAGCAAGCATAAGTTGATTTTCTAAATTTGGGACCATATTCTGTTTTGAAATTCAGTTCCTGTGTAGCCAAGTTTACATTCCGTGTATTAGTGATATCTTATGATGTTTCTTTTTCTGTGTGACTTATTTCAGTTAGAATCATCATACCTGAATCCACTCATTATGCTGCTATGGGCCTGATGACATAGATGTCATTGCTGAGTGATATTGCATTGTACGTAAGTACCACAACTTCTTTATCCATTTTTCGCTTTATGCGATACTGAACTTGTACCGTAAACGAGTTTCTTGTAAACAGAGCCATCCCAAACTTTGGGGTGGCTGTGTCTTTTTGATTTTAATTTCCCTAAGCTATAGGACCATAAGTGGAAGTGCCCTAGGCTCTGTTGCTTTGTTTTTTAGATGTTTCAGGAAACACCATACACTTCTCCCGAGTGGCTGTTGGCAAGTTACATCCCGCCCATCAGCATAACAAGGCTCCCAGTTCTCCATGGCCTGTCCTGCCTTTCTGGATTTTACACTTTTTTCTGATAGCCCTTTTGACGGGGGGGAAGTGAGACTTCATTGTAGTGCAGATTTCCTTTGCAAGCTTGCTTGGTTGGCCAAAAAGGGCGTATGCGTTTTTTCCTGAATATATTCAGGAAAAAACGCATACGCCCTTTTTGGCCAAGTGCATCATTGTCGACCTTCTGCCTCTTTTCCTATGCTTTAAATGCAATTCCAGTCTACCTCCTGAAATCGGTTTCCTGCAATTCTGCCCGGCTTTCAAGTCCTCTTGGCAGCCTTACTTCAGTATATTTTTGGATGATAGCTGTCATTTATAACTCTGCAGGTTTGTGAATTACAGTGCCCCTGAGCTCCTTTCTTCAACTCGCTTTCTTGTGATCTGGCCGCAACACCACAGGATTGCTTCAGGCCCTAATCTGGTTCCGGCATGGCACGCTGAGCCTTTGGTTAATTCCTCTTCCTGGTGGGAAATGAGAGTTAAATTTTCCCGTCCAGACACCTCCAGCTAGTCTCTCATTGGTTCTCCCTATTCCTGTTCATCTTCCGCGGAATTTGCAAACTGGGCCAAACAGGAGGTTAAAGGCACTGACTCTCCAAGTCGGGAGAGTGTTAGTAAAGCATCTGGAATGTTGCACCCGAGTACCAGGGGACGAGAACTGAGACATATTTCAACACGTCTCCCGATCACACGGTTGATCATACTCTGGGTTCCACATGCGTGTTTTAGCTGAAGGAAGAATCCCTTAAACCTGGAGAGTTGAGACCCGTGGAATGGGTACCATGCAATATGACTTCAAAGGGTCTTCATTTGCTCACCAAAACTCTCCAATCCTATCACTGCTGCGTTTTTGCCCCTGTACTCACGATTGATTCACTTTCAGAGACATAGCAATCCATAGGTTTTAAGATACTTACTAGTCAGGTACATTATTAGGCGTTTAATATGGGGTTTTGAGTCCATTTCGTTGAGCAAGGAGTAGCTCTTGTCTATTACATATTTGGCTTAAGGAACTTTATCTGTGCTCATTTCAATCTCTGGTTTTATGCAGCACCCCAACTCACCTTTCCCCTTAAGCAAGCATAAGTTGGTTTTCTAAATTTGGGACCATGTTCTGTTTTGAAATCCAGTTCCTGTGTAGCCAAGTTTACATTCCGTGTATTAGTGATATCTTATGATGTTTCTTTTTCTGTGTGACTTATTTCAGTTAGAATCATCATACCTGAATCCACTCATTATGCTGCTATGGACCTGATGACATAGATGTCATTGCTGAGTGATATTGCATTGTACGTAAGTACCACAACTTCTTTATCCATTTTTCGCTTTATGGGATATTGAACTTGTACCGTAAACGAGTTTCTTGTAAACAGAGCCATCCCAAACTTTGGGGTGGCTGTGTCTTTTTGATTTTAATTTCCCTAAGCTATAGGACCATAAGTGGAAGTGCCCTAGGCTCTGTTGCTTTGTTTTTTAGATGTTTCAGGAAACACCATACACTTCTCCGGAGTGGCTGTTGGCAATTTACATCCCGCCCATCAGCATAACAAGGCTCCCAGTTCTCCATGGCCTGTCCTGCCTTTCTGGATTTTACACTTTTTTCAGATGGCCCTTTTGACGGGGGGGGGAGTGAGACTTCATTGTAGTGCAGATTTCCTTTGCAAGCTTGCTTGGTTGGCCAAAAAGGGCGTATGCGTTTTTTCCTGAATATATTCAGGAAAAAACGCATACGCCCTTTTTGGCCAAGTGCATCATTGTCGACCTTCTGCCTCTTTTCCTATGCTTTAAATGCAATTCCAGTCTACCTCCTGAAATCGGTTTCCTGCAATTCTGCCCGGCTTTCAAGTCCTCTTGGCAGCCTTACTTCAGTATATTTTTGGATGATAGCTGTCATTTATAACTCTGCAGGTTTGTGAATTACAGTGCCCCTGAGCTCCTTTCTTCAACTCGCTTTCTTGTGAGCTGGCCGCAACACCGCAGGATTGCTTCAGGCCCTAATCTGGTTCCGGCATGGCACGCTGAGCCTTTGGTTAATTCCTCTTCCTGGTGGGAAATGAGAGTTAAATTTTCCCGTCCAGACACCTCCAGCTAGTCTCTCATTGGTTCTCCCTATTCCTGTTCATCTTCCGTGGAATTTGCAAACTGGGCCAAACAGGAGGTTAAAGGCACTGACTCTCCAAGTCGGGAGAGTGTTAGTAAAGCATCTGGAATGTTGCACCCGAGTACCAGGGGACGAGAACTGAGACATATTTCAACACGTCTCCCGATAACACGGTTGATCATACTCTGGGTTCCACATGCATGTTTTAGCTGAAGGAAGAATCCCTTAAACCTGGAGAGTTGAGACCCGTGGAATGGGTACCATGCAATATGACTTCAAAGGGTCTTCATTTGCTCACCAAAACTCTCCAATCCTATCACTGCTGCGTTTTTGCCCCTGTACTCACGATTGATTCACTTTCAGAGACATAGCAATCCATAGGTTTTAAGATACTTACTAGTCAGGTACATTATTAGGCGTTTAATATGGGGTTTTGAGTCCATTTCGTTGAGCAAGGAGTAGCTCTTGTCTATTACATATTTGGCTTAAGGAACTTTATCTGTGCTCATTTCAATCTCTGGTTTTATGCAGCACCCCAACTCACCTTTCCCCTTAAGCAAGCATAAGTTGGTTTTCTAAATTTGGGACCATGTTCTGTTTTGAAATCCAGTTCCTGTGTAGCCAAGTTTACATTCCGTGTATTAGTGATATCTTATGATGTTTCTTTTTCTGTGTGACTTATTTCAGTTAGAATCATCATACCTGAATCCACTCATTATGCTGCTATGGGCCTGAAGACATAGATGTCATTGCTGAGTGATATTGCATTGTACGTAAGTACCACAACTTCTTTATCCATTTTTCGCTTTATGCGATATTGAACTTGTACCGTAAACGAGTTTCTTGTAAACAGAGCCATCCCAAACTTTGGGGTGGCTGTGTCTTTTTGATTTTAATTTCCCTAAGCTATAGGACCATAAGTGGAAGTGCCCTAGGCTCTGTTGCTTTGTTTTTTAGATGTTTCAGGAAACACCATACACTTCTCCCGAGTGGCTGTTGGCAAGTTACATCCCGCCCATCAGCATAACAAGGCTCCCAGTTCTCCATGGCCTGTCCTGCCTTTCTGGATTTTACACTTTTTTCAGATGGCCCTTTTGACGGGGGGGAAGTGAGACTTCATTGTAGTGCAGATTTCCTTTGCAAGCTTGCTTGGTTGGCCAAAAAGGGCGTATGCGTTTTTTCCTGAATATATTCAGGAAAAAACGCATACGCCCTTTTTGGCCAAGTGCATCATTGTCGACCTTCTGCCTCTTTTCCTATGCTTTAAATGCAATTCCAGTCTACCTCCTGAAATCGGTTTCCTGCAATTCTGCCCGGCTTTCAAGTCCTCTTGGCAGCCTTACTTCAGTATATTTTTGGATGATAGCTGTCATTTATAACTCTGCAGGTTTGTGAATTACAGTGCCCCTGAGCTCCTTTCTTCAACTCGCTTTCTTGTGAGCTGGCCGCAACACCGCAGGATTGCTTCAGGCCCTAATCTGGTTCCGGCATGGCACGCTGAGCCTTTGGTTAATTCCTCTTCCTGGTGGGAAATGAGAGTTAAATTTTCCCGTCCAGACACCTCCAGCTAGTCTCTCATTGGTTCTCCCTATTCCTGTTCATCTTCCGCGGAATTTGCAAACTGGGCCAAACAGGAGGTTAAAGGCACTGACTCTCCAAGTCAGGAGAGTGTTAGTAAAGCATCTGGAATGTTGCACCCGAGTACCAGGGGACGAGAACTGAGACATATTTCAACACGTCTCCCGATCACACGGTTGATCATACTCTGGGTTCCACATGCATGTTTTAGCTGAAGTAAGAATCCCTTAAACCTGGAGAGTTGAGACCCGTGGAATGGGTACCATGCAATATGACTTCAAAGGGTCTTCATTTGCTCACCAAAACTCTCCAATCCTATCACTGCTGCGTTTTTGCCCCTGTACTCACGATTGATTCACTTTCAGAGACATAGCAATCCATAGGTTTTAAGATACTTACTAGTCAGGTACATTATTAGGCGTTTAATATGGGGTTTTGAGTCCATTTCGTTGAGCAAGGAGTAGCTCTTGTCTATTACATATTTGGCTTAAGGAACTTTATCTGTGCTCATTTCAATCTCTGGTTTTATGCAGCACCCCAACTCACCTTTCCCCTTAAGCAAGCATAAGTTGGTTTTCTAAATTTGGGACCATGTTCTGTTTTGAAATTCAGTTCCTGTGTAGCCAAGTTTACATTCCGTGTATTAGTGATATCTTATGATGTTTCTTTTTCTGTGTGACTTATTTCAGTTAGAATCATCATACCTGAATCCACTCATTATGCTGCTATGGACCTGATGACATAGATGTCATTGCTGAGTGATATTGCATTGTACGTAAGTACCACAACTTCTTTATCCATTTTTCGCTTTATGGGATATTGAACTTGTACCGTAAACGAGTTTCTTGTAAACAGAGCCATCCCAAACTTTGGGGTGGCTGTGTCTTTTTGATTTTAATTTCCCTAAGCTATAGGACCATAAGTGGAAGTGCCCTAGGCTCTGTTGCTTTGTTTTTTAGATGTTTCAGGAAACACCATACACTTCTCCCGAGTGGCTGTTGGCAATTTACATCCCGCCCATCAGCATAACAAGGCTCCCAGTTCTCCATGGCCTGTCCTGCCTTTCTGGATTTTACACTTTTTTCAGATGGCCCTTTTGACGGGGGGGGGAGTGAGACTTCATTGTAGTGCAGATTTCCTTTGCAAGCTTGCTTGGTTGGTCAAAAAGGGCGTATGCGTTTTTTCCTGAATATATTCAGGAAAAAACGCATACGCCCTTTTTGGCCAAGTGCATCATTGTCAACCTTCTGCCTCTTTTCCTATGCTTTAAATGCAATTCCAGTCTACCTCCTGAAATCGGTTTCCTGCAATTCTGCCCGGCTTTCAAGTCCTCTTGGCAGCCTTACTTCAGTATATTTTTGGATGATAGCTGTCATTTATAACTCTGCAGGTTTGTGAATTACAGTGCCCCTGAGCTCCTTTCTTCAACTCGCTTTCTTGTGAGCTGGCCGCAACACCGCAGGATTGCTTCAGGCCCTAATCTGGTTCCGGCATGGCACGCTGAGCCTTTGGTTAATTCCTCTTCCTGGTGGGAAATGAGAGTTAAATTTTCCCGTCCAGACACCTCCAGCTAGTCTCTCATTGGTTCTCCCTATTCCTGTTCATCTTCCGTGGAATTTGCAAACTGGGCCAAACAGGAGGTTAAAGGCACTGACTCTCCAAGTCGGGAGAGTGTTAGTAAAGCATCTGGAATGTTGCACCCGAGTACCAGGGGACGAGAACTGAGACATATTTCAACACGTCTCCCGATAACACGGTTGATCATACTCTGGGTTCCACATGCATGTTTTAGCTGAAGGAAGAATCCCTTAAACCTGGAGAGTTGAGACCCGTGGAATGGGTACCATGCAATATGACTTCAAAGGGTCTTCATTTGCTCACCAAAACTCTCCAATCCTATCACTGCTGCGTTTTTGCCCCTGTACTCACGATTGATTCACTTTCAGAGACATAGCAATCCATAGGTTTTAAGATACTTACTAGTCAGGTACATTATTAGGCGTTTAATATGGGGTTTTGAGTCCATTTCATTGAGCAAGGAGTAGCTCTTGTCTATTACATATTTGGCTTAAGGAACTTTATCTGTGCTCATTTCAATCTCTGGTTTTATGCAGCACCCCAACTCACCTTTCCCCTTAAGCAAGCATAAGTTGGTTTTCTAAATTTGGGACCATGTTCTGTTTTGAAATTCAGTTCCTGTGTAGCCAAGTTTACAATCCGTGTATTAGTGATATCTTATGATGTTTCTTTTTCTGTGTGACTTATTTCAGTTAGAAACATCATACCTGAATCCACTCATTATGCTGCTATGGGCCTGATGACATAGATGTCATTGCTGAGTGATATTGCATTGTACGTAAGTACCACAACTTCTTTATCCATTTTTCGCTTTATGCGATATTGAACTTGTACTGTAAACGAGTTTCTTGTAAACAGAGCCATCCCAAACTTTGGGGTGGCTGTGTCTTTTTGATTTTAATTTCCCTAAGCTATAGGACCATAAGTGGAAGTGCCCTAGGCTCTGTTGCTTTGTTTTTTAGATGTTTCAGGAAACACCATACACTTCTCCCGAGTGGCTGTTGGCAAGTTACATCCCGCCCATCAGCATAACAAGGCTCCCAGTTCTCCATGGCCTGTCCTGCCTTTCTGGATTTTACACTTTTTTCTGATAGCCCTTTTGACGGGGGGGAAGTGAGACTTCATTGTAGTGCAGATTTCCTTTGCAAGCTTGCTTGGTTGGCCAAAAAGGGCGTATGCGTTTTTTCCTGAATATATTCAGGAAAAAACGCATACGCCCTTTTTGGCCAAGTGCATCATTGTCGACCTTCTGCCTCTTTTCCTATGCTTTAAATGCAATTCCAGTCTACCTCCTGAAATCGGTTTCCTGCAATTCTGCCCGGCTTTCAAGTCCTCTTGGCAGCCTTACTTCAGTATATTTTTGGATGATAGCTGTCATTTATAACTCTGCAGGTTTGTGAATTACAGTGCCCCTGAGCTCCTTTCTTCAACTCGCTTTCTTGTGATCTGGCCGCAACACCGCAGGATTGCTTCAGGCCCTAATCTGGTTCCGGCATGGCACGCTGAGCCTTTGGTTAATTCCTCTTCCTGGTGGGAAATGAGAGTTAAATTTTCCCGTCCAGACACCTCCAGCTAGTCTCTCATTGGTTCTCCCTATTCCTGTTCATCTTCCGCGGAATTTGCAAACTGGGCCAAACAGGAGGTTAAAGGCACTGACTCTCCAAGTCGGGAGAGTGTTAGTAAAGCATCTGGAATGTTGCACCCGAGTACCAGGGGACGAGAACTGAGACATATTTCAACACGTCTCCCGATCACACGGTTGATCATACTCTGGGTTCCACATGCGTGTTTTAGCTGAAGGAAGAATCCCTTAAACCTGGAGAGTTGAGACCCGTGGAATGGGTACCATGCAATATGACTTCAAAGGGTCTTCATTTGCTCACCAAAACTCTCCAATCCTATCACTGCTGCGTTTTTGCCCCTGTACTCACGATTGATTCACTTTCAGAGACATAGCAATCCATAGGTTTTAAGATACTTACTAGTCAGGTACATTATTAGGCGTTTAATATGGGGTTTTGAGTCCATTTCGTTGAGCAAGGAGTAGCTCTTGTCTATTACATATTTGGCTTAAGGAACTTTATCTGTGCTCATTTCAATCTCTGGTTTTATGCAGCACCCCAACTCACCTTTCCCCTTAAGCAAGCATAAGTTGGTTTTCTAAATTTGGGACCATGTTCTGTTTTGAAATCCAGTTCCTGTGTAGCCAAGTTTACATTCCGTGTATTAGTGATATCTTATGATGTTTCTTTTTCTGTGTGACTTATTTCAGTTAGAATCATCATACCTGAATCCACTCATTATGCTGCTATGGACCTGATGACATAGATGTCATTGCTGAGTGATATTGCATTGTACGTAAGTACCACAACTTCTTTATCCATTTTTCGCTTTATGGGATATTGAACTTGTACTGTAAACGAGTTTCTTGTAAACAGAGCCATCCCAAACTTTGGGGTGGCTGTGTCTTTTTGATTTTAATTTCCCTAAGCTATAGGACCATAAGTGGAAGTGCCCTAGGCTCTGTTGCTTTGTTTTTTAGATGTTTCAGGAAACACCATACACTTCTCCCGAGTGGCTGTTGGCAAGTTACATCCCGCCCATCAGCATAACAAGGCTCCCAGTTCTCCATGGCCTGTCCTGCCTTTCTGGATTTTACACTTTTTTCTGATAGCCCTTTTGACGGGGGGGAAGTGAGACTTCATTGTAGTGCAGATTTCCTTTGCAAGCTTGCTTGGTTGGCCAAAAAGGGCGTATGCGTTTTTTCCTGAATATATTCAGGAAAAAACGCATACGCCCTTTTTCGCCAAGTGCATCATTGTCGACCTTCTGCCTCTTTTCCTATGCTTTAAATGCAATTCCAGTCTACCTCCTGAAATCGGTTTCCTGCAATTCTGCCCGGCTTTCAAGTCTTCTTGGCAGCCTTACTTCAGTATATTTTTGGATGATAGCTGTCATTTATAACTCTGCAGGTTTGTGAATTACAGTGCCCCTGAGCTCCTTTCTTCAACTCGCTTTCTTGTGATCTGGCCGCAACACCGCAGGATTGCTTCAGGCCCTAATCTGGTTCCGGCATGGCACGCTGAGCCTTTGGTTAATTCCTCTTCCTGGTGGGAAATGAGAGTTAAATTTTCCCGTCCAGACACCTCCAGCTAGTCTCTCATTGGTTCTCCCTATTCCTGTTCATCTTCCGCGGAATTTGCAAACTGGGCCAAACAGGAGGTTAAAGGCACTGACTCTCCAAGTCGGGAGAGTGTTAGTAAAGCATCTGGAATGTTGCACCCGAGTACCAGGGGACGAGAACTGAGACATATTTCAACACGTCTCCCGATCACACGGTTGATCATACTCTGGGTTCCACATGCGTGTTTTAGCTGAAGGAAGAATCCCTTAAACCTGGAGAGTTGAGACCCGTGGAATGGGTACCATGCAATATGACTTCAAAGGGTCTTCATTTGCTCACCAAAACTCTCCAATCCTATCACTGCTGCGTTTTTGCCCCTGTACTCACGATTGATTCACTTTCAGAGACATAGCAATCCATAGGTTTTAAGATACTTACTAGTCAGGTACATTATTAGGCGTTTAATATGGGGTTTTGAGTCCATTTCGTTGAGCAAGGAGTAGCTCTTGTCTATTACATATTTGGCTTAAGGAACTTTATCTGTGCTCATTTCAATCTCTGGTTTTATGCAGCACCCCAACTCACCTTTCCCCTTAAGCAAGCATAAGTTGGTTTTCTAAATTTGGGAGCATGTTCTGTTTTGAAATTCAGTTCCTGTGTAGCCAAGTTTACATTCCGTGTATTAGTGATATCTTATGATGTTTCTTTTTCTGTGTGACTTATTTCAGTTAGAATCATCATACCTGAATCCACTCATTATGCTGCTATGGGCCTGATGACATAGATGTCATTGCTGAGTGATATTGCATTGTACGTAAGTACCACAACTTCTTTATCCATTTTTCGCTTTATGCGATATTGAACTTGTACCGTAAACGAGTTTCTTGTAAACAGAGCCATCCCAAACTTTGGGGTGGCTGTGTCTTTTTGATTTTAATTTCCCTAAGCTATAGGACCATAAGTGGAAGTGCCCTAGGCTCTGTTGCTTTGTTTTTTAGATGTTTCAGGAAACACCATACACTTCTCCCGAGTGGCTGTTGGCAATTTACATCCCGCCCATCAGCATAACAAGGCTCCCAGTTCTCCATGGCCTGTCCTGCCTTTCTGGATTTTACACTTTTTTCAGATGGCCCTTTTGACGGGGGGGAAGTGAGACTTCATTGTAGTGCAGATTTCCTTTGCAAGCTTGCTTGGTTGGCCAAAAAGGGCGTATGCGTTTTTTCCTGAATATATTCAGGAAAAAACGCATACGCCCTTTTTGGCCAAGTGCATCATTGTCGACCTTCTGCCTCTTTTCCTATGCTTTAAATGCAATTCCAGTCTACCTCCTGAAATCGGTTTCCTGCAATTCTGCCCGGCTTTCAAGTCCTCTTGGCAGCCTTACTTCAGTATATTTTTGGATGATAGCTGTCATTTATAACTCTGAAGGTTTGTGAATTACAGTGCCCCTGAGCTCCTTTCTTCAACTCGCTTTCTTGTGAGCTGGCCGCAACACCGCAGGATTGCTTCAGGCCCTAATCTGGTTCCGGCATGGCACGCTGAGCCTTTGGTTAATTCCTCTTCCTGGTGGGAAATGAGAGTTAAATTTTCCCGTCCAGACACCTCCAGCTAGTCTCTCATTGGTTCTCCCTATTCCTGTTCATCTTCCGTGGAATTTGCAAACTGGGCCAAAGAGGAGGTTAAAGGCACTGACTCTCCAAGTCGGGAGAGTGTTAGTAAAGCATCTGGAATGTTGCACCCGAGTACCAGGGGACGAGAACTGAGACATATTTCAACACGTCTCCCGATCACACGGTTGATCATACTCTGGGTTCCACATGCATGTTTTAGCTGAAGGAAGAATCCCTTAAACCTGGAGAGTTGAGACCCGTGGAATGGGTACCATGCAATATGACTTCAAAGGGTCTTCATTTGCTCACCAAAACTCTCCAATCCTATCACTGCTGCGTTTTTGCCCCTGTACTCACGATTGATTCACTTTCAGAGACATAGCAATCCATAGGTTTTAAGATACTTACTAGTCAGGTACATTATTAGGCGTTTAATATGGGGTTTTGAGTCCATTTCATTGAGCAAGGAGTAGCTCTTGTCTATTACATATTTGGCTTAAGGAACTTTATCTGTGCTCATTTCAATCTCTGGTTTTATGCAGCACCCCAACTCACCTTTCCCCTTAAGCAAGCATAAGTTGGTTTTCTAAATTTGGGACCATGTTCTGTTTTGAAATTCAGTTCCTGTGTAGCCAAGTTTACAATCCGTGTATTAGTGATATCTTATGATGTTTCTTTTTCTGTGTGACTTATTTCAGTTAGAAACATCATACCTGAATCCACTCATTATGCTGCTATGGGCCTGATGACATAGATGTCATTGCTGAGTGATATTGCATTGTACGTAAGTACCACAACTTCTTTATCCATTTTTCGCTTTATGCGATATTGAACTTGTACTGTAAACGAGTTTCTTGTAAACAGAGCCATCCCAAACTTTGGGGTGGCTGTGTCTTTTTGATTTTAATTTCCCTAAGCTATAGGACCATAAGTGGAAGTGCCCTAGGCTCTGTTGCTTTGTTTTTTAGATGTTTCAGGAAACACCATACACTTCTCCCGAGTGGCTGTTGGCAAGTTACATCCCGCCCATCAGCATAACAAGGCTCCCAGTTCTCCATGGCCTGTCCTGCCTTTCTGGATTTTACACTTTTTTCTGATAGCCCTTTTGACGGGGGGGAAGTGAGACTTCATTGTAGTGCAGATTTCCTTTGCAAGCTTGCTTGGTTGGCCAAAAAGGGCGTATGCGTTTTTTCCTGAATATATTCAGGAAAAAACGCATACGCCCTTTTTGGCCAAGTGCATCATTGTCGACCTTCTGCCTCTTTTCCTATGCTTTAAATGCAATTCCAGTCTACCTCCTGAAATCGGTTTCCTGCAATTCTGCCCGGCTTTCAAGTCCTCTTGGCAGCCTTACTTCAGTATATTTTTGGATGATAGCTGTCATTTATAACTCTGCAGGTTTGTGAATTACAGTGCCCCTGAGCTCCTTTCTTCAACTCGCTTTCTTGTGAGCTGGCCGCAACACCGCAGGATTGCTTCAGGCCCTAATCTGGTTCCGGCATGGCACGCTGAGCCTTTGGTTAATTCCTCTTCCTGGTGGGAAATGAGAGTTAAATTTTCCCGTCTAGACACCTCCAGCTAGTCTCTCATTGGTTCTCCCTATTCCTGTTCATCTTCCGTGGAATTTGCAAACTGGGCCAAACAGGAGGTTAAAGGCACTGACTCTCCAAGTCGGGAGAGTGTTAGTAAAGCATCTGGAATGTTGCACCCGAGTACCAGGGGACGAGAACTGAGACATATTTCAACACGTCTCCCGATCACACGGTTGATCATACTCTGGGTTCCACATGCGTGTTTTAGCTGAAGGAAGAATCCCTTAAACCTGGAGAGTTGAGACCCGTGGAATGGGTACCATGCAATATGACTTCAAAGGGTCTTCATTTGCTCACCAAAACTCTCCAATCCTATCACTGCTGCGTTTTTGCCCCTGTACTCACGATTGATTCACTTTCAGAGACATAGCAATCCATAGGTTTTAAGATACTTACTAGTCAGGTACATTATTAGGCGTTTAATATGGGGTTTTGAGTCCATTTCGTTGAGCAAGGAGTAGCTCTTGTCTATTACATATTTGGCTTAAGGAACTTTATCTGTGCTCATTTCAATCTCTGGTTTTATGCAGCACCCCAACTCACCTTTCCCCTTAAGCAAGCATAAGTTGGTTTTCTAAATTTGGGACCATGTTCTGTTTTGAAATCCAGTTCCTGTGTAGCCAAGTTTACATTCCGTGTATTAGTGATATCTTATGATGTTTCTTTTTCTGTGTGACTTATTTCAGTTAGAATCATCATACCTGAATCCACTCATTATGCTGCTATGGACCTGATGACATAGATGTCATTGCTGAGTGATATTGCATTGTACGTAAGTACCACAACTTCTTTATCCATTTTTCGCTTTATGGGATATTGAACTTGTACCGTAAACGAGTTTCTTGTAAACAGAGCCATCCCAAACTTTGGGGTGGCTGTGTCTTTTTGATTTTAATTTCCCTAAGCTATAGGACCATAAGTGGAAGTGCCCTAGGCTCTGTTGCTTTGTTTTTTAGATGTTTCAGGAAACACCATACACTTCTCCCGAGTGGCTGTTGGCAATTTACATCCCGCCCATCAGCATAACAAGGCTCCCAGTTCTCCATGGCCTGTCCTGCCTTTCTGGATTTTACACTTTTTTCAGATGGCCCTTTTGACGGGGGGGGAGTGAGACTTCATTGTAGTGCAGATTTCCTTTGCAAGCTTGCTTGGTTGGTCAAAAAGGGCGTATGCGTTTTTTCCTGAATATATTCAGGAAAAAACGCATACGCCCTTTTTGGCCAAGTGCATCATTGTCAACCTTCTGCCTCTTTTCCTATGCTTTAAATGCAATTCCAGTCTACCTCCTGAAATCGGTTTCCTGCAATTCTGCCCGGCTTTCAAGTCCTCTTGGCAGCCTTACTTCAGTATATTTTTGGATGATAGCTGTCATTTATAACTCTGCAGGTTTGTGAATTACAGTGCCCCTGAGCTCCTTTCTTCAACTCGCTTTCTTGTGAGCTGGCCGCAACACCGCAGGATTGCTTCAGGCCCTAATCTGGTTCCGGCATGGCACGCTGAGCCTTTGGTTAATTCCTCTTCCTGGTGGGAAATGAGAGTTAAATTTTCCCGTCCAGACACCTCCAGCTAGTCTCTCATTGGTTCTCCCTATTCCTGTTCATCTTCCGTGGAATTTGCAAACTGGGCCAAACAGGAGGTTAAAGGCACTGACTCTCCAAGTCGGGAGAGTGTTAGTAAAGCATCTGGAATGTTGCACCCGAGTACCAGGGGACGAGAACTGAGACATATTTCAACACGTCTCCCGATAACACGGTTGATCATACTCTGGGTTCCACATGCATGTTTTAGCTGAAGGAAGAATCCCTTAAACCTGGAGAGTTGAGACCCGTGGAATGGGTACCATGCAATATGACTTCAAAGGGTCTTCATTTGCTCACCAAAACTCTCCAATCCTATCACTGCTGCGTTTTTGCCCCTGTACTCACGATTGATTCACTTTCAGAGACATAGCAATCCATAGGTTTTAAGATACTTACTAGTCAGGTACATTATTAGGCGTTTAATATGGGGTTTTGAGTCCATTTCATTGAGCAAGGAGTAGCTCTTGTCTATTACATATTTGGCTTAAGGAACTTTATCTGTGCTCATTTCAATCTCTGGTTTTATGCAGCACCCCAACTCACCTTTCCCCTTAAGCAAGCATAAGTTGGTTTTCTAAATTTGGGACCATGTTCTGTTTTGAAATTCAGTTCCTGTGTAGCCAAGTTTACAATCCGTGTATTAGTGATATCTTATGATGTTTCTTTTTCTGTGTGACTTATTTCAGTTAGAAACATCATACCTGAATCCACTCATTATGCTGCTATGGGCCTGATGACATAGATGTCATTGCTGAGTGATATTGCATTGTACGTAAGTACCACAACTTCTTTATCCATTTTTCGCTTTATGCGATATTGAACTTGTACTGTAAACGAGTTTCTTGTAAACAGAGCCATCCCAAACTTTGGGGTGGCTGTGTCTTTTTGATTTTAATTTCCCTAAGCTATAGGACCATAAGTGGAAGTGCCCTAGGCTCTGTTGCTTTGTTTTTTAGATGTTTCAGGAAACACCATACACTTCTCCCGAGTGGCTGTTGGCAAGTTACATCCCGCCCATCAGCATAACAAGGCTCCCAGTTCTCCATGGCCTGTCCTGCCTTTCTGGATTTTACACTTTTTTCTGATAGCCCTTTTGACGGGGGGGAAGTGAGACTTCATTGTAGTGCAGATTTCCTTTGCAAGCTTGCTTGGTTGGCCAAAAAGGGCGTATGCGTTTTTTCCTGAATATATTCAGGAAAAAACGCATACGCCCTTTTTGGCCAAGTGCATCATTGTCGACCTTCTGCCTCTTTTCCTATGCTTTAAATGCAATTCCAGTCTACCTCCTGAAATCGGTTTCCTGCAATTCTGCCCGGCTTTCAAGTCCTCTTGGCAGCCTTACTTCAGTATATTTTTGGATGATAGCTGTCATTTATAACTCTGCAGGTTTGTGAATTACAGTGCCCCTGAGCTCCTTTCTTCAACTCGCTTTCTTGTGAGCTGGCCGCAACACCGCAGGATTGCTTCAGGCCCTAATCTGGTTCCGGCATGGCACGCTGAGCCTTTGGTTAATTCCTCTTCCTGGTGGGAAATGAGAGTTAAATTTTCCCGTCTAGACACCTCCAGCTAGTCTCTCATTGGTTCTCCCTATTCCTGTTCATCTTCCGCGGAATTTGCAAACTGGGCCAAACAGGAGGTTAAAGGCACTGACTCTCCAAGTCGGGAGAGTGTTAGTAAAGCATCTGGAATGTTGCACCCGAGTACCAGGGGACGAGAACTGAGACATATTTCAACACGTCTCCCGATCACACGGTTGATCATACTCTGGGTTCCACATGCGTGTTTTAGCTGAAGGAAGAATCCCTTAAACCTGGAGAGTTGAGACCCGTGGAATGGGTACCATGCAATATGACTTCAAAGGGTCTTCATTTGCTCACCAAAACTCTCCAATCCTATCACTGCTGCGTTTTTGCCCCTGTACTCACGATTGATTCACTTTCAGAGACATAGCAATCCATAGGTTTTAAGATACTTACTAGTCAGGTACATTATTAGGCGTTTAATATGGGGTTTTGAGTCCATTTCGTTGAGCAAGGAGTAGCTCTTGTCTATTACATATTTGGCTTAAGGAACTTTATCTGTGCTCATTTCAATCTCTGGTTTTATGCAGCACCCCAACTCACCTTTCCCCTTAAGCAAGCATAAGTTGGTTTTCTAAATTTGGGACCATGTTCTGTTTTGAAATCCAGTTCCTGTGTAGCCAAGTTTACATTCCGTGTATTAGTGATATCTTATGATGTTTCTTTTTCTGTGTGACTTATTTCAGTTAGAATCATCATACCTGAATCCACTCATTATGCTGCTATGGACCTGATGACATAGATGTCATTGCTGAGTGATATTGCATTGTACGTAAGTACCACAACTTCTTTATCCATTTTTCGCTTTATGGGATATTGAACTTGTACCGTAAACGAGTTTCTTGTAAACAGAGCCATCCCAAACTTTGGGGTGGCTGTGTCTTTTTGATTTTAATTTCCCTAAGCTATAGGACCATAAGTGGAAGTGCCCTAGGCTCTGTTGCTTTGTTTTTTAGATGTTTCAGGAAACACCATACACTTCTCCCGAGTGGCTGTTGGCAATTTACATCCCGCCCATCAGCATAACAAGGCTCCCAGTTCTCCATGGCCTGTCCTGCCTTTCTGGATTTTACACTTTTTTCAGATGGCCCTTTTGACGGGGGGGGAGTGAGACTTCATTGTAGTGCAGATTTCCTTTGCAAGCTTGCTTGGTTGGTCAAAAAGGGCGTATGCGTTTTTTCCTGAATATATTCAGGAAAAAACGCATACGCCCTTTTTGGCCAAGTGCATCATTGTCAACCTTCTGCCTCTTTTCCTATGCTTTAAATGCAATTCCAGTCTACCTCCTGAAATCGGTTTCCTGCAATTCTGCCCGGCTTTCAAGTCCTCTTGGCAGCCTTACTTCAGTATATTTTTGGATGATAGCTGTCATTTATAACTCTGCAGGTTTGTGAATTACAGTGCCCCTGAGCTCCTTTCTTCAACTCGCTTTCTTGTGAGCTGGCCGCAACACCGCAGGATTGCTTCAGGCCCTAATCTGGTTCCGGCATGGCACGCTGAGCCTTTGGTTAATTCCTCTTCCTGGTGGGAAATGAGAGTTAAATTTTCCCGTCCAGACACCTCCAGCTAGTCTCTCATTGGTTCTCCCTATTCCTGTTCATCTTCCGTGGAATTTGCAAACTGGGCCAAACAGGAGGTTAAAGGCACTGACTCTCCAAGTCGGGAGAGTGTTAGTAAAGCATCTGGAATGTTGCACCCGAGTACCAGGGGACGAGAACTGAGACATATTTCAACACGTCTCCCGATAACACGGTTGATCATACTCTGGGTTCCACATGCATGTTTTAGCTGAAGGAAGAATCCCTTAAACCTGGAGAGTTGAGACCCGTGGAATGGGTACCATGCAATATGACTTCAAAGGGTCTTCATTTGCTCACCAAAACTCTCCAATCCTATCACTGCTGCGTTTTTGCCCCTGTACTCACGATTGATTCACTTTCAGAGACATAGCAATCCATAGGTTTTAAGATACTTACTAGTCAGGTACATTATTAGGCGTTTAATATGGGGTTTTGAGTCCATTTCATTGAGCAAGGAGTAGCTCTTGTCTATTACATATTTGGCTTAAGGAACTTTATCTGTGCTCATTTCAATCTCTGGTTTTATGCAGCACCCCAACTCACCTTTCCCCTTAAGCAAGCATAAGTTGGTTTTCTAAATTTGGGACCATGTTCTGTTTTGAAATTCAGTTCCTGTGTAGCCAAGTTTACAATCCGTGTATTAGTGATATCTTATGATGTTTCTTTTTCTGTGTGACTTATTTCAGTTAGAAACATCATACCTGAATCCACTCATTATGCTGCTATGGGCCTGATGACATAGATGTCATTGCTGAGTGATATTGCATTGTACGTAAGTACCACAACTTCTTTATCCATTTTTCGCTTTATGCGATATTGAACTTGTACTGTAAACGAGTTTCTTGTAAACAGAGCCATCCCAAACTTTGGGGTGGCTGTGTCTTTTTGATTTTAATTTCCCTAAGCTATAGGACCATAAGTGGAAGTGCCCTAGGCTCTGTTGCTTTGTTTTTTAGATGTTTCAGGAAACACCATACACTTCTCCCGAGTGGCTGTTGGCAAGTTACATCCCGCCCATCAGCATAACAAGGCTCCCAGTTCTCCATGGCCTGTCCTGCCTTTCTGGATTTTACACTTTTTTCTGATAGCCCTTTTGACGGGGGGGAAGTGAGACTTCATTGTAGTGCAGATTTCCTTTGCAAGCTTGCTTGGTTGGCCAAAAAGGGCGTATGCGTTTTTTCCTGAATATATTCAGGAAAAAACGCATACGCCCTTTTTGGCCAAGTGCATCATTGTCGACCTTCTGCCTCTTTTCCTATGCTTTAAATGCAATTCCAGTCTACCTCCTGAAATCGGTTTCCTGCAATTCTGCCCGGCTTTCAAGTCCTCTTGGCAGCCTTACTTCAGTATATTTTTGGATGATAGCTGTCATTTATAACTCTGCAGGTTTGTGAATTACAGTGCCCCTGAGCTCCTTTCTTCAACTCGCTTTCTTGTGATCTGGCCGCAACACCACAGGATTGCTTCAGGCCCTAATCTGGTTCCGGCATGGCACGCTGAGCCTTTGGTTAATTCCTCTTCCTGGTGGGAAATGAGAGTTAAATTTTCCCGTCCAGACACCTCCAGCTAGTCTCTCATTGGTTCTCCCTATTCCTGTTCATCTTCCGCGGAATTTGCAAACTGGGCCAAACAGGAGGTTAAAGGCACTGACTCTCCAAGTCGGGAGAGTGTTAGTAAAGCATCTGGAATGTTGCACCCGAGTACCAGGGGACGAGAACTGAGACATATTTCAACACGTCTCCCGATCACACGGTTGATCATACTCTGGGTTCCACATGCGTGTTTTAGCTGAAGGAAGAATCCCTTAAACCTGGAGAGTTGAGACCCGTGGAATGGGTACCATGCAATATGACTTCAAAGGGTCTTCATTTGCTCACCAAAACTCTCCAATCCTATCACTGCTGCGTTTTTGCCCCTGTACTCACGATTGATTCACTTTCAGAGACATAGCAATCCATAGGTTTTAAGATACTTACTAGTCAGGTACATTATTAGGCGTTTAATATGGGGTTTTGAGTCCATTTCGTTGAGCAAGGAGTAGCTCTTGTCTATTACATATTTGGCTTAAGGAACTTTATCTGTGCTCATTTCAATCTCTGGTTTTATGCAGCACCCCAACTCACCTTTCCCCTTAAGCAAGCATAAGTTGGTTTTCTAAATTTGGGACCATGTTCTGTTTTGAAATCCAGTTCCTGTGTAGCCAAGTTTACATTCCGTGTATTAGTGATATCTTATGATGTTTCTTTTTCTGTGTGACTTATTTCAGTTAGAATCATCATACCTGAATCCACTCATTATGCTGCTATGGACCTGATGACATAGATGTCATTGCTGAGTGATATTGCATTGTACGTAAGTACCACAACTTCTTTATCCATTTTTCGCTTTATGGGATATTGAACTTGTACCGTAAACGAGTTTCTTGTAAACAGAGCCATCCCAAACTTTGGGGTGGCTGTGTCTTTTTGATTTTAATTTCCCTAAGCTATAGGACCATAAGTGGAAGTGCCCTAGGCTCTGTTGCTTTGTTTTTTAGATGTTTCAGGAAACACCATACACTTCTCCGGAGTGGCTGTTGGCAATTTACATCCCGCCCATCAGCATAACAAGGCTCCCAGTTCTCCATGGCCTGTCCTGCCTTTCTGGATTTTACACTTTTTTCAGATGGCCCTTTTGACGGGGGGGGGAGTGAGACTTCATTGTAGTGCAGATTTCCTTTGCAAGCTTGCTTGGTTGGCCAAAAAGGGCGTATGCGTTTTTTCCTGAATATATTCAGGAAAAAACGCATACGCCCTTTTTGGCCAAGTGCATCATTGTCGACCTTCTGCCTCTTTTCCTATGCTTTAAATGCAATTCCAGTCTACCTCCTGAAATCGGTTTCCTGCAATTCTGCCCGGCTTTCAAGTCCTCTTGGCAGCCTTACTTCAGTATATTTTTGGATGATAGCTGTCATTTATAACTCTGCAGGTTTGTGAATTACAGTGCCCCTGAGCTCCTTTCTTCAACTCGCTTTCTTGTGAGCTGGCCGCAACACCGCAGGATTGCTTCAGGCCCTAATCTGGTTCCGGCATGGCACGCTGAGCCTTTGGTTAATTCCTCTTCCTGGTGGGAAATGAGAGTTAAATTTTCCCGTCCAGACACCTCCAGCTAGTCTCTCATTGGTTCTCCCTATTCCTGTTCATCTTCCGTGGAATTTGCAAACTGGGCCAAACAGGAGGTTAAAGGCACTGACTCTCCAAGTCGGGAGAGTGTTAGTAAAGCATCTGGAATGTTGCACCCGAGTACCAGGGGACGAGAACTGAGACATATTTCAACACGTCTCCCGATAACACGGTTGATCATACTCTGGGTTCCACATGCATGTTTTAGCTGAAGGAAGAATCCCTTAAACCTGGAGAGTTGAGACCCGTGGAATGGGTACCATGCAATATGACTTCAAAGGGTCTTCATTTGCTCACCAAAACTCTCCAATCCTATCACTGCTGCGTTTTTGCCCCTGTACTCACGATTGATTCACTTTCAGAGACATAGCAATCCATAGGTTTTAAGATACTTACTAGTCAGGTACATTATTAGGCGTTTAATATGGGGTTTTGAGTCCATTTCGTTGAGCAAGGAGTAGCTCTTGTCTATTACATATTTGGCTTAAGGAACTTTATCTGTGCTCATTTCAATCTCTGGTTTTATGCAGCACCCCAACTCACCTTTCCCCTTAAGCAAGCATAAGTTGGTTTTCTAAATTTGGGACCATGTTCTGTTTTGAAATCCAGTTCCTGTGTAGCCAAGTTTACATTCCGTGTATTAGTGATATCTTATGATGTTTCTTTTTCTGTGTGACTTATTTCAGTTAGAATCATCATACCTGAATCCACTCATTATGCTGCTATGGGCCTGAAGACATAGATGTCATTGCTGAGTGATATTGCATTGTACGTAAGTACCACAACTTCTTTATCCATTTTTCGCTTTATGCGATATTGAACTTGTACCGTAAACGAGTTTCTTGTAAACAGAGCCATCCCAAACTTTGGGGTGGCTGTGTCTTTTTGATTTTAATTTCCCTAAGCTATAGGACCATAAGTGGAAGTGCCCTAGGCTCTGTTGCTTTGTTTTTTAGATGTTTCAGGAAACACCATACACTTCTCCCGAGTGGCTGTTGGCAAGTTACATCCCGCCCATCAGCATAACAAGGCTCCCAGTTCTCCATGGCCTGTCCTGCCTTTCTGGATTTTACACTTTTTTCAGATGGCCCTTTTGACGGGGGGGAAGTGAGACTTCATTGTAGTGCAGATTTCCTTTGCAAGCTTGCTTGGTTGGCCAAAAAGGGCGTATGCGTTTTTTCCTGAATATATTCAGGAAAAAACGCATACGCCCTTTTTGGCCAAGTGCATCATTGTCGACCTTCTGCCTCTTTTCCTATGCTTTAAATGCAATTCCAGTCTACCTCCTGAAATCGGTTTCCTGCAATTCTGCCCGGCTTTCAAGTCCTCTTGGCAGCCTTACTTCAGTATATTTTTGGATGATAGCTGTCATTTATAACTCTGCAGGTTTGTGAATTACAGTGCCCCTGAGCTCCTTTCTTCAACTCGCTTTCTTGTGAGCTGGCCGCAACACCGCAGGATTGCTTCAGGCCCTAATCTGGTTCCGGCATGGCACGCTGAGCCTTTGGTTAATTCCTCTTCCTGGTGGGAAATGAGAGTTAAATTTTCCCGTCCAGACACCTCCAGCTAGTCTCTCATTGGTTCTCCCTATTCCTGTTCATCTTCCGTGGAATTTGCAAACTGGGCCAAACAGGAGGTTAAAGGCACTGACTCTCCAAGTCGGGAGAGTGTTAGTAAAGCATCTGGAATGTTGCACCCGAGTACCAGGGGACGAGAACTGAGACATATTTCAACACGTCTCCCGATCACACGGTTGATCATACTCTGGGTTCCACATGCATGTTTTAGCTGAAGGAAGAGTCCCTTAAACCTGGAGAGTTGAGACCCGTGGAATGGGTACCATGCAATATGACTTCAAAGGGTCTTCATTTGCTCACCGAAACTCTCCAATCCTATCACTGCTGCGTTTTTGCCCCTGTACTCACGATTGATTCACTTTCAGAGACATAGCAATCCATAGGTTTTAAGATACTTACTAGTCAGGTACATTATTAGGCGTTTAATATGGGGTTTTGAGTCCATTTCGTTGAGCAAGGAGTAGCTCTTGTCTATTACATATTTGGCTTAAGGAACTTTATCTGTGCTCATTTCAATCTCTGGTTTTATGCAGCACCCCAACTCACCTTTCCCCTTAAGCAAGCATAAGTTGGTTTTCTAAATTTGGGACCATGTTCTGTTTTGAAATTCAGTTCCTGTGTAGCCAAGTTTACATTCCGTGTATTAGTGATATCTTATGATGTTTCTTTTTCTGTGTGACTTATTTCAGTTAGAATCATCATACCTGAATCCACTCATTATGCTGCTATGGGCCTGATGACATAGATGTCATTGCTGAGTGATATTGCATTGTACGTAAGTACCACAACTTCTTTATCCATTTTTCGCTTTATGCGATATTGAACTTGTACTGTAAACGAGTTTCTTGTAAACAGAGCCATCCCAAACTTTGGGGTGGCTGTGTCTTTTTGATTTTAATTTCCCTAAGCTATAGGACCATAAGTGGAAGTGCCCTAGGCTCTGTTGCTTTGTTTTTTAGATGTTTCAGGAAACACCATACACTTCTCCCGAGTGGCTGTTGGCAATGTACATCCCGCCCATCAGCATAACAAGGCTCCCAGTTCTCCATGGCCTGTCCTGCCTTTCTGGATTTTACACTTTTTTCAGATGGCCCTTTTGACAGGGGGGGGGAGTGAGACTTCATTGTAGTGCAGATTTCCTTTGCAAGCTTGCTTGGTTGGCCAAAAAGGGCGTATGCGTTTTTTCCTGAATATATTCAGGAAAAAACGCATACGCCCTTTTTGGCCAAGTGCATCATTGTCGACCTTCTGCCTCTTTTCCTATGCTTTAAATGCAATTCCAGTCTACCTCCTGAAATTGGTTTCCTGCAATTCTGCCCGGCTTTCAAGTCCTCTTGGCAGCCTTACTTCAGTATATTTTTGGATGATAGCTGTCATTTATAACTCTGCAGGTTTGTGAATTACAGTGCCCCTGAGCTCCTTTCTTCAACTCGCTTTCTTGTGAGCTGGCCGCAACACCGCAGGATTGCTTCAGGCCCTAATCTGGTTCCGGCATGGCACGCTGAGCCTTTGGTTAATTCCTCTTCCTGGTGGGAAATGAGAGTTAAATTTTCCCGTCCAGACACCTCCAGCTAGTCTCTCATTGGTTCTCCCTATTCCTGTTCATCTTCCGCGGAATTTGCAAACTGGGCCAAACAGGAGGTTAAAGGCACTGACTCTCCAAGTCGGGAGAGTGTTAGTAAAGCATCTGGAATGTTGTACCCGAGTACCAGGGGACAAGAACTGAGACATATTTCAACACGTCTCCCGATCACACGGTTGATCATACTCTGGGTTCCACATGCATGTTTTAGCTGAAGGAAGAATCCCTTAAACCTGGAGAGTTGAGACCCGTGGAATGGGTACCATGCAATATGACTTCAAAGGGTCTTCATTTGCTCACCAAAACTCTCCAATCCTATCACTGCTGCGTTTTTGCCCCTGTACTCACGATTGATTCACTTTCAGAGACATAGCAATCCATAGGTTTTAAGATACTTACTAGTCAGGTACATTATTAGGCGTTTAATATGGGGTTTTGAGTCCATTTCGTTGAGCAAGGAGTAGCTCTTGTCTATTACATATTTGGCTTAAGGAACTTTATCTGTGCTCATTTCAATCTCTGGTTTTATGCAGCACCCCAACTCACCTTTCCCCTTAAGCAAGCATAAGTTGGTTTTCTAAATTTGGGACCATGTTCTGTTTTGAAATTCAGTTCCTGTGTAGCCAAGTTTACATTCCGTGTATTAGTGATATCTTATGATGTTTCTTTTTCTGTGTGACTTATTTCAGTTAGAATCATCATACCTGAATCCACTCATTATGCTGCTATGGGCCTGATGACATAGATGTCATTGCTGAGTGATATTGCATTGTACGTAAGTACCACAACTTCTTTATCCATTTTTCGCTTTATGCGATATTGAACTTGTACCGTAAACGAGTTTCTTGTAAACAGAGCCATCCCAAACTTTGGGGTGGCTGTGTCTTTTTGATTTTAATTTCCCTAAGCTACAGGACCATAAGTGGAAGTGACCTAGGCTCTGTTGCTTTGTTTTTTAGATGTTTCAGGAAACACCATACACTTCTCCCGAGTGGCTGTTGGCAATTTACATCCCGCCCATCAGCATAACAAGGCTCCCAGTTCTCCATGGCCTGTCCTGCCTTTCTGGATTTTACACTTTTTTCAGATGGCCCTTTTGACGGGGGGGGAAGTGAGACTTCATTGTAGTGCAGATTTCCTTTGCAAGCTTGCTTGGTTGGCCAAAAAGGGCGTATGCGTTTTTTCCTGAATATATTCAGGAAAAAACGCATACGCCCTTTTTGGCCAAGTGCATCATTGTCGACCTTCTGCCTCTTTTCCTATGCTTTAAATGCAATTCCAGTCTACCTCCTGAAATCGGTTTCCTGCAATTCTGCCCGGCTTTCAAGTCCTCTTGGCAGCCTTACTTCAGTATATTTTTGGATGATAGCTGTCATTTATAACTCTGCAGGTTTGTGAATTACAGTGCCCCTGAGCTCCTTTCTTCAACTCGCTTTCTTGTGAGCTGGCCGCAACACCGCAGGATTGCTTCAGGCCCTAATCTGGTTCCGGCATGGCACGCTGAGCCTTTGGTTAATTCCTCTTCCTGGTGGGAAATGAGAGTTAAATTTTCCCGTCCAGACACCTCCAGCTAGTCTCTCATTGGTTCTCCCTATTCCTGTTCATCTTCCGCGGAATTTGCAAACTGGGCCAAACAGGAGGTTAAAGGCACTGACTCTCCAAGTCGGGAGAGTGTTAGTAAAGCATCTGGAATGTTGCACCCGAGTACCAGGGGACGAGAACTGAGACATATTTCAACACGTCTCCCGATCACACGGTTGATCATACTCTGGGTTCCACATGCATGTTTTAGCTGAAGGAAGAATCCCTTAAACCTGGAGAGTTGAGACCCGTGGAATGGGTACCATGCAATATGACTTCAAAGGGTCTTCATTTGCTCACCAAAACTCTCCAATCCTATCACTGCTGCGTTTTTGCCCCTGTACTCACGATTGATTCACTTTCAGAGACATAGCAATCCATAGGTTTTAAGATACTTACTAGTCAGGTACATTATTAGGCGTTTAATATGGGGTTTTGAGTCCATTTCGTTGAGCAAGGAGTAGCTCTTGTCTATTACATATTTGGCTTAAGGAACTTTATCTGTGCTCATTTCAATCTCTGGTTTTATGCAGCACCCCAACTCACCTTTCCCCTTAAGCAAGCATAAGTTGGTTTTCTAAATTTGGGACCATGTTCTGTTTTGAAATTCAGTTCCTGTGTAGCCAAGTTTACATTCCGTGTATTAGTGATATCTTATGATGTTTCTTTTTCTGTGTGACTTATTTCAGTTAGAATCATCATACCTGAATCCACTCATTATGCTGCTATGGGCCTGATGACATAGATGTCATTGCTGAGTGATATTGCATTGTACGTAAGTACCACAACTTCTTTATCCATTTTTCGCTTTATGCGATATTGAACTTGTACCGTAAACGAGTTTCTTGTAAACAGAGCCATCCCAAACTTTGGGGTGGCTGTGTCTTTTTGATTTTAATTTCCCTAAGCTACAGGACCATAAGTGGAAGTGCCCTAGGCTCTGTTGCTTTGTTTTTTAGATGTTTCAGGAAACACCATACACTTCTCCCGAGTGGCTGTTGGCAATTTACATCCCGCCCATCAGCATAACAAGGCTCCCAGTTCTCCATGGCCTGTCCTGCCTTTCTGGATTTTACACTTTTTTCAGATGGCCCTTTTGACGGGGGGGGAAGTGAGACTTCATTGTAGTGCAGATTTCCTTTGCAAGCTTGCTTGGTTGGCCAAAAAGGGCGTATGCGTTTTTTCCTGAATATATTCAGGAAAAAACGCATACGCCCTTTTTGGCCAAGTGCATCATTGTCGACCTTCTGCCTCTTTTCCTATGCTTTAAATGCAATTCCAGTCTACCTCCTGAAATCGGTTTCCTGCAATTCTGCCCGGCTTTCAAGTCCTCTTGGCAGCCTTACTTCAGTATATTTTTGGATGATAGCTGTCATTTATAACTCTGCAGGTTTGTGAATTACAGTGCCCCTGAGCTCCTTTCTTCAACTCGCTTTCTTGTGAGCTGGCCGCAACACCGCAGGATTGCTTCAGGCCCTAATCTTGTTCCGGCATGGCACGCTGAGCCTTTGGTTAATTCCTCTTCCTGGTGGGAAATGAGAGTTAAATTTTCCCGTCCAGACACCTCCAGCTAGTCTCTCATTGGTTCTCCCTATTCCTGTTCATCTTCCGCGGAATTTGCAAACTGGGCCAAACAGGAGGTTAAAGGCACTGACTCTCCAAGTCGGGAGAGTGTTAGTAAAGCATCTGGAATGTTGCACCCGAGTACCAGGGGACGAGAACTGAGACATATTTCAACACGTCTCCCGATCACACGGTTGATCATACTCTGGGTTCCACATGCATGTTTTAGCTGAAGGAAGAATCCCTTAAACCTGGAGAGTTGAGACCCGTGGAATGGGTACCATGCAATATGACTTCAAAGGGTCTTCATTTGCTCACCAAAACTCTCCAATCCTATCACTGCTGCGTTTTTGCCCCTGTACTCACGATTGATTCACTTTCAGAGACATAGCAATCCATAGGTTTTAAGATACTTACTAGTCAGGTACATTATTAGGCGTTTAATATGGGGTTTTGAGTCCATTTCGTTGAGCAAGGAGTAGCTCTTGTCTATTACATATTTGGCTTAAGGAACTTTATCTGTGCTCATTTCAATCTCTGGTTTTATGCAGCACCCCAACTCACCTTTCCCCTTAAGCAAGCATAAGTTGGTTTTCTAAATTTGGGACCATGTTCTGTTTTGAAATTCAGTTCCTGTGTAGCCAAGTTTACATTCCGTGTATTAGTGATATCTTATGATGTTTCTTTTTCTGTGTGACTTATTTCAGTTAGAATCATCATACCTGAATCCACTCATTATGCTGCTATGGGCCTGATGACATAGATGTCATTGCTGAGTGATATTGCATTGTACGTAAGTACCACAACTTCTTTATCCATTTTTCGCTTTATGCGATATTGAACTTGTACCGTAAACGAGTTTCTTGTAAACAGAGCCATCCCAAACTTTGGGGTGGCTGTGTCTTTTTGATTTTAATTTCCCTAAGCTGCAGGACCATAAGTGGAAGTGCCCTAGGCTCTGTTGCTTTGTTTTTTAGATGTTTCAGGAAACACCATACACTTCTCCCGAGTGGCTGTTGGCAATTTACATCCCGCCCATCAGCATAACAAGGCTCCCAGTTCTCCATGGCCTGTCCTGCCTTTCTGGATTTTACACTTTTTTCAGATGGCCCTTTTGACGGGGGGGAAGTGAGACTTCATTGTAGTGCAGATTTCCTTTGCAAGCTTGCTTGGTTGGCCAAACAGGGCGTATGCGTTTTTTCCTGAATATATTCAGGAAAAAACGCATACGCCCTTTTTGGCCAAGTGCATCATTGTCGACCTTCTGCCTCTTTTCCTATGCTTTAAATGCAATTCCAGTCTACCTCCTGAAATCGGTTTCCTGCAATTCTGCCCGGCTTTCAAGTCCTCTTGGCAGCCTTACTTCAGTATATTTTTGGATGATAGCTGTCATTTATAACTCTGCAGGTTTGTGAATTACAGTGCCCCTGAGCTCCTTTCTTCAACTCGCTTTCTTGTGAGCTGGCCGCAACACCGCAGGATTGCTTCAGGCCCTAATCTGGTTCCGGCATGGCACGCTGAGCCTTTGGTTAATTCCTCTTCCTGGTGGGAAATGAGAGTTAAATTTTCCCGTCCAGACACCTCCAGCTAGTCTCTCATTGGTTCTCCCTATTCCTGTTCATCTTCCGCGGAATTTGCAAACTGGGCCAAACAGGAGGTTAAAGGCACTGACTCTCCAAGTCGGGAGAGTGTTAGTAAAGCATCTGGAATGTTGCACCCGAGTACCAGGGGACGAGAACTGAGACATATTTCAACACGTCTCCCGATCACACGGTTGATCATACTCTGGGTTCCACATGCATGTTTTAGCTGAAGGAAGAATCCCTTAAACCTGGAGAGTTGAGACCCGTGGAATGGGTACCATGCAATATGACTTCAAAGGGTCTTCATTTGCTCACCAAAACTCTCCAATCCTATCACTGCTGCGTTTTTGCCCCTGTACTCACGATTGATTCACTTTCAGAGACATAGCAATCCATAGGTTTTAAGATACTTACTAGTCAGGTACATTATTAGGCGTTTAATATGGGGTTTTGAGTCCATTTCGTTGAGCAAGGAGTAGCTCTTGTCTATTACATATTTGGCTTAAGGAACTTTATCTGTGCTCATTTCAATCTCTGGTTTTATGCAGCACCCCAACTCACCTTTCCCCTTAAGCAAGCATAAGTTGGTTTTCTAAATTTGGGACCATGTTCTGTTTTGAAATTCAGTTCCTGTGTAGCCAAGTTTACATTCCGTGTATTAGTGATATCTTATGATGTTTCTTTTTCTGTGTGACTTATTTCAGTTAGAATCATCATACCTGAATCCACTCATTATGCTGCTATGGGCCTGATGACATAGATGTCATTGCTGAGTGATATTGCATTGTACGTAAGTACCACAACTTCTTTATCCATTTTTCGCTTTATGCGATATTGAACTTGTACCGTAAACGAGTTTCTTGTAAACAGAGCCATCCCAAACTTTGGGGTGGCTGTGTCTTTTTGATTTTAATTTCCCTAAGCTGCAGGACCATAAGTGGAAGTGCCCTAGGCTCTGTTGCTTTGTTTTTTAGATGTTTCAGGAAACACCATACACTTCTCCCGAGTGGCTGTTGGCAATTTACATCCCGCCCATCAGCATAACAAGGCTCCCAGTTCTCCATGGCCTGTCCTGCCTTTCTGGATTTTACACTTTTTTCAGATGGCCCTTTTGACGGGGGGGAAGTGAGACTTCATTGTAGTGCAGATTTCCTTTGCAAGCTTGCTTGGTTGGCCAAAAAGGGCGTATGCGTTTTTTCCTGAATATATTCAGGAAAAAACGCATACGCCCTTTTTGGCCAAGTGCATCATTGTCGACCTTCTGCCTCTTTTCCTATGCTTTAAATGCAATTCCAGTCTACCTCCTGAAATCGGTTTCCTGCAATTCTGCCCGGCTTTCAAGTCCTCTTGGCAGCCTTACTTCAGTATATTTTTGGATGATAGCTGTCATTTATAACTCTGCAGGTTTGTGAATTACAGTGCCCCTGAGCTCCTTTCTTCAACTCGCTTTCTTGTGAGCTGGCCGCAACACCGCAGGATTGCTTCAGGCCCTAATCTGGTTCCGGCATGGCACGCTGAGCCTTTGGTTAATTCCTCTTCCTGGTGGGAAATGAGAGTTAAATTTTCCCGTCCAGACACCTCCAGCTAGTCTCTCATTGGTTCTCCCTATTCCTGTTCATCTTCCGCGGAATTTGCAAACTGGGCCAAACAGGAGGTTAAAGGCACTGACTCTCCAAGTCGGGAGAGTGTTAGTAAAGCATCTGGAATGTTGCACCCGAGTACCAGGGGACGAGAACTGAGACATATTTCAACACGTCTCCCGATCACACGGTTGATCATACTCTGGGTTCCACATGCATGTTTTAGCTGAAGGAAGAATCCCTTAAACCTGGAGAGTTGAGACCCGTGGAATGGGTACCATGCAATATGACTTCAAAGGGTCTTCATTTGCTCACCAAAACTCTCCAATCCTATCACTGCTGCGTTTTTGCCCCTGTACTCACGATTGATTCACTTTCAGAGACATAGCAATCCATAGGTTTTAAGATACTTACTAGTCAGGTACATTATTAGGCGTTTAATATGGGGTTTTGAGTCCATTTCGTTGAGCAAGGAGTAGCTCTTGTCTATTACATATTTGGCTTAAGGAACTTTATCTGTGCTCATTTCAATCTCTGGTTTTATGCAGCACCCCAACTCACCTTTCCCCTTAAGCAAGCATAAGTTGGTTTTCTAAATTTGGGACCATGTTCTGTTTTGAAATTCAGTTCCTGTGTAGCCAAGTTTACATTCCGTGTATTAGTGATATCTTATGATGTTTCTTTTTCTGTGTGACTTATTTCAGTTAGAATCATCATACCTGAATCCACTCACTATGCTGCTATGGGCCTGATGACATAGATGTCATTGCTGAGTGATATTGCATTGTACGTAAGTACCACAACTTCTTTATCCATTTTTCGCTTTATGCGATATTGAACTTGTACCGTAAACGAGTTTCTTGTAAACAGAGCCATCCCAAACTTTGGGGTGGCTGTGTCTTTTTGATTTTAATTTCCCTAAGCTGCAGGACCATAAGTGGAAGTGCCCTAGGCTCTGTTGCTTTGTTTTTTAGATGTTTCAGGAAACACCATACACTTCTCCCGAGTGGCTGTTGGCAATTTACATCCCGCCCATCAGCATAACAAGGCTCCCAGTTCTCCATGGCCTGTCCTGCCTTTCTGGATTTTACACTTTTTTCAGATGGCCCTTTTGACGGGGGGGAAGTGAGACTTCATTGTAGTGCAGATTTCCTTTGCAAGCTTGCTTGGTTGGCCAAACAGGGCGTATGCGTTTTTTCCTGAATATATTCAGGAAAAAACGCATACGCCCTTTTTGGCCAAGTGCATCATTGTCGACCTTCTGCCTCTTTTCCTATGCTTTAAATGCAATTCCAGTCTACCTCCTGAAATCGGTTTCCTGCAATTCTGCCCGGCTTTCAAGTCCTCTTGGCAGCCTTACTTCAGTATATTTTTGGATGATAGCTGTCATTTATAACTCTGCAGGTTTGTGAATTACAGTGCCCCTGAGCTCCTTTCTTCAACTCGCTTTCTTGTGAGCTGGCCGCAACACCGCAGGATTGCTTCAGGCCCTAATCTGGTTCCGGCATGGCACGCTGAGCCTTTGGTTAATTCCTCTTCCTGGTGGGAAATGAGAGTTAAATTTTCCCGTCCAGACACCTCCAGCTAGTCTCTCATTGGTTCTCCCTATTCCTGTTCATCTTCCGCGGAATTTGCAAACTGGGCCAAACAGGAGGTTAAAGGCACTGACTCTCCAAGTCGGGAGAGTGTTAGTAAAGCATCTGGAATGTTGCACCCGAGTACCAGGGGACGAGAACTGAGACATATTTCAACACGTCTCCCGATCACACGGTTGATCATACTCTGGGTTCCACATGCATGTTTTAGCTGAAGGAAGAATCCCTTAAACCTGGAGAGTTGAGACCCGTGGAATGGGTACCATGCAATATGACTTCAAAGGGTCTTCATTTGCTCACCAAAACTCTCCAATCCTATCACTGCTGCGTTTTTGCCCCTGTACTCACGATTGATTCACTTTCAGAGACATAGCAATCCATAGGTTTTAAGATACTTACTAGTCAGGTACATTATTAGGCGTTTAATATGGGGTTTTGAGTCCATTTCGTTGAGCAAGGAGTAGCTCTTGTCTATTACATATTTGGCTTAAGGAACTTTATCTGTGCTCATTTCAATCTCTGGTTTTATGCAGCACCCCAACTCACCTTTCCCCTTAAGCAAGCATAAGTTGGTTTTCTAAATTTGGGACCATGTTCTGTTTTGAAATTCAGTTCCTGTGTAGCCAAGTTTACATTCCGTGTATTAGTGATATCTTATGATGTTTCTTTTTCTGTGTGACTTATTTCAGTTAGAATCATCATACCTGAATCCACTCATTATGCTGCTATGGGCCTGATGACATAGATGTCATTGCTGAGTGATATTGCATTGTACGTAAGTACCACAACTTCTTTATCCATTTTTCGCTTTATGCGATATTGAACTTGTACCGTAAACGAGTTTCTTGTAAACAGAGCCATCCCAAACTTTGGGGTGGCTGTGTCTTTTTGATTTTAATTTCCCTAAGCTGCAGGACCATAAGTGGAAGTGCCCTAGGCTCTGTTGCTTTGTTTTTTAGATGTTTCAGGAAACACCATACACTTCTCCCGAGTGGCTGTTGGCAAGTTACATCCCGCCCATCAGCATAACAAGGCTCCCAGTTCTCCATGGCCTGTCCTGCCTTTCTGGATTTTACACTTTTTTCAGATGGCCCTTTTGACGGGGGGGAAGTGAGACTTCATTGTAGTGCAGATTTCCTTTGCAAGCTTGCTTGGTTGGCCAAAAAGGGCGTATGCGTTTTTTCCTGAATATATTCAGGAAAAAACGCATACGCCCTTTTTGGCCAAGTGCATCATTGTCGACCTTCTGCCTCTTTTCCTATGCTTTAAATGCAATTCCAGTCTACCTCCTGAAATCGGTTTCCTGCAATTCTGCCCGGCTTTCAAGTCCTCTTGGCAGCCTTACTTCAGTATATTTTTGGATGATAGCTGTCATTTATAACTCTGCAGGTTTGTGAATTACAGTGCCCCTGAGCTCCTTTCTTCAACTCGCTTTCTTGTGAGCTGGCCGGAACACCGCAGGATTGCTTCAGGCCCTAATCTTGTTCCGGCATGGCACGCTGAGCCTTTGGTTAATTCCTCTTCCTGGTGGGAAATGAGAGTTAAATTTTCCCGTCCAGACACCTCCAGCTAGTCTCTCATTGGTTCTCCCTATTCCTGTTCATCTTCCGCGGAATTTGCAAACTGGGCCAAACAGGAGGTTAAAGGCACTGACTCTCCAAGTCGGGAGAGTGTTAGTAAAGCATCTGGAATGTTGCACCCGAGTACCAGGGGACGAGAACTGAGACATATTTCAACACGTCTCCCGATCACACGGTTGATCATACTCTGGGTTCCACATGCATGTTTTAGCTGAAGGAAGAATCCCTTAAACCTGGAGAGTTGAGACCCGTGGAATGGGTACCATGCAATATGACTTCAAAGGGTCTTCATTTGCTCACCAAAACTCTCCAATCCTATCACTGCTGCGTTTTTGCCCCTGTACTCACGATTGATTCACTTTCAGAGACATAGCAATCCATAGGTTTTAAGATACTTACTAGTCAGGTACATTATTAGGCGTTTAATATGGGGTTTTGAGTCCATTTCGTTGAGCAAGGAGTAGCTCTTGTCTATTACATATTTGGCTTAAGGAACTTTATCTGTGCTCATTTCAATCTCTGGTTTTATGCAGCACCCCAACTCACCTTTCCCCTTAAGCAAGCATAAGTTGGTTTTCTAAATTTGGGACCATGTTCTGTTTTGAAATTCAGTTCCTGTGTAGCCAAGTTTACATTCCGTGTATTAGTGATATCTTATGATGTTTCTTTTTCTGTGTGACTTATTTCAGTTAGAATCATCATACCTGAATGCACTCATTATGCTGCTATGGGCCTGATGACATAGATGTCATTGCTGAGTGATATTGCATTGTACGTAAGTACCACAACTTCTTTATCCATTTTTCGCTTTATGCGATATTGAACTTGTACCGTAAACGAGTTTCTTGTAAACAGAGCCATCCCAAACTTTGGGGTGGCTGTGTCTTTTTGATTTTAATTTCCCTAAGCTATAGGACCATAAGTGGAAGTGCCCTAGGCTCTGTTGCTTTGTTTTTTAGATGTTTCAGGAAACACCATACACTTCTCCCGAGTGGCTGTTGGCAAGTTACATCCCACCCATCAGCATAACAAGGCTCCCAGTTCTCCATGGCCTGTCCTGCCTTTCTGGATTTTACACTTTTTTCAGATGGCCCTTTTGACGGGGGGGAAGTGAGACTTCATTGTAGTGCAGATTTCCTTTGCAAGCTTGCTTGGTTGGCCAAAAAGGGCGTATGCGTTTTTTCCTGAATATATTCAGGAAAAAACGCATACGCCCTTTTTGGCCAAGTGCATCATTGTCGACCTTCTGCCTCTTTTCCTATGCTTTAAATGCAATTCCAGTCTACCTCCTGAAATCGGTTTCCTGCAATTCTGCCCGGCTTTCAAGTCCTCTTGGCAGCCTTACTTCAGTATATTTTTGGATGATAGCTGTCATTTATAACTCTGCAGGTTTGTGAATTACAGTGCCCCTGAGCTCCTTTCTTCAACTCGCTTTCTTGTGAGCTGGCCGCAACACCGCAGGATTGCTTCAGGCCCTAATCTGGTTCCGGCATGGCACGCTGAGCCTTTGGTTAATTCCTCTTCCTGGTGGGAAATGAGAGTTAAATTTTCCCGTCCAGACACCTCCAGCTAGTCTCTCATTGGTTCTCCCTATTCCTGTTCATCTTCCGTGGAATTTGCAAACTGGGCCAAACAGGAGGTTAAAGGCACTGACTCTCCAAGTCGGGAGAGTGTTAGTAAAGCATCTGGAATGTTGCACCCGAGTACCAGGGGATGAGAACTGAGACATATTTCAACACGTCTCCCGATAACAAGGTTGATCATACTCTGGGTTCCACATGCATGTTTTAGCTGAAGGAAGAATCCCTTAAACCTGGAGAGTTGAGACCCGTGGAATGGGTACCATGCAATATGACTTCAAAGGGTCTTCATTTGCTCACCGAAACTCTCCAATCCTATCGCTGCTGCGTTTTTGCCCCTGTACTCACGATTGATTCACTTTCAGAGACATAGCAATCCATAGGTTTTAAGATACTTACTAGTCAGGTACATTATTAGGCGTTTAATATGGGGTTTTGAGTCCATTTCGTTGAGCAAGGAGTAGCTCTTGTCTATTACATATTTGGCTTAAGGAACTTTATCTGTGCTCATTTCAATCTCTGGTTTTATGCAGCACCCCAACTCACCTTTCCCCTTAAGCAAGCATAAGTTGGTTTTCTAAATTTGGGACCATGTTCTGTTTTGAAATCCAGTTCCTGTGTAGCCAAGTTTACATTCCGTGTATTAGTGATATCTTATGATGTTTCTTTTTCTGTGTGACTTATTTCAGTTAGAATCATCATACCTGAATCCACTCATTATGCTGCTATGGACCTGATGACATAGATGTCATTGCTGAGTGATATTGCATTGTACGTAAGTACCACAACTTCTTTATCCATTTTTCGCTTTATGCGATATTGAACTTGTACCGTAAACTAGGTTCTTGTAAACAGAGCCATCCCAAACTTTGGGGTGGCTGTGTCTTTTTGATTTTAATTTCCCTAAGCTATAGGACCATAAGTGGAAGTGCCCTAGGCTCTGTTGCTTTGTTTTTTAGATGTTTCAGGAAACACCATACACTTCTCCCGAGTGGCTGTTGGCAATTTACATCCCGCCCATCAGCATAACAAGGCTCCCAGTTCTCCATGGCCTGTCCTGCCTTTCTGGATTTTACACTTTTTTCAGATGGCCCTTTTGACGGGGGGGAAGTGAGACTTCATTGTAGTGCAGATTTCCTTTGCAAGCTTGCTTGGTTGGCCAAAAAGGGCGTATGCGTTTTTTCCTGAATATATTCAGGAAAAAACGCATACGCCCTTTTTGGCCAAGTGCATCATTGTCGACCTTCTGCCTCTTTTCCTATGCTTTAAATGCAATTCCAGTCTACCTCCTGAAATCGGTTTCCTGCAATTCTGCCCGGCTTTCAAGTCCTCTTGGCAGCCTTACTTCAGTATATTTTTGGATGATAGCTGTCATTTATAACTCTGCAGGTTTGTGAATTACAGTGCCCCTGAGCTCCTTTCTTCAACTCGCTTTCTTGTGAGCTGGCCGCAACACCGCAGGATTGCTTCAGGCCCTAATCTGGTTCCGGCATGGCACGCTGAGCCTTTGGTTAATTCCTCTTCCTGGTGGGAAATGAGAGTTAAATTTTCCCGTCCAGACACCTCCAGCTAGTCTCTCATTGGTTCTCCCTATTCCTGTTCATCTTCCGCGGAATTTGCAAACTGGGCCAAACAGGAGGTTAAAGGCACTGACTCTCCAAGTCGGGAGAGTGTTAGTAAAGCATCTGGAATGTTGTACCCGAGTACCAGGGGACAAGAACTGAGACATATTTCAACACGTCTCCCGATCACACGGTTGATCATACTCTGGGTTCCACATGCATGTTTTAGCTGAAGGAAGAATCCCTTAAACCTGGAGAGTTGAGACCCGTGGAATGGGTACCATGCAATATGACTTCAAAGGGTCTTCATTTGCTCACCAAAACTCTCCAATCCTATCACTGCTGCGTTTTTGCCCCTGTACTCACGATTGATTCACTTTCAGAGACATAGCAATCCATAGGTTTTAAGATACTTACTAGTCAGGTACATTATTAGGCGTTTAATATGGGGTTTTGAGTCCATTTCGTTGAGCAAGGAGTAGCTCTTGTCTATTACATATTTGGCTTAAGGAACTTTATCTGTGCTCATTTCAATCTCTGGTTTTATGCAGCACCCCAACTCACCTTTCCCCTTAAGCAAGCATAAGTTGGTTTTCTAAATTTGGGACCATGTTCTGTTTTGAAATTCAGTTCCTGTGTAGCCAAGTTTACATTCCGTGTATTAGTGATATCTTATGATGTTTCTTTTTCTGTGTGACTTATTTCAGTTAGAATCATCATACCTGAATCCACTCATTATGCTGCTATGGGCCTGATGACATAGATGTCATTGCTGAGTGATATTGCATTGTACGTAAGTACCACAACTTCTTTATCCATTTTTCGCTTTATGCGATATTGAACTTGTACCGTAAACGAGTTTCTTGTAAACAGAGCCATCCCAAACTTTGGGGTGGCTGTGTCTTTTTGATTTTAATTTCCCTAAGCTACAGGACCATAAGTGGAAGTGCCCTAGGCTCTGTTGCTTTGTTTTTTAGATGTTTCAGGAAACACCATACACTTCTCCGGAGTGGCTGTTGGCAATTTACATCCCGCCCATCAGCATAACAAGGCTCCCAGTTCTCCATGGCCTGTCCTGCCTTTCTGGATTTTACACTTTTTTCAGATGGCCCTTTTGACGGGGGGGGAAGTGAGACTTCATTGTAGTGCAGATTTCCTTTGCAAGCTTGCTTGGTTGGCCAAAAAGGGCGTATGCGTTTTTTCCTGAATATATTCAGGAAAAAACGCATACGCCCTTTTTGGCCAAGTGCATCATTGTCGACCTTCTGCCTCTTTTCCTATGCTTTAAATGCAATTCCAGTCTACCTCCTGAAATCGGTTTCCTGCAATTCTGCCCGGCTTTCAAGTCCTCTTGGCAGCCTTACTTCAGTATATTTTTGGATGATAGCTGTCATTTATAACTCTGCAGGTTTGTGAATTACAGTGCCCCTGAGCTCCTTTCTTCAACTCGCTTTCTTGTGAGCTGGCCGCAACACCGCAGGATTGCTTCAGGCCCTAATCTGGTTCCGGCATGGCACGCTGAGCCTTTGGTTAATTCCTCTTCCTGGTGGGAAATGAGAGTTAAATTTTCCCGTCCAGACACCTCCAGCTAGTCTGTCATTGGTTCTCCCTATTCCTGTTCATCTTCCGCGGAATTTGCAAACTGGGCCAAACAGGAGGTTAAAGGCACTGACTCTCCAAGTCGGGAGAGTGTTAGTAAAGCATCTGGAATGTTGCACCCGAGTACCAGGGGACGAGAACTGAGACATATTTCAACACGTCTCCCGATCACACGGTTGATCATACTCTGGGTTCCACATGCATGTTTTAGCTGAAGGAAGAATCCCTTAAACCTGGAGAGTTGAGACCCGTGGAATGGGTACCATGCAATATGACTTCAAAGGGTCTTCATTTGCTCACCAAAACTCTCCAATCCTATCACTGCTGCGTTTTTGCCCCTGTACTCACGATTGATTCACTTTCAGAGACATAGCAATCCATAGGTTTTAAGATACTTACTAGTCAGGTACATTATTAGGCGTTTAATATGGGGTTTTGAGTCCATTTCGTTGAGCAAGGAGTAGCTCTTGTCTATTACATATTTGGCTTAAGGAACTTTATCTGTGCTCATTTCAATCTCTGGTTTTATGCAGCACCCCAACTCACCTTTCCCCTTAAGCAAGCATAAGTTGGTTTTCTAAATTTGGGACCATGTTCTGTTTTGAAATTCAGTTCCTGTGTAGCCAAGTTTACATTCCGTGTATTAGTGATATCTTATGATGTTTCTTTTTCTGTGTGACTTATTTCAGTTAGAATCATCATACCTGAATCCACTCATTATGCTGCTATGGGCCTGATGACATAGATGTCATTGCTGAGTGATATTGCATTGTACGTAAGTACCACAACTTCTTTATCCATTTTTCGCTTTATGCGATATTGAACTTGTACCGTAAACGAGTTTCTTGTAAACAGAGCCATCCCAAACTTTGGGGTGGCTGTGTCTTTTTGATTTTAATTTCCCTAAGCTGCAGGACCATAAGTGGAAGTGCCCTAGGCTCTGTTGCTTTGTTTTTTAGATGTTTCAGGAAACACCATACACTTCTCCCGAGTGGCTGTTGGCAATTTACATCCCGCCCATCAGCATAACAAGGCTCCCAGTTCTCCATGGCCTGTCCTGCCTTTCTGGATTTTACACTTTTTTCAGATGGCCCTTTTGACGGGGGGGAAGTGAGACTTCATTGTAGTGCAGATTTCCTTTGCAAGCTTGCTTGGTTGGCCAAAAAGGGCGTATGCGTTTTTTCCTGAATATATTCAGGAAAAAACGCATACGCCCTTTTTGGCCAAGTGCATCATTGTCGACCTTCTGCCTCTTTTCCTATGCTTTAAATGCAATTCCAGTCTACCTCCTGAAATCGGTTTCCTGCAATTCTGCCCGGCTTTCAAGTCCTCTTGGCAGCCTTACTTCAGTATATTTTTGGATGATAGCTGTCATTTATAACTCTGCAGGTTTGTGAATTACAGTGCCCCTGAGCTCCTTTCTTCAACTCGCTTTCTTGTGAGCTGGCCGCAACACCGCAGGATTGCTTCAGGCCCTAATCTGGTTCCGGCATGGCACGCTGAGCCTTTGGTTAATTCCTCTTCCTGGTGGGAAATGAGAGTTAAATTTTCCCGTCCAGACACCTCCAGCTAGTCTCTCATTGGTTCTCCCTATTCCTGTTCATCTTCCGCGGAATTTGCAAACTGGGCCAAACAGGAGGTTAAAGGCACTGACTCTCCAAGTCGGGAGAGTGTTAGTAAAGCATCTGGAATGTTGCACCCGAGTACCAGGGGACGAGAACTGAGACATATTTCAACACGTCTCCCGATCACACGGTTGATCATACTCTGGGTTCCACATGCATGTTTTAGCTGAAGGAAGAATCCCTTAAACCTGGAGAGTTGAGACCCGTGGAATGGGTACCATGCAATATGACTTCAAAGGGTCTTCATTTGCTCACCAAAACTCTCCAATCCTATCACTGCTGCGTTTTTGCCCCTGTACTCACGATTGATTCACTTTCAGAGACATAGCAATCCATAGGTTTTAAGATACTTACTAGTCAGGTACATTATTAGGCGTTTAATATGGGGTTTTGAGTCCATTTCGTTGAGCAAGGAGTAGCTCTTGTCTATTACATATTTGGCTTAAGGAACTTTATCTGTGCTCATTTCAATCTCTGGTTTTATGCAGCACCCCAACTCACCTTTCCCCTTAAGCAAGCATAAGTTGATTTTCTAAATTTGGGACCATGTTCTGTTTTGAAATTCAGTTCCTGTGTAGCCAAGTTTACATTCCGTGTATTAGTGATATCTTATGATGTTTCTTTTTCTGTGTGACTTATTTCAGTTAGAATCATCATACCTGAATCCACTCATTATGCTGCTATGGGCCTGATGACATAGATGTCATTGCTGAGTGATATTGCATTGTACGTAAGTACCACAACTTCTTTATCCATTTTTTGCTTTATGCGATATTGAACTTGTACCGTAAACGAGTTTCTTGTAAACAGAGCCATCCCAAACTTTGGGGTGGCTGTGTCTTTTTGATTTTAATTTCCCTAAGCTGCAGGACCATAAGTGGAAGTGCCCTAGGCTCTGTTGCTTTGTTTTTTAGATGTTTCAGGAAACACCATACACTTCTCCCGAGTGGCTGTTGGCAATTTACATCCCGCCCATCAGCATAACAAGGCTCCCAGTTCTCCATGGCCTGTCCTGCCTTTCTGGATTTTACACTTTTTTCAGATGGCCCTTTTGACGGGGGGGAAGTGAGACTTCATTGTGGTGCAGATTTCCTTTGCAAGCTTGCTTGGTTGGCCAAAAAGGGCGTATGCGTTTTTTCCTGAATATATTCAGGAAAAAACGCATACGCCCTTTTTGGCCAAGTGCATCATTGTCGACCTTCTGCCTCTTTTCCTATGCTTTAAATGCAATTCCAGTCTACCTCCTGAAATCGGTTTCCTGCAATTCTGCCCGGCTTTCAAGTCCTCTTGGCAGCCTTACTTCAGTATATTTTTGGATGATAGCTGTCATTTATAACTCTGCAGGTTTGTGAATTACAGTGCCCCTGAGCTCCTTTCTTCAACTCGCTTTCTTGTGAGCTGGCCGCAACACCGCAGGATTGCTTCAGGCCCTAATCTGGTTCCGGCATGGCACGCTGAGCCTTTGGTTAATTCCTCTTCCTGGTGGGAAATGAGAGTTAAATTTTCCCGTCCAGACACCTCCAGCTAGTCTCTCATTGGTTCTCCCTATTCCTGTTCATCTTCCGCGGAATTTGCAAACTGGGCCAAACAGGAGGTTAAAGGCACTGACTCTCCAAGTCGGGAGAGTGTTAGTAAAGCATCTGGAATGTTGTACCCGAGTACCAGGGGACAAGAACTGAGACATATTTCAACACGTCTCCCGATCACACGGTTGATCATACTCTGGGTTCCACATGCATGTTTTAGCTGAAGGAAGAATCCCTTAAACCTGGAGAGTTGAGACCCGTGGAATGGGTACCATGCAATATGACTTCAAAGGGTCTTCATTTGCTCACCAAAACTCTCCAATCCTATCACTGCTGCGTTTTTGCCCCTGTACTCACGATTGATTCACTTTCAGAGACATAGCAATCCATAGGTTTTAAGATACTTACTAGTCAGGTACATTATTAGGCGTTTAATATGGGGTTTTGAGTCCATTTCGTTGAGCAAGGAGTAGCTCTTGTCTATTACATATTTGGCTTAAGGAACTTTATCTGTGCTCATTTCAATCTCTGGTTTTATGCAGCACCCCAACTCACCTTTCCCCTTAAGCAAGCATAAGTTGGTTTTCTAAATTTGGGACCATGTTCTGTTTTGAAATTCAGTTCCTGTGTAGCCAAGTTTACATTCCGTGTATTAGTGATATCTTATGATGTTTCTTTTTCTGTGTGACTTATTTCAGTTAGAATCATCATACCTGAATCCACTCATTATGCTGCTATGGGCCTGATGACATAGATGTCATTGCTGAGTGATATTGCATTGTACGTAAGTACCACAACTTCTTTATCCATTTTTCGCTTTATGCGATATTGAACTTGTACCGTAAACGAGTTTCTTGTAAACAGAGCCATCCCAAACTTTGGGGTGGCTGTGTCTTTTTGATTTTAATTTCCCTAAGCTACAGGACCATAAGTGGAAGTGCCCTAGGCTCTGTTGCTTTGTTTTTTAGATGTTTCAGGAAACACCATACACTTCTCCGGAGTGGCTGTTGGCAATTTACATCCCGCCCATCAGCATAACAAGGCTCCCAGTTCTCCATGGCCTGTCCTGCCTTTCTGGATTTTACACTTTTTTCAGATGGCCCTTTTGACGGGGGGGGAAGTGAGACTTCATTGTAGTGCAGATTTCCTTTGCAAGCTTGCTTGGTTGGCCAAAAAGGGCGTATGCGTTTTTTCCTGAATATATTCAGGAAAAAACGCATACGCCCTTTTTGGCCAAGTGCATCATTGTCGACCTTCTGCCTCTTTTCCTATGCTTTAAATGCAATTCCAGTCTACCTCCTGAAATCGGTTTCCTGCAATTCTGCCCGGCTTTCAAGTCCTCTTGGCAGCCTTACTTCAGTATATTTTTGGATGATAGCTGTCATTTATAACTCTGCAGGTTTGTGAATTACAGTGCCCCTGAGCTCCTTTCTTCAACTCGCTTTCTTGTGAGCTGGCCGCAACACCGCAGGATTGCTTCAGGCCCTAATCTGGTTCCGGCATGGCACGCTGAGCCTTTGGTTAATTCCTCTTCCTGGTGGGAAATGAGAGTTAAATTTTCCCGTCCAGACACCTCCAGCTAGTCTGTCATTGGTTCTCCCTATTCCTGTTCATCTTCCGCGGAATTTGCAAACTGGGCCAAACAGGAGGTTAAAGGCACTGACTCTCCAAGTCGGGAGAGTGTTAGTAAAGCATCTGGAATGTTGCACCCGAGTACCAGGGGACGAGAACTGAGACATATTTCAACACGTCTCCCGATCACACGGTTGATCATACTCTGGGTTCCACATGCATGTTTTAGCTGAAGGAAGAATCCCTTAAACCTGGAGAGTTGAGACCCGTGGAATGGGTACCATGCAATATGACTTCAAAGGGTCTTCATTTGCTCACCAAAACTCTCCAATCCTATCACTGCTGCGTTTTTGCCCCTGTACTCACGATTGATTCACTTTCAGAGACATAGCAATCCATAGGTTTTAAGATACTTACTAGTCAGGTACATTATTAGGCGTTTAATATGGGGTTTTGAGTCCATTTCGTTGAGCAAGGAGTAGCTCTTGTCTATTACATATTTGGCTTAAGGAACTTTATCTGTGCTCATTTCAATCTCTGGTTTTATGCAGCACCCCAACTCACCTTTCCCCTTAAGCAAGCATAAGTTGGTTTTCTAAATTTGGGACCATGTTCTGTTTTGAAATTCAGTTCCTGTGTAGCCAAGTTTACATTCCGTGTATTAGTGATATCTTATGATGTTTCTTTTTCTGTGTGACTTATTTCAGTTAGAATCATCATACCTGAATCCACTCATTATGCTGCTATGGGCCTGATGACATAGATGTCATTGCTGAGTGATATTGCATTGTACGTAAGTACCACAACTTCTTTATCCATTTTTCGCTTTATGCGATATTGAACCTGTACCGTAAACGAGTTTCTTGTAAACAGAGCCATCCCAAACTTTGGGGTGGCTGTGTCTTTTTGATTTTAATTTCCCTAAGCTGCAGGACCATAAGTGGAAGTGCCCTAGGCTCTGTTGCTTTGTTTTTTAGATGTTTCAGGAAACACCATACACTTCTCCCGAGTGGCTGTTGGCAATTTACATCCCGCCCATCAGCATAACAAGGCTCCCAGTTCTCCATGGCCTGTCCTGCCTTTCTGGATTTTACACTTTTTTCAGATGGCCCTTTTGACGGGGGGGAAGTGAGACTTCATTGTGGTGCAGATTTCCTTTGCAAGCTTGCTTGGTTGGCCAAAAAGGGCGTATGCGTTTTTTCCTGAATATATTCAGGAAAAAACGCATACGCCCTTTTTGGCCAAGTGCATCATTGTCGACCTTCTGCCTCTTTTCCTATGCTTTAAATGCAATTCCAGTCTACCTCCTGAAATCGGTTTCCTGCAATTCTGCCCGGCTTTCAAGTCCTCTTGGCAGCCTTACTTCAGTATATTTTTGGATGATAGCTGTCATTTATAACTCTGCAGGTTTGTGAATTACAGTGCCCCTGAGCTCCTTTCTTCAACTCGCTTTCTTGTGAGCTGGCCGCAACACCGCAGGATTGCTTCAGGCCCTAATCTGGTTCCGGCATGGCACGCTGAGCCTTTGGTTAATTCCTCTTCCTGGTGGGAAATGAGAGTTAAATTTTCCCGTCCAGACACCTCCAGCTAGTCTCTCATTGGTTCTCCCTATTCCTGTTCATCTTCCGCGGAATTTGCAAACTGGGCCAAACAGGAGGTTAAAGGCACTGACTCTCCAAGTCGGGAGAGTGTTAGTAAAGCATCTGGAATGTTGCACCCGAGTACCAGGGGACGAGAACTGAGACATATTTCAACACGTCTCCCGATCACACGGTTGATCATACTCTGGGTTCCACATGCATGCTTTAGCTGAAGGAAGAATCCCTTAAACCTGGAGAGTTGAGACCCGTGGAATGGGTACCATGCAATATGACTTCAAAGGGTCTTCATTTGCTCACCAAAACTCTCCAATCCTATCACTGCTGCGTTTTTGCCCCTGTACTCACGATTGATTCACTTTCAGAGACATAGCAATCCATAGGTTTTAAGATACTTACTAGTCAGGTACATTATTAGGCGTTTAATATGGGGTTTTGAGTCCATTTCGTTGAGCAAGGAGTAGCTCTTGTCTATTACATATTTGGCTTAAGGAACTTTATCTGTGCTCATTTCAATCTCTGGTTTTATGCAGCACCCCAACTCACCTTTCCCCTTAAGCAAGCATAAGTTGATTTTCTAAATTTGGGACCATGTTCTGTTTTGAAATTCAGTTCCTGTGTAGCCAAGTTTACATTCCATGTATTAGTGATATCTTATGATGTTTCTTTTTCTGTGTGACTTATTTCAGTTAGAATCATCATACCTGAATCCACTCATCATGCTGCTATGGGCCTGATGACATAGATGTCATTGCTGAGTGATATTGCATTGTACGTAAGTACCACAACTTCTTTATCCATTTTTCGCTTTATGCGATATTGAACTTGTACCGTAAACGAGTTTCTTGTAAACAGAGCCATCCCAAACTTTGGGGTGGCTGTGTCTTTTTGATTTTAATTTCCCTAAGCTGCAGGACCATAAGTGGAAGTGCCCTAGGCTCTGTTGCTTTGTTTTTTAGATGTTTCAGGAAACACCATACACTTCTCCCGAGTGGCTGTTGGCAATTTACATCCTGCCCATCAGCATAACAAGGCTCCCAGTTCTCCATGGCCTGTCCTGCCTTTCTGGATTTTACACTTTTTTCAGATGGCCCTTTTGACGGGGGGGAAGTGAGACTTCATTGTGGTGCAGATTTCCTTTGCAAGCTTGCTTGGTTGGCCAAAAAGGGCGTATGCGTTTTTTCCTGAATATATTCAGGAAAAAACGCATACGCCCTTTTTGGCCAAGTGCATCATTGTCGACCTTCTGCCTCTTTTCCTATGCTTTAAATGCAATTCCAGTCTACCTCCTGAAATCGGTTTCCTGCAATTCTGCCCGGCTTTCAAGTCCTCTTGGCAGCCTTACTTCAGTATATTTTTGGATGATAGCTGTCATTTATAACTCTGCAGGTTTGTGAATTACAGTGCCCCTGAGCTCCTTTCTTCAACTCGCTTTCTTGTGAGCTGGCCGCAACACCGCAGGATTGCTTCAGGCCCTAATCTGGTTCCGGCATGGCACGCTGAGCCTTTGGTTAATTCCTCTTCCTGGTGGGAAATGAGAGTTAAATTTTCCCGTCCAGACACCTCCAGCTAGTCTCTCATTGGTTCTCCCTATTCCTGTTCATCTTCCGCGGAATTTGCAAACTGGGCCAAAGAGGAGGTTAAAGGCACTGACTCTCCAAGTCGGGAGAGTGTTAGTAAAGCATCTGGAATGTTGTACCCGAGTACCAGGGGACAAGAACTGAGACATATTTCAACACGTCTCCCGATCACACGGTTGATCATACTCTGGGTTCCACATGCATGTTTTAGCTGAAGGAAGAATCCCTTAAACCTGGAGAGTTGAGACCCGTGGAATGGGTACCATGCAATATGACTTCAAAGGGTCTTCATTTGCTCACCAAAACTCTCCAATCCTATCACTGCTGCGTTTTTGCCCCTGTACTCACGATTGATTCACTTTCAGAGACATAGCAATCCATAGGTTTTAAGATACTTACTAGTCAGGAACATTATTAGGCGTTTAACATGGGGTTTTGAGTCCATTTCATTGAGCAAGGAGTAGCTATTGTCTATTACATATTTGGCTTAAGGAACTTTATCTGTGCTCATTTCAATCTCTGGTTTTATGCAGCACCCCAACTCACCTTTCCCCTTAAGCAAGCATAAGTTGGTTTTCTAAATTTGGGACCATGTTCTGTTTTGAAATCCAGTTCCTGTGTAGACAAGTTTACATTCCGTGTATTAGTGATATCTTATGATGTTTCTTTTTCTGTGTGACTTATTTCAGTTAGAATCATCATACCTGAATCCACTCATTATGCTGCTATGGGCCTGATGACATAGATGTCATTGCTGAGTGATATTGCATTGTACGTAAGTACCACAACTTCTTTATCCATTTTTCGCTTTATGCGATATTGAACTTGTACCGTAAACGAGTTTCTTGTAAACAGAGCCATCCCAAACTTTGGGGTGGCTGTGTCTTTTTGATTTTAATTTCCCTAAGCTGCAGGACCATAAGTGGAAGTGCCCTAGGCTCTGTTGCTTTGTTTTTTAGATGTTTCAGGAAACACCATACACTTCTCCCGAGTGGCTGTTGGCAATTTACATCCCGCCCATCAGCATAACAAGGCTCCCAGTTCTCCATGGCCTGTCCTGCCTTTCTGGATTTTACACTTTTTTCAGATGGCCCTTTTGATGGGGGGAAATGAGACTTCATTGTAGTGCAGATTTCCTTTGCAAGCTTGCTTGGTTGGCCAAAAAGGGCGTATGCGTTTTTTCCTGAATATATTCAGGAAAAAACGCATACGCCCTTTTTGGCCAAGTGCATCATTGTCGACCTTCTGCCTCTTTTCCTATGCTTTAAATGCAATTCCAGTCTACCTCCTGAAATCGGTTTCCTGCAATTCTGCCCGGCTTTCAAGTCCTCTTGGCAGCCTTACTTCAGTATATTTTTGGATGATAGCTGTCATTTATAACTCTGCAGGTTTGTGAATTACAGTGCCCCTGAGCTCCTTTCTTCAACTCGCTTTCTTGTGAGCTGGCCGCAACACCGCAGGATTGCTTCAGGCCTTAATCTGGTTCCGGCATGGCACGCTGAGCCTTTGGTTAATTCCTCTTCCTGGTGGGAAATGAGAGTTAAATTTTCCCGTCCAGACACCTCCAGCTAGTCTCTCATTGGTTCTCCCTATTCCTGTTCATCTTCCGCGGAATTTGCAAACTGGGCCAAACAGGAGGTTAAAGGCACTGACTCTCCAAGTCGGGAGAGTGTTAGTAAAGCATCTGGAATGTTGCACCCGAGTACCAGGGGACGAGAACTGAGACATATTTCAACACGTCTCCCGATAACACGGTTGATCATACTCTGGGTTCCACATGCATGTTTTAGCTGAAGGAAGAATCCCTTAAACCTGGAGAGTTGAGACCCGTGGAATGGGTACCATGCAATATGACTTCAAAGGGTCTTCATTTGCTCACCAAAACTCTCCAATCCTATCACTGCTGCGTTTTTGCCCCTGTACTCACGATTGATTCACTTTCAGAGACATAGCAATCCATAGGTTTTAAGATACTTACTAGTCAGGTACATTATTAGGCGTTTAATATGGGGTTTTGAGTCCATTTCGTTGAGCAAGGAGTAGCTCTTGTCTATTACATATTTGGCTTAAGGAACTTTATCTGTGCTCATTTCAATCTCTGGTTTTATGCAGCACCCCAACTCACCTTTCCCCTTAAGCAAGCATAAGTTGATTTTCTAAATTTGGGACCATGTTCTGTTTTGAAATTCAGTTCCTGTGTAGCCAAGTTTACATTCCGTGTATTAGTGATATCTTATGATGTTTCTTTTTCTGTGTGACTTATTTCAGTTAGAATCATCATACCTGAATCCACTCATTATGCTGCTATGGACCTGATGACATAGATGTCATTGCTGAGTGATATTGCATTGTACGTAAGTACCACAACTTCTTTATCCATTTTTCGCTTTATGCGATATTGAACTTGTACCGTAAACGAGTTTCTTGTAAACAGAGCCATCCCAAACTTTGGGGTGGCTGTGTCTTTTTGATTTTAATTTCCCTAAGCTATAGTACCATAAGTGGAAGTGCCCTAGGCTCTGTTGCTTTGTTTTTTAGATGTTTCAGGAAACACCATACACTTCTCCCGAGTGGCTGTTGGCAATTTACATCCCGCCCATCAGCATAACAAGGCTCCCAGTTCTCCATGGCCTGTCCTGCCTTTCTGGATTTTACACTTTTTTCAGATGGCCCTTTTGACGGGGGGGAAGTGAGACTTCATTGTAGTGCAGATTTCCTTTGCAAGCTTGCTTGGTTGGCCAAAAAGGGCGTATGCGTTTTTTCCTGAATATATTCAGGAAAAAACGCATACGCCCTTTTTGGCCAAGTGCATCATTGTCGACCTTCTGCCTCTTTTCCTATGCTTTAAATGCAATTCCAGTCTACCTCCTGAAATCGGTTTCCTGCAATTCTGCCCGGCTTTCAAGTCCTCTTGGCAGCCTTACTTCAGTATATTTTTGGATGATAGCTGTCATTTATAACTCTGAAGGTTTGTGAATTACAGTGCCCCTGAGCTCCTTTCTTCAACTCGTTTTCTTGTGAGCTGGCCGCAACACCGCAGGATTGCTTCAGGCCCTAATCTGGTTCCGGCATGGCACGCTGAGCCTTTGGTTAATTCCTCTTCCTGGTGGGAAATGAGAGTTAAATTTTCCCGTCCAGACACCTCCAGCTAGTCTCTCATTGGTTCTCCCTATTCCTGTTCATCTTCCGCGGAATTTGCAAACTGGGCCAAACAGGAGGTTAAAGGCACTGACTCTCCAAGTCGGGAGAGTGTTAGTAAAGCATCTGGAATGTTGCACCCGAGTACCAGGGGACGAGAACTGAGACATATTTCAACACGTCTCCCGATCACACGGTTGATCATACTCTGGGTTCCACATGCATGTTTTAGCTGAAGGAAGAGTCCCTTAAACCTGGAGAGTTGAGACCCGTGGAATGGGTACCATGCAATATGACTTCAAAGGGTCTTCATTTGCTCACCAAAACTCTCCAATCCTATCACTGCTGCGTTTTTGCCCCTGTACTCACGATTGATTCACTTTCAGAGACATAGCAATCCATAGGTTTTAAGATACTTACTAGTCAGGTACATTATTAGGCGTTTAATATGGGGTTTTGAGTCCATTTCGTTGAGCAAGGAGTAGCTCTTGTCTATTACATATTTGGCTTAAGGAACTTTATCTGTGCTCATTTCAATCTCTGGTTTTATGCAGCACCCCAACTCACCTTTCCCCTTAAGCAAGCATAAGTTGATTTTCTAAATTTGGGAGCATGTTCTGTTTTGAAATTCAGTTCCTGTGTAGCCAAGTTTACATTCCGTGTATTAGTGATATCTTATGATGTTTCTTTTTCTGTGTGACTTATTTCAGTTAGAATCATCATACCTGAATGCACTCATTATGCTGCTATGGGCCTGATGACATAGATGTCATTGCTGAGTGATATTGCATTGTACGTAAGTACCACAACTTCTTTATCCATTTTTCGCTTTATGCGATATTGAACTTGTACCGTAAACGAGTTTCTTGTAAACAGAGCCATCCCAAACTTTGGGGTGGCTGTGTCTTTTTGATTTTAATTTCCCTAAGCTATAGGACCATAAGTGGAAGTGCCCTAGGCTCTGTTGCTTTGTTTTTTAGATGTTTCAGGAAACACCATACACTTCTCCCGAGTGGCTGTTGACAATTTACATCCCGCCCATCAGCATAACAAGGCTCCCAGTTCTCCATGGCCTGTCCTGCCTTTCTGGATTTTACACTTTTTTCAGATGGCCCTTTTGACGGGGCGGAATTGAGACTTCATTGTAGTTCAGATTTCCTTTGCAAGGTTGCTTGGTTGGCCAAAAAGGGCGTATGCGTTTTTTCCTGAATATATTCAGGAAAAAACGCATACGCCCTTTTTGGCCAAGTGCATCATTGTCGACCTTCTGCCTCTTTTCCTATGCTTTAAATGCAATTCCAGTCTACCTCCTGAAATCGGTTTCCTGCAATTCTGCCCGGCTTTCAAGTCCTCTTGGCAGCCTTACTTCAGTATATTTTTGGATGATAGCTGTCATTTATAACTCTGCAGGTTTGTGAATTACAGTGCCCCTGAGCTCCTTTCTTCAACTCGCTTTCTTGTGAGCTGGCCACAACACCGCAAGATTGCTTCAGGCCCTAATCTGGTTCCGGCATGGCACGCTGAGCCTTTGGTTAATTCCTCTTCCTGGTGGGAAATGAGAGTTAAATTTTCCCGTCCAGACACCTCCAGCTAGTCTCTCATTGGTTCTCCCTATTCCTGTTCATCTTCCCCGGAATTTGCAAACTGGGCCAAAGAGGAGGTTAAAGGCACTGACTCTCCAAGTTGGGAGAGTGTTAGTAAAGCATCTGGAATGTTGCACCCGAGTACCAGGGGACGAGAACTGAGACATATTTCAACACGTCTCCCGATCACACGGTTGATCATACTCTGGGTTCCACATGCATGTTTTAGCTGAAGGAAGAATCCCTTAAACCTGGAGAGTTGAGACCCGTGGAATGGGTACCATGCAATATGACTTCAAAGGGTCTTCATTTGCTCACCAAAACTCTCCAATCCTATCACTGCTGCGTTTTTGCCCCTGTACTCACGATTGATTCACTTTCAGAGACATAGCAATCCATAGGTTTTAAGATACTTACTAGTCAGGTACATTATTAGGCGTTTAATATGGGGTTTTGAGTCCATTTCGTTGAGCAAGGAGTAGCTCTTGTCTATTACATATTTGGCTTAAGGAACTTTATCTGTGCTCATTTCAATCTCTGGTTTTATGCAGCACCCCAACTCACCTTTCCCCTTAAGCAAGCATAAGTTGATTTTCTAAATTTGGGACCATGTTCTGTTTTGAAATTCAGTTCCTGTGTAGCCAAGTTTACATTCCGTGTATTAGTGATATCTTATGATGTTTCTTTTTCTGTGTGACTTATTTCAGTTAGAATCATCATACCTGAATGCACTCATTATGCTGCTATGGGCCTGATGACATAGATGTCATTGCTGAGTGATATTGCATTGTACGTAAGTACCACAACTTCTTTATCCATTTTTCGCTTTATGCGATATTGAACTTGTACCGTAAACGAGTTTCTTGTAAACAGAGCCATCCCAAACTTTGGGGTGGCTGTGTCTTTTTGATTTTAATTTCCCTAAGCTATAGGACCATAAGTGGAAGTGCCCTAGGCTCTGTTGCTTTGTTTTTTAGATGTTTCAGGAAACACCATACACTTCTCCCGAGTGGCTGTTGGCAAGTTACATCCCGCCCATCAGCATAACAAGGCTCCCAGTTCTCCATGGCCTGTCCTGCCTTTCTGGATTTTACACTTTTTTCAGATGGCCCTTTTGACGGGGGGGAAGTGAGACTTCATTGTAGTGCAGATTTCCTTTGCAAGCTTGCTTGGTTGGCCAAAAAGGGCGTATGCGTTTTTTCCTGAATATATTCAGGAAAAAACGCATACGCCCTTTTTGGCCAAGTGCATCATTGTCGACCTTCTGCCTCTTTTCCTATGCTTTAAATGCAATTCCAGTCTACCTCCTGAAATCGGTTTCCTGCAATTCTGCCCGGCTTTCAAGTCCTCTTGGCAGCCTTACTTCAGTATATTTTTGGATGATAGCTGTCATTTATAACTCTGCAGGTTTCTGAATTACAGTGCCCCTGAGCTCCTTTCTTCAACTCGCTTTCTTGTGAGCTGGCCGCAACACCGCAGGATTGCTTCAGGCCCTAATCTGGTTCCGGCATGGCACGCTGAGCCTTTGGTTAATTCCTCTTCCTGGTGGGAAATGAGAGTTAAATTTTCCCGTCCAGACACCTCCAGCTAGTCTCTCATTGGTTCTCCCTATTCCTGTTCATCTTCCGCGGAATTTGCAAACTGGGCCAAACAGGAGGTTAAAGGCACTGACTCTCCAAGTCGGGAGAGTGTTAGTAAAGCATCTGGAATGTTGCACCCGAGTACCAGGGGACGAGAACTGAGACATATTTCAACACGTCTCCCGATAACACGGTTGATCATACTCTGGGTTCCACATGCATGTTTTAGCTGAAGGAAGAATCCCTTAAACCTGGAGAGTTGAGACCCGTGGAATGGGTACCATGCAATATGACTTCAAAGGGTCTTCATTTGCTCACCAAAACTCTCCAATCCTATCACTGCTGCGTTTTTGCCCCTGTACTCACGATTGATTCACTTTCAGAGACATAGCAATCCATAGGTTTTAAGATACTTACTAGTCAGGTACATTATTAGGCGTTTAATATGGGGTTTTGAGTCCATTTCGTTGAGCAAGGAGTAGCTCTTGTCTATTACATATTTGGCTTAAGGAACTTTATCTGTGCTCATTTCAATCTCTGGTTTTATGCAGCACCCCAACTCACCTTTCCCCTTAAGCAAGCATAAGTTGATTTTCTAAATTTGGGACCATGTTCTGTTTTGAAATTCAGTTCCTGTGTAGCCAAGTTTACATTCCGTGTATTAGTGATATCTTATGATGTTTCTTTTTCTGTGTGACTTATTTCAGTTAGAATCATCATACCTGAATCCACTCATTATGCTGCTATGGACCTGATGACATAGATGTCATTGCTGAGTGATATTGCATTGTACGTAAGTACCACAACTTCTTTATCCATTTTTCGCTTTATGCGATATTGAACTTGTACCGTAAACGAGTTTCTTGTAAACAGAGCCATCCCAAACTTTGGGGTGGCTGTGTCTTTTTGATTTTAATTTCCCTAAGCTATAGTACCATAAGTGGAAGTGCCCTAGGCTCTGTTGCTTTGTTTTTTAGATGTTTCAGGAAACACCATACACTTCTCCCGAGTGGCTGTTGGCAATTTACATCCCGCCCATCAGCATAACAAGGCTCCCAGTTCTCCATGGCCTGTCCTGCCTTTCTGGATTTTACACTTTTTTCAGATGGCCCTTTTGACGGGGGGGAAGTGAGACTTCATTGTAGTGCAGATTTCCTTTGCAAGCTTGCTTGGTTGGCCAAAAAGGGCGTATGCGTTTTTTCCTGAATATATTCAGGAAAAAACGCATACGCCCTTTTTGGCCAAGTGCATCATTGTCGACCTTCTGCCTCTTTTCCTATGCTTTAAATGCAATTCCAGTCTACCTCCTGAAATCGGTTTCCTGCAATTCTGCCCGGCTTTCAAGTCCTCTTGGCAGCCTTACTTCAGTATATTTTTGGATGATAGCTGTCATTTATAACTCTGAAGGTTTGTGAATTACAGTGCCCCTGAGCTCCTTTCTTCAACTCGTTTTCTTGTGAGCTGGCCGCAACACCGCAGGATTGCTTCAGGCCCTAATCTGGTTCCGGCATGGCACGCTGAGCCTTTGGTTAATTCCTCTTCCTGGTGGGAAATGAGAGTTAAATTTTCCCGTCCAGACACCTCCAGCTAGTCTCTCATTGGTTCTCCCTATTCCTGTTCATCTTCCGCGGAATTTGCAAACTGGGCCAAACAGGAGGTTAAAGGCACTGACTCTCCAAGTCGGGAGAGTGTTAGTAAAGCATCTGGAATGTTGCACCCGAGTACCAGGGGACGAGAACTGAGACATATTTCAACACGTCTCCCGATCACACGGTTGATCATACTCTGGGTTCCACATGCATGTTTTAGCTGAAGGAAGAGTCCCTTAAACCTGGAGAGTTGAGACCCGTGGAATGGGTACCATGCAATATGACTTCAAAGGGTCTTCATTTGCTCACCAAAACTCTCCAATCCTATCACTGCTGCGTTTTTGCCCCTGTACTCATGATTGATTCACTTTCAGAGACATAGCAATCCATAGGTTTTAAGATACTTACTAGTCAGGTACATTATTAGGCGTTTAATATGGGGTTTTGAGTCCATTTCGTTGAGCAAGGAGTAGCTCTTGTCTATTACATATTTGGCTTAAGGAACTTTATCTGTGCTCATTTCAATCTCTGGTTTTATGCAGCACCCCAACTCACCTTTCCCCTTAAGCAAGCATAAGTTGATTTTCTAAATTTGGGACCATGTTCTGTTTTGAAATTCAGTTCCTGTGTAGCCAAGTTTACATTCCGTGTATTAGTGATATCTTATGATGTTTCTTTTTCTGTGTGACTTATTTCAGTTAGAATCATCATACCTGAATCCACTCATTATGCTGCTATGGGCCTGATGACATAGATGTCATTGCTGAGTGATATTGCATTGTACGTAAGTACCACAACTTCTTTATCCATTTTTCGCTTTATGCGATATTGAACTTGTACCGTAAACGAGTTTCTTGTAAACAGAGCCATCCCAAACTTTGGGGTGGCTGTGTCTTTTTGATTTTAATTTCCCTAAGCTATAGGACCATAAGTGGAAGTGCCCTAGGCTCTGTTGCTTTGTTTTTTAGATGTTTCAGGAAACACCATACACTTCTCCCGAGTGGCTGTTGGCAATTTACATCCCGCCCATCAGCATAACAAGGCTCCCAGTTCTCCATGGCCTGTCCTGCCTTTCTGGATTTTACACTTTTTTCAGATGGCCCTTTTGACAGGGGGGGGGAGTGAGACTTCATTGTAGTGCAGATTTCCGTTGCAAGCTTGCTTGGTTGGCCAAAAAGTGCGTATGCGTTTTTTCCTGAATATATTCAGGAAAAAACGCATACGCCCTTTTTGGCCAAGTGCATCATTGTCGACCTTCTGCCTCTTTTCCTATGCTTTAAATGCAATTCCAGTCTACCTCCTGAAATCGGTTTCCTGCAATTCTGCCCGGCTTTCAAGTCCTCTTGGCAGCCTTACTTCAGTATATTTTTGGATGATAGCTGTCATTTATAACTCTGCAGGTTTGTGAATTACAGTGCCCCTGAGCTCCTTTCTTCAACTCGCTTTCTTGTGAGCTGGCCGCAACACCGCAGGATTGCTTCAGGCCCTAATCTGGTTCCGGCATGGCACGCTGAGCCTTTGGTTAATTCCTCTTCCTGGTGGGAAATGAGAGTTAAATTTTCCCGTCCAGACACCTCCAGCTAGTCTCTCATTGGTTCTCCCTATTCCTGTTCATCTTCCGCGGAATTTGCAAACTGGGCCAAACAGGAGGTTAAAGGCACTGACTCTCCAAGTCGGGAGAGTGTTAGTAAAGCATCTGGAATGTTGCACCCGAGTACCAGGGGACGAGAACTGAGACATATTTCAACACGTCTCCCGATCACACGGTTGATCATACTCTGGGTTCCACATGCATGCTTTAGCTGAAGGAAGAATCCCTTAAACCTGGAGAGTTGAGACCCGTGGAATGGGTACCATGCAATATGACTTCAAAGGGTCTTCATTTGCTCACCAAAACTCTCCAATCCTATCACTGCTGCGTTTTTGCCCCTGTACTCACGATTGATTCACTTTCAGAGACATAGCAATCCATAGGTTTTAAGATACTTACTAGTCAGGTACATTATTAGGCGTTTAATATGGGGTTTTGAGTCCATTTCGTTGAGCAAGGAGTAGCTCTTGTCTATTACATATTTGGCTTAAGGAACTTTATCTGTGCTCATTTCAATCTCTGGTTTTATGCAGCACCCCAACTCACCTTTCCCCTTAAGCAAGCATAAGTTGATTTTCTAAATTTGGGAGCATGTTCTGTTTTGAAATTCAGTTCCTGTGTAGCCAAGTTTACATTCCGTGTATTAGTGATATCTTATGATGTTTCTTTTTCTGTGTGACTTATTTCAGTTAGAATCATCATACCTGAATGCACTCATTATGCTGCTATGGGCCTGATGACATAGATGTCATTGCTGAGTGATATTGCATTGTACGTAAGTACCACAACTTCTTTATCCATTTTTCGCTTTATGCGATATTGAACTTGTACCGTAAACGAGTTTCTTGTAAACAGAGCCATCCCAAACTTTGGGGTGGCTGTGTCTTTTTGATTTTAATTTCCCTAAGCTATAGGACCATAAGTGGAAGTGCCCTAGGCTCTGTTGCTTTGTTTTTTAGATGTTTCAGGAAACACCATACACTTCTCCCGAGTGGCTGTTGACAATTTACATCCCGCCCATCAGCATAACAAGGCTCCCAGTTCTCCATGGCCTGTCCTGCCTTTCTGGATTTTACACTTTTTTCAGATGGCCCTTTTGACGGGGCGGAATTGAGACTTCATTGTAGTTCAGATTTCCTTTGCAAGGTTGCTTGGTTGGCCAAAAAGGGCGTATGCGTTTTTTCCTGAATATATTCAGGAAAAAACGCATACGCCCTTTTTGGCCAAGTGCATCATTGTCGACCTTCTGCCTCTTTTCCTATGCTTTAAATGCAATTCCAGTCTACCTCCTGAAATCGGTTTCCTGCAATTCTGCCCGGCTTTCAAGTCCTCTTGGCAGCCTTACTTCAGTATATTTTTGGATGATAGCTGTCATTTATAACTCTGCAGGTTTGTGAATTACAGTGCCCCTGAGCTCCTTTCTTCAACTCGCTTTCTTGTGAGCTGGCCGCAACACCGCAAGATTGCTTCAGGCCCTAATCTGGTTCCGGCATGGCACGCTGAGCCTTTGGTTAATTCCTCTTCCTGGTGGGAAATGAGAGTTAAATTTTCCCGTCCAGACACCTCCAGCTAGTCTCTCATTGGTTCTCCCTATTCCTGTTCATCTTCCCCGGAATTTGCAAACTGGGCCAAAGAGGAGGTTAAAGGCACTGACTCTCCAAGTTGGGAGAGTGTTAGTAAAGCATCTGGAATGTTGCACCCGAGTACCAGGGGACGAGAACTGAGACATATTTCAACACGTCTCCCGATCACACGGTTGATCATACTCTGGGTTCCACATGCATGTTTTAGCTGAAGGAAGAATCCCTTAAACCTGGAGAGTTGAGACCCGTGGAATGGGTACCATGCAATATGACTTCAAAGGGTCTTCATTTGCTCACCAAAACTCTCCAATCCTATCACTGCTGCGTTTTTGCCCCTGTACTCACGATTGATTCACTTTCAGAGACATAGCAATCCATAGGTTTTAAGATACTTACTAGTCAGGTACATTATTAGGCGTTTAATATGGGGTTTTGAGTCCATTTCGTTGAGCAAGGAGTAGCTCTTGTCTATTACATATTTGGCTTAAGGAACTTTATCTGTGCTCATTTCAATCTCTGGTTTTATGCAGCACCCCAACTCACCTTTCCCCTTAAGCAAGCATAAGTTGATTTTCTAAATTTGGGACCATGTTCTGTTTTGAAATTCAGTTCCTGTGTAGCCAAGTTTACATTCCGTGTATTAGTGATATCTTATGATGTTTCTTTTTCTGTGTGACTTATTTCAGTTAGAATCATCATACCTGAATGCACTCATTATGCTGCTATGGGCCTGATGACATAGATGTCATTGCTGAGTGATATTGCATTGTACGTAAGTACCACAACTTCTTTATCCATTTTTCGCTTTATGCGATATTGAACTTGTACCGTAAACGAGTTTCTTGTAAACAGAGCCATCCCAAACTTTGGGGTGGCTGTGTCTTTTTGATTTTAATTTCCCTAAGCTATAGGACCATAAGTGGAAGTGCCCTAGGCTCTGTTGCTTTGTTTTTTAGATGTTTCAGGAAACACCATACACTTCTCCCGAGTGGCTGTTGGCAAGTTACATCCCGCCCATCAGCATAACAAGGCTCCCTGTTCTCCATGGCCTGTCCTGCCTTTCTGGATTTTACACTTTTTTCAGATGGCCCTTTTGACGGGGGGGAAGTGAGACTTCATTGTAGTGCAGATTTCCTTTGCAAGCTTGCTTGGTTGGCCAAAAAGGGCGTATGCGTTTTTTCCTGAATATATTCAGGAAAAAACGCATACGCCCTTTTTGGCCAAGTGCATCATTGTCGACCTTCTGCCTCTTTTCCTATGCTTTAAATGCAATTCCAGTCTACCTCCTGAAATCGGTTTCCTGCAATTCTGCCCGGCTTTCAAGTCCTCTTGGCAGCCTTACTTCAGTATATTTTTGGATGATAGCTGTCATTTATAACTCTGCAGGTTTCTGAATTACAGTGCCCCTGAGCTCCTTTCTTCAACTCGCTTTCTTGTGAGCTGGCCGCAACACCGCAGGATTGCTTCAGGCCCTAATCTGGTTCCGGCATGGCACGCTGAGCCTTTGGTTAATTCCTCTTCCTGGTGGGAAATGAGAGTTAAATTTTCCCGTCCAGACACCTCCAGCTAGTCTCTCATTGGTTCTCCCTATTCCTGTTCATCTTCCGCGGAATTTGCAAACTGGGCCAAAGAGGAGGTTAAAGGCACTGACTCTCCAAGTCGGGAGAGTGTTAGTAAAGCATCTGGAATGTTGCACCCGAGTACCAGGGGACGAGAACTGAGACATATTTCAACACGTCTCCCGATAACACGGTTGATCATACTCTGGGTTCCACATGCATGTTTTAGCTGAAGGAAGAATCCCTTAAACCTGGAGAGTTGAGACCCGTGGAATGGGTACCATGCAATATGACTTCAAAGGGTCTTCATTTGCTCACCAAAACTCTCCAATCCTATCACTGCTGCGTTTTTGCCCCTGTACTCACGATTGATTCACTTTCAGAGACATAGCAATCCATAGGTTTTAAGATACTTACTAGTCAGGTACATTATTAGGCGTTTAATATGGGGTTTTGAGTCCATTTCGTTGAGCAAGGAGTAGCTCTTGTCTATTACATATTTGGCTTAAGGAACTTTATCTGTGCTCATTTCAATCTCTGGTTTTATGCAGCACCCCAACTCACCTTTCCCCTTAAGCAAGCATAAGTTGATTTTCTAAATTTGGGACCATGTTCTGTTTTGAAATTCAGTTCCTGTGTAGCCAAGTTTACATTCCGTGTATTAGTGATATCTTATGATGTTTCTTTTTCTGTGTGACTTATTTCAGTTAGAATCATCATACCTGAATCCACTCATTATGCTGCTATGGACCTGATGACATAGATGTCATTGCTGAGTGATATTGCATTGTACGTAAGTACCACAACTTCTTTATCCATTTTTCGCTTTATGCGATATTGAACTTGTACCGTAAACGAGTTTCTTGTAAACAGAGCCATCCCAAACTTTGGGGTGGCTGTGTCTTTTTGATTTTAATTTCCCTAAGCTATAGTACCATAAGTGGAAGTGCCCTAGGCTCTGTTGCTTTGTTTTTTAGATGTTTCAGGAAACACCATACACTTCTCCCGAGTGGCTGTTGGCAATTTACATCCCGCCCATCAGCATAACAAGGCTCCCAGTTCTCCATGGCCTGTCCTGCCTTTCTGGATTTTACACTTTTTTCAGATGGCCCTTTTGACGGGGGGGAAGTGAGACTTCATTGTAGTGCAGATTTCCTTTGCAAGCTTGCTTGGTTGGCCAAAAAGGGCGTATGCGTTTTTTCCTGAATATATTCAGGAAAAAACGCATACACCCTTTTTGGCCAAGTGCATCATTGTCGACCTTCTGCCTCTTTTCCTATGCTTTAAATGCAATTCCAGTCTACCTCCTGAAATCGGTTTCCTGCAATTCTGCCCGGCTTTCAAGTCCTCTTGGCAGCCTTACTTCAGTATATTTTTGGATGATAGCTGTCATTTATAACTCTGCAGGTTTCTGAATTACAGTGCCCCTGAGCTCCTTTCTTCAACTCGCTTTCTTGTGAGCTGGCCGCAACACCGCAGGATTGCTTCAGGCCCTAATCTGGTTCCGGCATGGCACGCTGAGCCTTTGGTTAATTCCTCTTCCTGGTGGGAAATGAGAGTTAAATTTTCCCGTCCAGACACCTCCAGCTAGTCTCTCATTGGTTCTCCCTATTCCTGTTCATCTTCCGCGGAATTTGCAAACTGGGCCAAACAGGAGGTTAAAGGCACTGACTCTCCAAGTCGGGAGAGTGTTAGTAAAGCATCTGGAATGTTGCACCCGAGTACCAGGGGACGAGAACTGAGACATATTTCAACACGTCTCCCGATCACACGGTTGATCATACTCTGGGTTCCACATGCATGTTTTAGCTGAAGGAAGAGTCCCTTAAACCTGGAGAGTTGAGACCCGTGGAATGGGTACCATGCAATATGACTTCAAAGGGTCTTCATTTGCTCACCAAAACTCTCCAATCCTATCACTGCTGCGTTTTTGCCCCTGTACTCATGATTGATTCACTTTCAGAGACATAGCAATCCATAGGTTTTAAGATACTTACTAGTCAGGTACATTATTAGGCGTTTAATATGGGGTTTTGAGTCCATTTCGTTGAGCAAGGAGTAGCTCTTGTCTATTACATATTTGGCTTAAGGAACTTTATCTGTGCTCATTTCAATCTCTGGTTTTATGCAGCACCCCAACTCACCTTTCCCCTTAAGCAAGCATAAGTTGATTTTCTAAATTTGGGACCATGTTCTGTTTTGAAATTCAGTTCCTGTGTAGCCAAGTTTACATTCCGTGTATTAGTGATATCTTATGATGTTTCTTTTTCTGTGTGACTTATTTCAGTTAGAATCATCATACCTGAATCCACTCATTATGCTGCTATGGGCCTGATGACATAGATGTCATTGCTGAGTGATATTGCATTGTACGTAAGTACCACAACTTCTTTATCCATTTTTCGCTTTATACGATATTGAACTTGTACCGTAAACGAGTTTCTTGTAAACAGAGCCATCCCAAACTTTGGGGTGGCTGTGTCTTTTTGATTTTAATTTCCCTAAGCTATAGGACCATAAGTGGAAGTGCCCTAGGCTCTGTTGCTTTGTTTTTTAGATGTTTCAGGAAACACCATACACTTCTCCGGAGTGGCTGTTGGCAATTTACATCCCGCCCATCAGCATAACAAGGCTCCCAGTTCTCCATGGCCTGTCCTGCCTTTCTGGATTTTACACTTTTTTCAGATGGCCCTTTTGACAGGGGGGGGGAGTGAGACTTCATTGTAGTGCAGATTTCCGTTGCAAGCTTGCTTGGTTGGCCAAAAAGTGCGTATGCGTTTTTTCCTGAATATATTCAGGAAAAAACGCATACGCCCTTTTTGGCCAAGTGCATCATTGTCGAACTTCTGCCTCTTTTCCTATGCTTTAAATGCAATTCCAGTCTACCTCCTGAAATCGGTTTCCTGCAATTCTGCCCGGCTTTCAAGTCCTCTTGGCAGCCTTACTTCAGTATATTTTTGGATGATAGCTGTCATTTATAACTCTGCAGGTTTGTGAATTACAGTGCCCCTGAGCTCCTTTCTTCAACTCGCTTTCTTGTGAGCTGGCCGCAACACCGCAGGATTGCTTCAGGCCCTAATCTGGTTCCGGCATGGCACGCTGAGCCTTTGGTTAATTCCTCTTCCTGGTGGGAAATGAGAGTTAAATTTTCCCGTCCAGACACCTCCAGCTAGTCTCTCATTGGTTCTCCCTATTCCTGTTCATCTTCCGCGGAATTTGCAAACTGGGCCAAACAGGAGGTTAAAGGCACTGACTCTCCAAGTTGGGAGAGTGTTAGTAAAGCATCTGGAATGTTGCACCCGAGTACCAGGGGACGAGAACTGAGACATATTTCAACACGTCTCCCGATCACACGGTTGATCATACTCTGGGTTCCACATGCATGTTTTAGCTGAAGGAAGAATCCCTTAAACCTGGAGAGTTGAGACCCGTGGAATGGGTACCATGCAATATGACTTCAAAGGGTCTTCATTTGCTCACCAAAACTCTCCAATCCTATCACTGCTGCGTTTTTGCCCCTGTACTCACGATTGATTCACTTTCAGAGACATAGCAATCCATAGGTTTTAAGATACTTACTAGTCAGGTACATTATTAGGCGTTTAATATGGGGTTTTGAGTCCATTTCGTTGAGCAAGGAGTAGCTCTTGTCTATTACATATTTGGCTTAAGGAACTTTATCTGTGCTCATTTCAATCTCTGGTTTTATGCAGCACCCCAACTCACCTTTCCCCTTAAGCAAGCATAAGTTGGTTTTCTAAATTTGGGACCATGTTCTGTTTTGAAATCCAGTTCCTGTGTAGACAAGTTTACATTCCGTGTATTAGTGATATCTTATGATGTTTCTTTTTCTGTGTGACTTATTTCAGTTAGAATCATCATACCTGAATCCACTCATTATGCTGCTATGGGCCTGATGACATAGATGTCATTGATGAGTGATATTGCATTGTACGTAAGTACCACAACTTCTTTATCCATTTTTCACTTTATGCGATATTGAACTTGTACCGTAAACGAGTTTCTTGTAAACAGAGCCATCCCAAACTTTGGGGTGGCTGTGTCTTTTTGATTTTAATTTCCCTAAGCTATAGGACCATAAGTGGAAGTGCCCTAGGCTCTGTTGCTTTGTTTTTTAGATGTTTCAGGAAACACCATACACTTCTCCGGAGTGGCTGTTGGCAATTTACATCCCGCCCATCAGCATAACAAGGCTCCCAGTTCTCCATGGCCTGTCCTGCCTTTCTGGATTTTACACTTTTTTCAGATGGCCCTTTTGATGGGGGGGAAGTGAGACTTCATTGTAGTGCAGATTTCCTTTGCAAGCTTGCTTGGTTGGCCAAAAAGGGCGTATGCGTTTTTTCCTGAATATATTCAGGAAAAAACGCATATGCCCTTTTTGGCCAAGTGCATCATTGTCGACCTTCTGCCTCTTTTCCTATGCTTTAAATGCAATTCCAGTCTACCTCCTGAAATCGGTTTCCTGCAATTCTGCCCGGCTTTCAAGTCCTCTTGGCAGCCTTACTTCAGTATATTTTTGGATGATAGCTGTCATTTATAACTCTGCAGGTTTGTGAATTACAGTGCCCCTGAGCTCCTTTCTTCAACTCGCTTTCTTGTGAGCTGGCCGCAACACCGCAGGATTGCTTCAGGCCTTAATCTGGTTCCGGCATGGCACGCTGAGCCTTTGGTTAATTCCTCTTCCTGGTGGGAAATGAGAGTTAAATTTTCCCGTCCAGACACCTCCAGCTAGTCTCTCATTGGTTCTCCCTATTCCTGTTCATCTTCCGTGGAATTTGCAAACTGGGCCAAAGAGGAGGTTAAAGGCACTGACTCTCCAAGTCGGGAGAGTGTTAGTAAAGCATCTGGAATGTTGCACCCGAGTACCAGGGGACGAGAACTGAGACATATTTCAACACGTCTCCCGATAACACGGTTGATCATACTCTGGGTTCCACATGCATGTTTTAGCTGAAGGAAGAATCCCTTAAACCTGGAGAGTTGAGACCCGTGGAATGGGTACCATGCAATATGACTTCAAAGGGTCTTCATTTGCTCACCAAAACTCTCCAATCCTATCACTGCTGCGTTTTTGCCCCTGTACTCACGATTGATTCACTTTCAGAGACATAGCAATCCATAGGTTTTAAGATACTTACTAGTCAGGTACATTATTAGGCGTTTAATATGGGGTTTTGAGTCCATTTCGTTGAGCAAGGAGTAGCTCTTGTCTATTACATATTTGGCTTAAGGAAATTTATCTGTGCTCATTTCAATCTCTGGTTTTATGCAGCACCCCAACTCACCTTTCCCCTTAAGCAAGCATAAGTTGATTTTCTAAATTTGGGACCATGTTCTGTTTTGAAATTCAGTTCCTGTGTAGCCAAGTTTACATTCCGTGTATTAGTGATATCTTATGATGTTTCTTTTTCTGTGTGACTTATTTCAGTTAGAATCATCATACCTGAATCCACTCATTATGCTGCTATGGACCTGATGACATAGATGTCATTGCTGAGTGATATTGCATTGTACGTAAGTACCACAACTTCTTTATCCATTTTTCGCTTTATGCGATATTGAACTTGTACCGTAAACGAGTTTCTTGTAAACAGAGCCATCCCAAACTTTGGGGTGGCTGTGTCTTTTTGATTTTAATTTCCCTAAGCTATAGGACCATAAGTGGAAGTGCCCTAGGCTCTGTTGCTTTGTTTTTTAGATGTTTCAGGAAACACCATACACTTCTCCCGAGTGGCTGTTGGCAATTTACATCCCGCCCATCAGCATAACAAGGCTCCCAGTTCTCCATGGCCTGTCCTGCCTTTCTGGATTTTACACTTTTTTCAGATGGCCCTTTTGACGGGGGGGAAGTGAGACTTCATTGTAGTGCAGATTTCCTTTGCAAGCTTGCTTGGTTGGCCAAAAAGGGCGTATGCGTTTTTTCCTGAATATATTCAGGAAAAAACGCATACGCCCTTTTTGGCCAAGTGCATCATTGTCGGCCTTCTGCCTCTTTTCCTATGCTTTAAATGCAATTCCAGTCTACCTCCTGAAATCGGTTTCCTGCAATTCTGCCCGGCTTTCAAGTCCTCTTGGCAGCCTTACTTCAGTATATTTTTGGATGATAGCTGTCATTTATAACTCTGCAGGTTTGTGAATTACAGTGCCCCTGAGCTCCTTTCTTCAACTCGCTTTCTTGTGAGCTGGCCGCAACACCGCAGGATTGCTTCAGGCCTTAATCTGGTTCCGGCATGGCACGCTGAGCCTTTGGTTAATTCCTCTTCCTGGTGGGAAATGAGAGTTAAATTTTCCCGTCCAGACACCTCCAGCTAGTCTCTCATTGGTTCTCCCTATTCCTGTTCATCTTCCGCGGAATTTGCAAACTGGGCCAAAGAGGAGGTTAAAGGCACTGACTCTCCAAGTCGGGAGAGTGTTAGTAAAGCATCTGGAATGTTGCACCCGAGTACCAGGGGACGAGAACTGAGACATATTTCAACACGTCTCCCGATCACACGGTTGATCATACTCTGGGTTCCACATGCATGTTTTAGCTGAAGGAAGAATCCCTTAAACCTGGAGAGTTGAGACCCGTGGAATGGGTACCATGCAATATGACTTCAAAGGGTCTTCATTTGCTCACCAAAACTCTCCAATCCTATCACTGCTGCGTTTTTGCCCCTGTACTCACGATTGATTCACTTTCAGAGACATAGCAATCCATAGGTTTTAAGATACTTACTAGTCAGGTACATTATTAGGCGTTTAATATGGGGTTTTGAGTCCATTTCGTTGAGCAAGGAGTAGCTCTTGTCTATTACATATTTGGCTTAAGGAACTTTATCTGTGCTCATTTCAATCTCTGGTTTTATGCAGCACCCCAACTCACCTTTCCCCTTAAGCAAGCATAAGTTGATTTTCTAAATTTGGGACCATGTTCTGTTTTGAAATTCAGTTCCTGTGTAGCCAAGTTTACATTCCGTGTATTAGTGATATCTTATGATGTTTCTTTTTCTGTGTGACTTATTTCAGTTAGAATCATCATACCTGAATCCACTCATTATGCTGCTATGGACCTGATGACATAGATGTCATTGCTGAGTGATATTGCATTGTACGTAAGTACCACAACTTCTTTATCCATTTTTCGCTTTATGCGATATTGAACTTGTACCGTAAACGAGTTTCTTGTAAACAGAGCCATCCCAAACTTTGGGGTGGCTGTGTCTTTTTGATTTTAATTTCCCTAAGCTATAGTACCATAAGTGGAAGTGCCCTAGGCTCTGTTGCTTTGTTTTTTAGATGTTTCAGGAAACACCATACACTTCTCCCGAGTGGCTGTTGGCAATTTACATCCCGCCCATCAGCATAACAAGGCTCCCAGTTCTCCATGGCCTGTCCTGCCTTTCTGGATTTTACACTTTTTTCAGATGGCCCTTTTGACAGGGGGGGGGAGTGAGACTTCATTGTAGTGCAGATTTCCGTTGCAAGCTTGCTTGATTGGCCAAAAAGTGCGTATGCGTTTTTTCCTGAATATATTCAGGAAAAAACGCATACGCCCTTTTTGGCCAAGTGCATCATTGTCGACCTTCTGCCTCTTTTCCTATGCTTTAAATGCAATTCCAGTCTACCTCCTGAAATCGGTTTCCTGCAATTCTGCCCGGCTTTCAAGTCCTCTTGGCAGCCTTACTTCAGTATATTTTTGGATGATAGCTGTCATTTATAACTCTGCAGGTTTGTGAATTACAGTGCCCCTGAGCTCCTTTCTTCAACTCGCTTTCTTGTGAGCTGGCCGCAACACCGCAGGATTGCTTCAGGCCCTAATCTGGTTCCGGCATGGCACGCTGAGCCTTTGGTTAATTCCTCTTCCTGGTGGGAAATGAGAGTTAAATTTTCCCGTCCAGACACCTCCAGCTAGTCTCTCATTGGTTCTCCCTATTCCTGTTCATCTTCCGCGGAATTTGCAAACTGGGCCAAACAGGAGGTTAAAGGCACTGACTCTCCAAGTCGGGAGAGTGTTAGTAAAGCATCTGGAATGTTGCACCCGAGTACCAGGGGACGAGAACTGAGACATATTTCAACACGTCTCCCGATAACACGGTTGATCATACTCTGGGTTCCACATGCATGTTTTAGCTGAAGGAAGAATCCCTTAAACCTGGAGAGTTGAGACCCGTGGAATGGGTACCATGCAATATGACTTCAAAGGGTCTTCATTTGCTCACCAAAACTCTCCAATCCTATCACTGCTGCGTTTTTGCCCCTGTACTCACGATTGATTCACTTTCAGAGACATAGCAATCCATAGGTTTTAAGATACTTACTAGTCAGGTACATTATTAGGCGTTTAATATGGGGTTTTGAGTCCATTTCGTTGAGCAAGGAGTAGCTCTTGTCTATTACATATTTGGCTTAAGGAACTTTATCTGTGCTCATTTCAATCTCTGGTTTTATGCAGCACCCCAACTCACCTTTCCCCTTAAGCAAGCATAAGTTGATTTTCTAAATTTGGGACCATGTTCTGTTTTGAAATTCAGTTCCTGTGTAGCCAAGTTTACATTCCGTGTATTAGTGATATCTTATGATGTTTCTTTTTCTGTGTGACTTATTTCAGTTAGAATCATCATACCTGAATCCACTCATTATGCTGCTATGGACCTGATGACATAGATGTCATTGCTGAGTGATATTGCATTGTACGTAAGTACCACAACTTCTTTATCCATTTTTCGCTTTATGCGATATTGAACTTGTACCGTAAACGAGTTTCTTGTAAACAGAGCCATCCCAAACTTTGGGGTGGCTGTGTCTTTTTGATTTTAATTTCCCTAAGCTATAGTACCATAAGTGGAAGTGCCCTAGGCTCTGTTGCTTTGTTTTTTAGATGTTTCAGGAAACACCATACACTTCTCCCGAGTGGCTGTTGGCAATTTACATCCCGCCCATCAGCATAACAAGGCTCCCAGTTCTCCATGGCCTGTCCTGCCTTTCTGGATTTTACACTTTTTTCAGATGGCCCTTTTGACGGGGGGGAAGTGAGACTTCATTGTAGTGCAGATTTCCTTTGCAAGCTTGCTTGGTTGGCCAAAAAGGGCGTATGCGTTTTTTCCTGAATATATTCAGGAAAAAACGCATACGCCCTTTTTGGCCAAGTGCATCATTGTCGACCTTCTGCCTCTTTTCCTATGCTTTAAATGCAATTCCAGTCTACCTCCTGAAATCGGTTTCCTGCAATTCTGCCCGGCTTTCAAGTCCTCTTGGCAGCCTTACTTCAGTATATTTTTGGATGATAGCTGTCATTTATAACTCTGAAGGTTTGTGAATTACAGTGCCCCTGAGCTCCTTTCTTCAACTCGTTTTCTTGTGAGCTGGCCGCAACACCGCAGGATTGCTTCAGGCCCTAATCTGGTTCCGGCATGGCACGCTGAGCCTTTGGTTAATTCCTCTTCCTGGTGGGAAATGAGAGTTAAATTTTCCCGTCCAGACACCTCCAGCTAGTCTCTCATTGGTTCTCCCTATTCCTGTTCATCTTCCGCGGAATTTGCAAACTGGGCCAAACAGGAGGTTAAAGGCACTGACTCTCCAAGTCGGGAGAGTGTTAGTAAAGCATCTGGAATGTTGCACCCGAGTACCAGGGGACGAGAACTGAGACATATTTCAACACGTCTCCCGATCACACGGTTGATCATACTCTGGGTTCCACATGCATGTTTTAGCTGAAGGAAGAGTCCCTTAAACCTGGAGAGTTGAGACCCGTGGAATGGGTACCATGCAATATGACTTCAAAGGGTCTTCATTTGCTCACCAAAACTCTCCAATCCTATCACTGCTGCGTTTTTGCCCCTGTACTCACGATTGATTCACTTTCAGAGACATAGCAATCCATAGGTTTTAAGATACTTACTAGTCAGGTACATTATTAGGCGTTTAATATGGGGTTTTGAGTCCATTTCGTTGAGCAAGGAGTAGCTCTTGTCTATTACATATTTGGCTTAAGGAACTTTATCTGTGCTCATTTCAATCTCTGGTTTTATGCAGCACCCCAACTCACCTTTCCCCTTAAGCAAGCATAAGTTGATTTTCTAAATTTGGGAGCATGTTCTGTTTTGAAATTCAGTTCCTGTGTAGCCAAGTTTACATTCCGTGTATTAGTGATATCTTATGATGTTTCTTTTTCTGTGTGACTTATTTCAGTTAGAATCATCATACCTGAATGCACTCATTATGCTGCTATGGGCCTGATGACATAGATGTCATTGCTGAGTGATATTGCATTGTACGTAAGTACCACAACTTCTTTATCCATTTTTCGCTTTATGCGATATTGAACTTGTACCGTAAACGAGTTTCTTGTAAACAGAGCCATCCCAAACTTTGGGGTGGCTGTGTCTTTTTGATTTTAATTTCCCTAAGCTATAGGACCATAAGTGGAAGTGCCCTAGGCTCTGTTGCTTTGTTTTTTAGATGTTTCAGGAAACACCATACACTTCTCCCGAGTGGCTGTTGACAATTTACATCCCGCCCATCAGCATAACAAGGCTCCCAGTTCTCCATGGCCTGTCCTGCCTTTCTGGATTTTACACTTTTTTCAGATGGCCCTTTTGACGGGGCGGAATTGAGACTTCATTGTAGTTCAGATTTCCTTTGCAAGGTTGCTTGGTTGGCCAAAAAGGGCGTATGCGTTTTTTCCTGAATATATTCAGGAAAAAACGCATACGCCCTTTTTGGCCAAGTGCATCATTGTCGACCTTCTGCCTCTTTTCCTATGCTTTAAATGCAATTCCAGTCTACCTCCTGAAATCGGTTTCCTGCAATTCTGCCCGGCTTTCAAGTCCTCTTGGCAGCCTTACTTCAGTATATTTTTGGATGATAGCTGTCATTTATAACTCTGCAGGTTTGTGAATTACAGTGCCCCTGAGCTCCTTTCTTCAACTCGCTTTCTTGTGAGCTGGCCACAACACCGCAAGATTGCTTCAGGCCCTAATCTGGTTCCGGCATGGCACGCTGAGCCTTTGGTTAATTCCTCTTCCTGGTGGGAAATGAGAGTTAAATTTTCCCGTCCAGACACCTCCAGCTAGTCTCTCATTGGTTCTCCCTATTCCTGTTCATCTTCCCCGGAATTTGCAAACTGGGCCAAAGAGGAGGTTAAAGGCACTGACTCTCCAAGTTGGGAGAGTGTTAGTAAAGCATCTGGAATGTTGCACCCGAGTACCAGGGGACGAGAACTGAGACATATTTCAACACGTCTCCCGATCACACGGTTGATCATACTCTGGGTTCCACATGCATGTTTTAGCTGAAGGAAGAATCCCTTAAACCTGGAGAGTTGAGACCCGTGGAATGGGTACCATGCAATATGACTTCAAAGGGTCTTCATTTGCTCACCAAAACTCTCCAATCCTATCACTGCTGCGTTTTTGCCCCTGTACTCACGATTGATTCACTTTCAGAGACATAGCAATCCATAGGTTTTAAGATACTTACTAGTCAGGTACATTATTAGGCGTTTAATATGGGGTTTTGAGTCCATTTCGTTGAGCAAGGAGTAGCTCTTGTCTATTACATATTTGGCTTAAGGAACTTTATCTGTGCTCATTTCAATCTCTGGTTTTATGCAGCACCCCAACTCACCTTTCCCCTTAAGCAAGCATAAGTTGATTTTCTAAATTTGGGACCATGTTCTGTTTTGAAATTCAGTTCCTGTGTAGCCAAGTTTACATTCCGTGTATTAGTGATATCTTATGATGTTTCTTTTTCTGTGTGACTTATTTCAGTTAGAATCATCATACCTGAATGCACTCATTATGCTGCTATGGGCCTGATGACATAGATGTCATTGCTGAGTGATATTGCATTGTACGTAAGTACCACAACTTCTTTATCCATTTTTCGCTTTATGCGATATTGAACTTGTACCGTAAACGAGTTTCTTGTAAACAGAGCCATCCCAAACTTTGGGGTGGCTGTGTCTTTTTGATTTTAATTTCCCTAAGCTATAGGACCATAAGTGGAAGTGCCCTAGGCTCTGTTGCTTTGTTTTTTAGATGTTTCAGGAAACAGCATACACTTCTCCCGAGTGGCTGTTGGCAAGTTACATCCCGCCCATCAGCATAACAAGGCTCCCAGTTCTCCATGGCCTGTCCTGCCTTTCTGGATTTTACACTTTTTTCAGATGGCCCTTTTGACGGGGGGGAAGTGAGACTTCATTGTAGTGCAGATTTCCTTTGCAAGCTTGCTTGGTTGGCCAAAAAGGGCGTATGCGTTTTTTCCTGAATATATTCAGGAAAAAACGCATACGCCCTTTTTGGCCAAGTGCATCATTGTCGACCTTCTGCCTCTTTTCCTATGCTTTAAATGCAATTCCAGTCTACCTCCTGAAATCGGTTTCCTGCAATTCTGCCCGGCTTTCAAGTCCTCTTGGCAGCCTTACTTCAGTATATTTTTGGATGATAGCTGTCATTTATAACTCTGCAGGTTTGTGAATTACAGTGCCCCTGAGCTCCTTTCTTCAACTCGCTTTCTTGTGAGCTGGCCGCAACACCGCAGGATTGCTTCAGGCCCTAATCTGGTTCCGGCATGGCACGCTGAGCCTTTGGTTAATTCCTCTTCCTGGTGGGAAATGAGAGTTAAATTTTCCCGTCCAGACACCTCCAGCTAGTCTCTCATTGGTTCTCCCTATTCCTGTTCATCTTCCGCGGAATTTGCAAACTGGGCCAAACAGGAGGTTAAAGGCACTGACTCTCCAAGTCGGGAGAGTGTTAGTAAAGCATCTGGAATGTTGCACCCGAGTACCAGGGGACGAGAACTGAGACATATTTCAACACGTCTCCCGATCACACGGTTGATCATACTCTGGGTTCCACATGCATGTTTTAGCTGAAGGAAGAATCCCTTAAACCTGGAGAGTTGAGACCCGTGGAATGGGTACCATGCAATATGACTTCAAAGGGTCTTCATTTGCTCACCAAAACTCTCCAATCCTATCACTGCTGCGTTTTTGCCCCTGTACTCACGATTGATTCACTTTCAGAGACATAGCAATCCATAGGTTTTAAGATACTTACTAGTCAGGTACATTATTAGGCGTTTAATATGGGGTTTTGAGTCCATTTCGTTGAGCAAGGAGTAGCTCTTGTCTATTACATATTTGGCTTAAGGAACTTTATCTGTGCTCATTTCAATCTCTGGTTTTATGCAGCACCCCAACTCACCTTTCCCCTTAAGCAAGCATAAGTTGATTTTCTAAATTTGGGACCATGTTCTGTTTTGAAATTCAGTTCCTGTGTAGCCAAGTTTACATTCCGTGTATTAGTGATATCTTATGATGTTTCTTTTTCTGTGTGACTTATTTCAGTTAGAATCATCATACCTGAATCCACTCATTATGCTGCTATGGACCTGATGACATAGATGTCATTGCTGAGTGATATTGCATTGTACGTAAGTACCACAACTTCTTTATCCATTTTTCGCTTTATGCGATATTGAACTTGTACCGTAAACGAGTTTCTTGTAAACAGAGCCATCCCAAACTTTGGGGTGGCTGTGTCTTTTTGATTTTAATTTCCCTAAGCTATAGTACCATAAGTGGAAGTGCCCTAGGCTCTGTTGCTTTGTTTTTTAGATGTTTCAGGAAACACCATACACTTCTCCCGAGTGGCTGTTGGCAATTTACATCCCGCCCATCAGCATAACAAGGCTCCCAGTTCTCCATGGCCTGTCCTGCCTTTCTGGATTTTACACTTTTCTCAGATGGCCCTTTTGACGGGGGGGAAGTGAGACTTCATTGTAGTGCAGATTTCCTTTGCAAGCTTGCTTGGTTGGCCAAAAAGGGCGTATGCGTTTTTTCCTGAATATATTCAGGAAAAAACGCATACGCCCTTTTTGGCCAAGTGCATCATTGTCGACCTTCTGCCTCTTTTCCTATGCTTTAAATGCAATTCCAGTCTACCTCCTGAAATCGGTTTCCTGCAATTCTGCCCGGCTTTCAAGTCCTCTTGGCAGCCTTACTTCAGTATATTTTTGGATGATAGCTGTCATTTATAACTCTGCAGGTTTGTGAATTACAGTGCCCCTGAGCTCCTTTCTTCAACTCGTTTTCTTGTGAGCTGGCCGCAACACCGCAGGATTGCTTCAGGCCCTAATCTGGTTCCGGCATGGCACGCTGAGCCTTTGGTTAATTCCTCTTCCTGGTGGGAAATGAGAGTTAAATTTTCCCGTCCAGACACCTCCAGCTAGTCTCTCATTGGTTCTCCCTATTCCTGTTCATCTTCCGCGGAATTTGCAAACTGGGCCAAACAGGAGGTTAAAGGCACTGACTCTCCAAGTCGGGAGAGTGTTAGTAAAGCATCTGGAATGTTGCACCCGAGTACCAGGGGACGAGAACTGAGACATATTTCAACACGTCTCCCGATCACACGGTTGATCATACTCTGGGTTCCACATGCATGTTTTAGCTGAAGGAAGAGTCCCTTAAACCTGGAGAGTTGAGACCCGTGGAATGGGTACCATGCAATATGACTTCAAAGGGTCTTCATTTGCTCACCAAAACTCTCCAATCCTATCACTGCTGCGTTTTTGCCCCTGTACTCATGATTGATTCACTTTCAGAGACATAGCAATCCATAGGTTTTAAGATACTTACTAGTCAGGTACATTATTAGGCGTTTAATATGGGGTTTTGAGTCCATTTCGTTGAGCAAGGAGTAGCTCTTGTCTATTACATATTTGGCTTAAGGAACTTTATCTGTGCTCATTTCAATCTCTGGTTTTATGCAGCACCCCAACTCACCTTTCCCCTTAAGCAAGCATAAGTTGATTTTCTAAATTTGGGACCATGTTCTGTTTTGAAATTCAGTTCCTGTGTAGCCAAGTTTACATTCCGTGTATTAGTGATATCTTATGATGTTTCTTTTTCTGTGTGACTTATTTCAGTTAGAATCATCATACCTGAATCCACTCATTATGCTGCTATGGGCCTGATGACATAGATGTCATTGCTGAGTGATATTGCATTGTACGTAAGTACCACAACTTCTTTATCCATTTTTCGCTTTATGCGATATTGAACTTGTACCGTAAACGAGTTTCTTGTAAACAGAGCCATCCCAAACTTTGGGGTGGCTGTGTCTTTTTGATTTTAATTTCCCTAAGCTATAGGACCATAAGTGGAAGTGCCCTAGGCTCTGTTGCTTTGTTTTTTAGATGTTTCAGGAAACACCATACACTTCTCCCGAGTGGCTGTTGGCAATTTACATCCCGCCCATCAGCATAACAAGGCTCCCAGTTCTCCATGGCCTGTCCTGCCTTTCTGGATTTTACACTTTTTTCAGATGGCCCTTTTGACAGGGGGGGGGAGTGAGACTTCATTGTAGTTCAGATTTCCTTTGCAAGGTTGCTTGGTTGGCCAAAAAGGGCGTATGCGTTTTTTCCTGAATATATTCAGGAAAAAACGCATACGCCCTTTTTGGCCAAGTGCATCATTGTCGACCTTCTGCCTCTTTTCCTATGCTTTAAATGCAATTCCAGTCTACCTCCTGAAATCGGTTTCCTGCAATTCTGCCCGGCTTTCAAGTCCTCTTGGCAGCCTTACTTCAGTATATTTTTGGATGATAGCTGTCATTTATAACTCTGCAGGTTTGTGAATTACAGTGCCCCTGAGCTCCTTTCTTCAACTCGCTTTCTTGTGAGCTGGCCGCAACACCGCAGGATTGCTTCAGGCCCTAATCTGGTTCCGGCATGGCACGCTGAGCCTTTGGTTAATTCCTCTTCCTGGTGGGAAATGAGAGTTAAATTTTCCCGTCCAGACACCTCCAGCTAGTCTCTCATTGGTTCTCCCTATTCCTGTTCATCTTCCGCGGAATTTGCAAACTGGGCCAAACAGGAGGTTAAAGGCACTGACTCTCCAAGTCGGGAGAGTGTTAGTAAAGCATCTGGAATGTTGCACCCGAGTACCAGGGGACGAGAACTGAGACATATTTCAACACGTCTCCCGATCACACGGTTGATCATACTCTGGGTTCCACATGCATGCTTTAGCTGAAGGAAGAATCCCTTAAACCTGGAGAGTTGAGACCCGTGGAATGGGTACCATGCAATATGACTTCAAAGGGTCTTCATTTGCTCACCAAAACTCTCCAATCCTATCACTGCTGCGTTTTTGCCCCTGTACTCACGATTGATTCACTTTCAGAGACATAGCAATCCATAGGTTTTAAGATACTTACTAGTCAGGTACATTATTAGGCGTTTAATATGGGGTTTTGAGTCCATTTCGTTGAGCAAGGAGTAGCTCTTGTCTATTACATATTTGGCTTAAGGAACTTTATCTGTGCTCATTTCAATCTCTGGTTTTATGCAGCACCCCAACTCACCTTTCCCCTTAAGCAAGCATAAGTTGATTTTCTAAATTTGGGAGCATGTTCTGTTTTGAAATTCAGTTCCTGTGTAGCCAAGTTTACATTCCGTGTATTAGTGATATCTTATGATGTTTCTTTTTCTGTGTGACTTATTTCAGTTAGAATCATCATACCTGAATGCACTCATTATGCTGCTATGGGCCTGATGACATAGATGTCATTGCTGAGTGATATTGCATTGTACGTAAGTACCACAACTTCTTTATCCATTTTTCGCTTTATGCGATATTGAACTTGTACCGTAAACGAGTTTCTTGTAAACAGAGCCATCCCAAACTTTGGGGTGGCTGTGTCTTTTTGATTTTAATTTCCCTAAGCTATAGGACCATAAGTGGAAGTGCCCTAGGCTCTGTTGCTTTGTTTTTTAGATGTTTCAGGAAACACCATACACTTCTCCCGAGTGGCTGTTGACAATTTACATCCCGCCCATCAGCATAACAAGGCTCCCAGTTCTCCATGGCCTGTCCTGCCTTTCTGGATTTTACACTTTTTTCAGATGGCCCTTTTGACGGGGCGGAATTGAGACTTCATTGTAGTGCAGATTTCCTTTGCAAGGTTGCTTGGTTGGCCAAAAAGGGCGTATGCGTTTTTTCCTGAATATATTCAGGAAAAAACGCATACGCCCTTTTTGGCCAAGTGCATCATTGTCGACCTTCTGCCTCTTTTCCTATGCTTTAAATGCAATTCCAGTCTACCTCCTGAAATCGGTTTCCTGCAATTCTGCCCGGCTTTCAAGTCCTCTTGGCAGCCTTACTTCAGTATATTTTTGGATGATAGCTGTCATTTATAACTCTGCAGGTTTGTGAATTACAGTGCCCCTGAGCTCCTTTCTTCAACTCGCTTTCTTGTGAGCTGGCCGCAACACCGCAAGATTGCTTCAGGCCCTAATCTGGTTCCGGCATGGCACGCTGAGCCTTTGGTTAATTCCTCTTCCTGGTGGGAAATGAGAGTTAAATTTTCCCGTCCAGACACCTCCAGCTAGTCTCTCATTGGTTCTCCCTATTCCTGTTCATCTTCCCCGGAATTTGCAAACTGGGCCAAAGAGGAGGTTAAAGGCACTGACTCTCCAAGTTGGGAGAGTGTTAGTAAAGCATCTGGAATGTTGCACCCGAGTACCAGGGGACGAGAACTGAGACATATTTCAACACGTCTCCCGATCACACGGTTGATCATACTCTGGGTTCCACATGCATGTTTTAGCTGAAGGAAGAATCCCTTAAACCTGGAGAGTTGAGACCCGTGGAATGGGTACCATGCAATATGACTTCAAAGGGTCTTCATTTGCTCACCAAAACTCTCCAATCCTATCACTGCTGCGTTTTTGCCCCTGTACTCACGATTGATTCACTTTCAGAGACATAGCAATCCATAGGTTTTAAGATACTTACTAGTCAGGTACATTATTAGGCGTTTAATATGGGGTTTTGAGTCCATTTCGTTGAGCAAGGAGTAGCTCTTGTCTATTATATATTTGGCTTAAGGAACTTTATCTGTGCTCATTTCAATCTCTGGTTTTATGCAGCACCCCAACTCACCTTTCCCCTTAAGCAAGCATAAGTTGATTTTCTAAATTTGGGACCATGTTCTGTTTTGAAATTCAGTTCCTGTGTAGCCAAGTTTACATTCCGTGTATTAGTGATATCTTATGATGTTTCTTTTTCTGTGTGACTTATTTCAGTTAGAATCATCATACCTGAATGCACTCATTATGCTGCTATGGGCCTGATGACATAGATGTCATTGCTGAGTGATATTGCATTGTACGTAAGTACCACAACTTCTTTATCCATTTTTCGCTTTATGCGATATTGAACTTGTACCGTAAACGAGTTTCTTGTAAACAGAGCCATCCCAAACTTTGGGGTGGCTGTGTCTTTTTGATTTTAATTTCCCTAAGCTATAGGACCATAAGTGGAAGTGCCCTAGGCTCTGTTGCTTTGTTTTTTAGATGTTTCAGGAAACACCATACACTTCTCCCGAGTGGCTGTTGGCAAGATACATCCCGCCCATCAGCATAACAAGGCTCCCAGTTCTCCATGGCCTGTCCTGCCTTTCTGGATTTTACACTTTTTTCAGATGGCCCTTTTGACGGGGGGGAAGTGAGACTTCATTGTAGTGCAGATTTCCTTTGCAAGCTTGCTTGGTTGGCCAAAAAGGGCGTATGCGTTTTTTCCTGAATATATTCAGGAAAAAACGCATACGCCCTTTTTGGCCAAGTGCATCATTGTCGACCTTCTGCCTCTTTTCCTATGCTTTAAATGCAATTCCAGTCTACCTCCTGAAATCGGTTTCCTGCAATTCTGCCCGGCTTTCAAGTCCTCTTGGCAGCCTTACTTCAGTATATTTTTGGATGATAGCTGTCATTTATAACTCTGCAGGTTTCTGAATTACAGTGCCCCTGAGCTCCTTTCTTCAACTCGCTTTCTTGTGAGCTGGCCGCAACACCGCAGGATTGCTTCAGGCCCTAATCTGGTTCCGGCATGGCACGCTGAGCCTTTGGTTAATTCCTCTTCCTGGTGGGAAATGAGAGTTAAATTTTCCCGTCCAGACACCTCCAGCTAGTCTCTCATTGGTTCTCCCTATTCCTGTTCATCTTCCGCGGAATTTGCAAACTGGGCCAAAGAGGAGGTTAAAGGCACTGACTCTCCAAGTCGGGAGAGTGTTAGTAAAGCATCTGGAATGTTGCACCCGAGTACCAGGGGACGAGAACTGAGACATATTTCAACACGTCTCCCGATAACACGGTTGATCATACTCTGGGTTCCACATGCATGTTTTAGCTGAAGGAAGAATCCCTTAAACCTGGAGAGTTGAGACCCGTGGAATGGGTACCATGCAATATGACTTCAAAGGGTCTTCATTTGCTCACCAAAACTCTCCAATCCTATCACTGCTGCGTTTTTGCCCCTGTACTCACGATTGATTCACTTTCAGAGACATAGCAATCCATAGGTTTTAAGATACTTACTAGTCAGGTACATTATTAGGCGTTTAATATGGGGTTTTGAGTCCATTTCGTTGAGCAAGGAGTAGCTCTTGTCTATTACATATTTGGCTTAAGGAACTTTATCTGTGCTCATTTCAATCTCTGGTTTTATGCAGCACCCCAACTCACCTTTCCCCTTAAGCAAGCATAAGTTGATTTTCTAAATTTGGGACCATGTTCTGTTTTGAAATTCAGTTCCTGTGTAGCCAAGTTTACATTCCGTGTATTAGTGATATCTTATGATGTTTCTTTTTCTGTGTGACTTATTTCAGTTAGAATCATCATACCTGAATCCACTCATTATGCTGCTATGGACCTGATGACATAGATGTCATTGCTGAGTGATATTGCATTGTACGTAAGTACCACAACTTCTTTATCCATTTTTCGCTTTATGCGATATTGAACTTGTACCGTAAACGAGTTTCTTGTAAACAGAGCCATCCGAAACTTTGGGGTGGCTGTGTCTTTTTGATTTTAATTTCCCTAAGCTATAGGACCATAAGTGGAAGTGCCCTAGGCTCTGTTGCTTTGTTTTTTAGATGTTTCAGGAAACACCATACACTTCTCCCGAGTGGCTGTTGGCAATTTACATCCCGCCCATCAGCATAACAAGGCTCCCAGTTCTCCATGGCCTGTCCTGCCTTTCTGGATTTTACACTTTTTTCAGATGGCCCTTTTGACGGGGGGGAAGTGAGACTTCATTGTAGTGCAGATTTCCTTTGCAAGCTTGCTTGGTTGGCCAAAAAGGGCGTATGCGTTTTTTCCTGAATATATTCAGGAAAAAACGCATACGCCCTTTTTGGCCAAGTGCATCATTGTCGGCCTTCTGCCTCTTTTCCTATGCTTTAAATGCAATTCCAGTCTACCTCCTGAAATCGGTTTCCTGCAATTCTGCCCGGCTTTCAAGTCCTCTTGGCAGCCTTACTTCAGTATATTTTTGGATGATAGCTGTCATTTATAACTCTGCAGGTTTGTGAATTACAGTGCCCCTGAGCTCCTTTCTTCAACTCGCTTTCTTGTGAGCTGGCCGCAACACCGCAGGATTGCTTCAGGCCTTAATCTGGTTCCGGCATGGCACGCTGAGCCTTTGGTTAATTCCTCTTCCTGGTGGGAAATGAGAGTTAAATTTTCCCGTCCAGACACCTCCAGCTAGTCTCTCATTGGTTCTCCCTATTCCTGTTCATCTTCCGCGGAATTTGCAAACTGGGCCAAAGAGGAGGTTAAAGGCACTGACTCTCCAAGTCGGGAGAGTGTTAGTAAAGCATCTGGAATGTTGCACCCGAGTACCAGGGGACGAGAACTGAGACATATTTCAACACGTCTCCCGATAACACGGTTGATCATACTCTGGGTTCCACATGCATGTTTTAGCTGAAGGAAGAATCCCTTAAACCTGGAGAGTTGAGACCCGTGGAATGGGTACCATGCAATATGACTTCAAAGGGTCTTCATTTGCTCACCAAAACTCTCCAATCCTATCACTGCTGCGTTTTTGCCCCTGTACTCACGATTGATTCACTTTCAGAGACATAGCAATCCATAGGTTTTAAGATACTTACTAGTCAGGTACATTATTAGGCGTTTAATATGGGGTTTTGAGTCCATTTCGTTGAGCAAGGAGTAGCTCTTGTCTATTACATATTTGGCTTAAGGAACTTTATCTGTGCTCATTTCAATCTCTGGTTTTATGCAGCACCCCAACTCACCTTTCCCCTTAAGCAAGCATAAGTTGATTTTCTAAATTTGGGACCATGTTCTGTTTTGAAATTCAGTTCCTGTGTAGCCAAGTTTACATTCCGTGTATTAGTGATATCTTATGATGTTTCTTTTTCTGTGTGACTTATTTCAGTTAGAATCATCATACCTGAATCCACTCATTATGCTGCTATGGACCTGATGACATAGATGTCATTGCTGAGTGATATTGCATTGTACGTAAGTACCACAACTTCTTTATCCATTTTTCGCTTTATGCGATATTGAACTTGTACCGTAAACGAGTTTCTTGTAAACAGAGCCATCCCAAACTTTGGGGTGGCTGTGTCTTTTTGATTTTAATTTCCCTAAGCTATAGTACCATAAGTGGAAGTGCCCTAGGCTCTGTTGCTTTGTTTTTTAGATGTTTCAGGAAACACCATACACTTCTCCCGAGTGGCTGTTGGCAATTTACATCCCGCCCATCAGCATAACAAGGCTCCCAGTTCTCCATGGCCTGTCCTGCCTTTCTGGATTTTACACTTTTTTCAGATGGCCCTTTTGACGGGGGGGAAGTGAGACTTCATTGTAGTGCAGATTTCCTTTGCAAGCTTGCTTGGTTGGCCAAAAAGTGCGTATGCGTTTTTTCCTGAATATATTCAGGAAAAAACGCATACGCCCTTTTTGGCCAAGTGCATCATTGTCGAACTTCTGCCTCTTTTCCTATGCTTTAAATGCAATTCCAGTCTACCTCCTGAAATCGGTTTCCTGCAATTCTGCCCGGCTTTCAAGTCCTCTTGGCAGCCTTACTTCAGTATATTTTTGGATGATAGCTGTCATTTATAACTCTGCAGGTTTGTGAATTACAGTGCCCCTGAGCTCCTTTCTTCAACTCGCTTTCTTGTGAGCTGGCCGCAACACCGCAGGATTGCTTCAGGCCCTAATCTGGTTCCGGCATGGCACGCTGAGCCTTTGGTTAATTCCTCTTCCTGGTGGGAAATGAGAGTTAAATTTTCCCGTCCAGACACCTCCAGCTAGTCTCTCATTGGTTCTCCCTATTCCTGTTCATCTTCCGCGGAATTTGCAAACTGGGCCAAACAGGAGGTTAAAGGCACTGACTCTCCAAGTCGGGAGAGTGTTAGTAAAGCATCTGGAATGTTGCACCCGAGTACCAGGGGACGAGAACTGAGACATATTTCAACACGTCTCCCGATCACACGGTTGATCATACTCTGGGTTCCACATGCATGTTTTAGCTGAAGGAAGAATCCCTTAAACCTGGAGAGTTGAGACCCGTGGAATGGGTACCATGCAATATGACTTCAAAGGGTCTTCATTTGCTCACCAAAACTCTCCAATCCTATCACTGCTGCGTTTTTGCCCCTGTACTCACGATTGATTCACTTTCAGAGACATAGCAATCCATAGGTTTTAAGATACTTACTAGTCAGGTACATTATTAGGCGTTTAATATGGGGTTTTGAGTCCATTTCGTTGAGCAAGGAGTAGCTCTTGTCTATTACATATTTGGCTTAAGGAACTTTATCTGTGCTCATTTCAATCTCTGGTTTTATGCAGCACCCCAACTCACCTTTCCCCTTAAGCAAGCATAAGTTGGTTTTCTAAATTTGGGACCATGTTCTGTTTTGAAATCCAGTTCCTGTGTAGACAAGTTTACATTCCGTGTATTAGTGATATCTTATGATGTTTCTTTTTCTGTGTGACTTATTTCAGTTAGAATCATCATACCTGAATCCACTCATTATGCTGCTATGGGCCTGATGACATAGATGTCATTGCTGAGTGATATTGCATTGTACGTAAGTACCACAACTTCTTTATCCATTTTTCACTTTATGCGATATTGAACTTGTACCGTAAACGAGTTTCTTGTAAACAGAGCCATCCCAAACTTTGGGGTGGCTGTGTCTTTTTGATTTTAATTTCCCTAAGCTATAGGACCATAAGTGGAAGTGCCCTAGGCTCTGTTGCTTTGTTTTTTAGATGTTTCAGGAAACACCATACACTTCTCCCGAGTGGCTGTTGGCAATTTACATCCCGCCCATCAGCATAACAAGGCTCCCAGTTCTCCATGGCCTGTCCTGCCTTTCTGGATTTTACACTTTTTTCAGATGGCCCTTTTGACGGGGGGGAAGTGAGACTTCATTGTAGTGCAGATTTCCTTTGCAAGCTTGCTTGGTTGGCCAAAAAGGGCGTATGCGTTTTTTCCTGAATATATTCAGGAAAAAACGCATACGCCCTTTTTGGCCAAGTGCATCATTGTCGGCCTTCTGCCTCTTTTCCTATGCTTTAAATGCAATTCCAGTCTACCTCCTGAAATCGGTTTCCTGCAATTCTGCCCGGCTTTCAAGTCCTCTTGGCAGCCTTACTTCAGTATATTTTTGGATGATAGCTGTCATTTATAACTCTGCAGGTTTGTGAATTACAGTGCCCCTGAGCTCCTTTCTTCAACTCGCTTTCTTGTGAGCTGGCCGCAACACCGCAGGATTGCTTCAGGCCTTAATCTGGTTCCGGCATGGCACGCTGAGCCTTTGGTTAATTCCTCTTCCTGGTGGGAAATGAGAGTTAAATTTTCCCGTCCAGACACCTCCAGCTAGTCTCTCATTGGTTCTCCCTATTCCTGTTCATCTTCCGCGGAATTTGCAAACTGGGCCAAAGAGGAGGTTAAAGGCACTGACTCTCCAAGTCGGGAGAGTGTTAGTAAAGCATCTGGAATGTTGCACCCGAGTACCAGGGGACGAGAACTGAGACATATTTCAACACGTCTCCCGATAACACGGTTGATCATACTCTGGGTTCCACATGCATGTTTTAGCTGAAGGAAGAATCCCTTAAACCTGGAGAGTTGAGACCCGTGGAATGGGTACCATGCAATATGACTTCAAAGGGTCTTCATTTGCTCACCAAAACTCTCCAATCCTATCACTGCTGCGTTTTTGCCCCTGTACTCACGATTGATTCACTTTCAGAGACATAGCAATCCATAGGTTTTAAGATACTTACTAGTCAGGTACATTATTAGGCGTTTAATATGGGGTTTTGAGTCCATTTCGTTGAGCAAGGAGTAGCTCTTGTCTATTACATATTTGGCTTAAGGAACTTTATCTGTGCTCATTTCAATCTCTGGTTTTATGCAGCACCCCAACTCACCTTTCCCCTTAAGCAAGCATAAGTTGATTTTCTAAATTTGGGACCATGTTCTGTTTTGAAATTCAGTTCCTGTGTAGCCAAGTTTACATTCCGTGTATTAGTGATATCTTATGATGTTTCTTTTTCTGTGTGACTTATTTCAGTTAGAATCATCATACCTGAATCCACTCATTATGCTGCTATGGACCTGATGACATAGATGTCATTGCTGAGTGATATTGCATTGTACGTAAGTACCACAACTTCTTTATCCATTTTTCGCTTTATGCGATATTGAACTTGTACCGTAAACGAGTTTCTTGTAAACAGAGCCATCCCAAACTTTGGGGTGGCTGTGTCTTTTTGATTTTAATTTCCCTAAGCTATAGTACCATAAGTGGAAGTGCCCTAGGCTCTGTTGCTTTGTTTTTTAGATGTTTCAGGAAACACCATACACTTCTCCCGAGTGGCTGTTGGCAATTTACATCCCGCCCATCAGCATAACAAGGCTCCCAGTTCTCCATGGCCTGTCCTGCCTTTCTGGATTTTACACTTTTTTCAGATGGCCCTTTTGACGGGGGGGAAGTGAGACTTCATTGTAGTGCAGATTTCCTTTGCAAGCTTGCTTGGTTGGCCAAAAAGTGCGTATGCGTTTTTTCCTGAATATATTCAGGAAAAAACGCATACGCCCTTTTTGGCCAAGTGCATCATTGTCGAACTTCTGCCTCTTTTCCTATGCTTTAAATGCAATTCCAGTCTACCTCCTGAAATCGGTTTCCTGCAATTCTGCCCGGCTTTCAAGTCCTCTTGGCAGCCTTACTTCAGTATATTTTTGGATGATAGCTGTCATTTATAACTCTGCAGGTTTGTGAATTACAGTGCCCCTGAGCTCCTTTCTTCAACTCGCTTTCTTGTGAGCTGGCCGCAACACCGCAGGATTGCTTCAGGCCCTAATCTGGTTCCGGCATGGCACGCTGAGCCTTTGGTTAATTCCTCTTCCTGGTGGGAAATGAGAGTTAAATTTTCCCGTCCAGACACCTCCAGCTAGTCTCTCATTGGTTCTCCCTATTCCTGTTCATCTTCCGCGGAATTTGCAAACTGGGCCAAACAGGAGGTTAAAGGCACTGACTCTCCAAGTCGGGAGAGTGTTAGTAAAGCATCTGGAATGTTGCACCCGAGTACCAGGGGACGAGAACTGAGACATATTTCAACACGTCTCCCGATCACACGGTTGATCATACTCTGGGTTCCACATGCATGTTTTAGCTGAAGGAAGAATCCCTTAAACCTGGAGAGTTGAGACCCGTGGAATGGGTACCATGCAATATGACTTCAAAGGGTCTTCATTTGCTCACCAAAACTCTCCAATCCTATCACTGCTGCGTTTTTGCCCCTGTACTCACGATTGATTCACTTTCAGAGACATAGCAATCCATAGGTTTTAAGATACTTACTAGTCAGGTACATTATTAGGCGTTTAATATGGGGTTTTGAGTCCATTTCGTTGAGCAAGGAGTAGCTCTTGTCTATTACATATTTGGCTTAAGGAACTTTATCTGTGCTCATTTCAATCTCTGGTTTTATGCAGCACCCCAACTCACCTTTCCCCTTAAGCAAGCATAAGTTGGTTTTCTAAATTTGGGACCATGTTCTGTTTTGAAATCCAGTTCCTGTGTAGACAAGTTTACATTCCGTGTATTAGTGATATCTTATGATGTTTCTTTTTCTGTGTGACTTATTTCAGTTAGAATCATCATACCTGAATCCACTCATTATGCTGCTATGGGCCTGATGACATAGATGTCATTGCTGAGTGATATTGCATTGTACGTAAGTACCACAACTTCTTTATCCATTTTTCACTTTATGCGATATTGAACTTGTACCGTAAACGAGTTTCTTGTAAACAGAGCCATCCCAAACTTTGGGGTGGCTGTGTCTTTTTGATTTTAATTTCCCTAAGCTATAGGACCATAAGTGGAAGTGCCCTAGGCTCTGTTGCTTTGTTTTTTAGATGTTTCAGGAAACACCATACACTTCTCCGGAGTGGCTGTTGGCAATTTACATCCCGCCCATCAGCATAACAAGGCTCCCAGTTCTCCATGGCCTGTCCTGCCTTTCTGGATTTTACACTTTTTTCAGATGGCCCTTTTGATGGGGGGGAAGTGAGACTTCATTGTAGTGCAGATTTCCTTTGCAAGCTTGCTTGGTTGGCCAAAAAGGGCGTATGCGTTTTTTCCTGAATATATTCAGGAAAAAACGCATACGCCCTTTTTGGCCAAGTGCATCATTGTCGACCTTCTGCCTCTTTTCCTATGCTTTAAATGCAATTCCAGTCTACCTCCTGAAATCGGTTTCCTGCAATTCTGCCCGGCTTTCAAGTCCTCTTGGCAGCCTTACTTCAGTATATTTTTGGATGATAGCTGTCATTTATAACTCTGCAGGTTTGTGAATTACAGTGCCCCTGAGCTCCTTTCTTCAACTCGCTTTCTTGTGAGCTGGCCGCAACACCGCAGGATTGCTTCAGGCCTTAATCTGGTTCCGGCATGGCACGCTGAGCCTTTGGTTAATTCCTCTTCCTGGTGGGAAATGAGAGTTAAATTTTCCCGTCCAGACACCTCCAGCTAGTCTCTCATTGGTTCTCCCTATTCCTGTTCATCTTCCGTGGAATTTGCAAACTGGGCCAAAGAGGAGGTTAAAGGCACTGACTCTCCAAGTCGGGAGAGTGTTAGTAAAGCATCTGGAATGTTGCACCCGAGTACCAGGGGACGAGAACTGAGACATATTTCAACACGTCTCCCGATAACACGGTTGATCATACTCTGGGTTCCACATGCATGTTTTAGCTGAAGGAAGAATCCCTTAAACCTGGAGAGTTGAGACCCGTGGAATGGGTACCATGCAATATGACTTCAAAGGGTCTTCATTTGCTCACCAAAACTCTCCAATCCTATCACTGCTGCGTTTTTGCCCCTGTACTCACGATTGATTCACTTTCAGAGACATAGCAATCCATAGGTTTTAAGATACTTACTAGTCAGGTACATTATAAGGCGTTTAATATGGGGTTTTGAGTCCATTTCGTTGAGCAAGGAGTAGCTCTTGTCTATTACATATTTGGCTTAAGGAACTTTATCTGTGCTCATTTCAATCTCTGGTTTTATGCAGCACCCCAACTCACCTTTCCCCTTAAGCAAGCATAAGTTGATTTTCTAAATTTGGGACCATGTTCTGTTTTGAAATTCAGTTCCTGTGTAGCCAAGTTTACATTCCGTGTATTAGTGATATCTTATGATGTTTCTTTTTCTGTGTGACTTATTTCAGTTAGAATCATCATACCTGAATCCACTCATTATGCTGCTATGGACCTGATGACATAGATGTCATTGCTGAGTGATATTGCATTGTACGTAAGTACCACAACTTCTTTATCCATTTTTCGCTTTATGCGATATTGAACTTGTACCGTAAACGAGTTTCTTGTAAACAGAGCCATCCCAAACTTTGGGGTGGCTGTGTCTTTTTGATTTTAATTTCCCTAAGCTATAGGACCATAAGTGGAAGTGCCCTAGGCTCTGTTGCTTTGTTTTTTAGATGTTTCAGGAAACACCATACACTTCTCCCGAGTGGCTGTTGGCAATTTATATCCCGCCCATCAGCATAACAAGGCTCCCAGTTCTCCATGGCCTGTCCTGCCTTTCTGGATTTTACACTTTTTTCAGATGGCCCTTTTGACGGGGGGGAAGTGAGACTTCATTGTAGTGCAGATTTCCTTTGCAAGCTTGCTTGGTTGGCCAAAAAGGGCGTATGCGTTTTTTCCTGAATATATTCAGGAAAAAACGCATACGCCCTTTTTGGCCAAGTGCATCATTGTCGGCCTTCTGCCTCTTTTCCTATGCTTTAAATGCAATTCCAGTCTACCTCCTGAAATCGGTTTCCTGCAATTCTGCCCGGCTTTCAAGTCCTCTTGGCAGCCTTACTTCAGTATATTTTTGGATGATAGCTGTCATTTATAACTCTGCAGGTTTGTGAATTACAGTGCCCCTGAGCTCCTTTCTTCAACTCGCTTTCTTGTGAGCTGGCCGCAACACCGCAGGATTGCTTCAGGCCTTAATCTGGTTCCGGCATGGCACGCTGAGCCTTTGGTTAATTCCTCTTCCTGGTGGGAAATGAGAGTTAAATTTTCCCGTCCAGACACCTCCAGCTAGTCTCTCATTGGTTCTCCCTATTCCTGTTCATCTTCCGCGGAATTTGCAAACTGGGCCAAAGAGGAGGTTAAAGGCACTGACTCTCCAAGTCGGGAGATTGTTAGTAAAGCATCTGGAATGTTGCACCCGAGTACCAGGGGACGAGAACTGAGACATATTTCAACACGTCTCCCGATCACACGGTTGATCATACTCTGGGTTCCACATGCATGTTTTAGCTGAAGGAAGAATCCCTTAAACCTGGAGAGTTGAGACCCGTGGAATGGGTACCATGCAATATGACTTCAAAGGGTCTTCATTTGCTCACCAAAACTCTCCAATCCTATCACTGCTGCGTTTTTGCCCCTGTACTCACGATTGATTCACTTTCAGAGACATAGCAATCCATAGGTTTTAAGATACTTACTAGTCAGGTACATTATTAGGCGTTTAATATGGGGTTTTGAGTCCATTTCGTTGAGCAAGGAGTAGCTCTTGTCTATTACATATTTGGCTTAAGGAACTTTATCTGTGCTCATTTCAATCTCTGGTTTTATGCAGCACCCCAACTCACCTTTCCCCTTAAGCAAGCATAAGTTGATTTTCTAAATTTGGGACCATGTTCTGTTTTGAAATTCAGTTCCTGTGTAGCCAAGTTTACATTCCGTGTATTAGTGATATCTTATGATGTTTCTTTTTCTGTGTGACTTATTTCAGTTAGAATCATCATACCTGAATCCACTCATTATGCTGCTATGGACCTGATGACATAGATGTCATTGCTGAGTGATATTGCATTGTACGTAAGTACCACAACTTCTTTATCCATTTTTCGCTTTATGCGATATTGAACTTGTACCGTAAACGAGTTTCTTGTAAACAGAGCCATCCCAAACTTTGGGGTGGCTGTGTCTTTTTGATTTTAATTTCCCTAAGCTATAGTACCATAAGTGGAAGTGCCCTAGGCTCTGTTGCTTTGTTTTTTAGATGTTTCAGGAAACACCATACACTTCTCCCGAGTGGCTGTTGGCAATTTACATCCCGCCCATCAGCATAACAAGGCTCCCAGTTCTCCATGGCCTGTCCTGCCTTTCTGGATTTTACACTTTTTTCAGATGGCCCTTTTGACAGGGGGGGGGAGTGAGACTTCATTGTAGTGCAGATTTCCGTTGCAAGCTTGCTTGATTGGCCAAAAAGTGCGTATGCGTTTTTTCCTGAATATATTCAGGAAAAAACGCATACGCCCTTTTTGGCCAAGTGCATCATTGTCGACCTTCTGCCTCTTTTCCTATGCTTTAAATGCAATTCCAGTCTACCTCCTGAAATCGGTTTCCTGCAATTCTGCCCGGCTTTCAAGTCCTCTTGGCAGCCTTACTTCAGTATATTTTTGGATGATAGCTGTCATTTATAACTGCAGGTTTGTGAATTACAGTGCCCCTGAGCTCCTTTCTTCAACTCGCTTTCTTGTGAGCTGGCCGCAACACCGCAGGATTGCTTCAGGCCCTAATCTGGTTCCGGCATGGCACGCTGAGCCTTTGGTTAATTCCTCTTCCTGGTGGGAAATGAGAGTTAAATTTTCCCGTCCAGACACCTCCAGCTAGTCTCTCATTGGTTCTCCCTATTCCTGTTCATCTTCCGCGGAATTTGCAAACTGGGCCAAACAGGAGGTTAAAGGCACTGACTCTCCAAGTCGGGAGAGTGTTAGTAAAGCATCTGGAATGTTGTACCCGAGTACCAGGGGACGAGAACTGAGACATATTTCAACACGTCTCCCGATCACACGGTTGATCATACTCTGGGTTCCACATGCATGTTTTAGCTGAAGGAAGAATCCCTTAAACCTGGAGAGTTGAGACCCGTGGAATGGGTACCATGCAATATGACTTCAAAGGGTCTTCATTTGCTCACCAAAACTCTCCAATCCTATCACTGCTGCGTTTTTGCCCCTGTACTCACGATTGATTCACTTTCAGAGACATAGCAATCCATAGGTTTTAAGATACTTACTAGTCAGGTACATTATTAGGCGTTTAATATGGGGTTTTGAGTCCATTTCGTTGAGCAAGGAGTAGCTCTTGTCTATTACATATTTGGCTTAAGGAACTTTATCTGTGCTCATTTCAATCTCTGGTTTTATGCAGCACCCCAACTCACCTTTCCCCTTAAGCAAGCATAAGTTGGTTTTCTAAATTTGGGACCATGTTCTGTTTTGAAATTCAGTTCCTGTGTAGCCAAGTTTACATTCCGTGTATTAGTGATATCTTATGATGTTTCTTTTTCTGTGTGACTTATTTCAGTTAGAATCATCATACCTGAATGCACTCATTATGCTGCTATGGGCCTGATGACATAGATGTCATTGCTGAGTGATATTGCATTGTACGTAAGTACCACAACTTCTTTATCCATTTTTCGCTTTATGCGATATTGAACTTGTACCGTAAACGAGTTTCTTGTAAACAGAGCCATCCCAAACTTTGGGGTGGCTGTGTCTTTTTGATTTTAATTTCCCTAAGCTATAGGACCATAAGTGGAAGTGCCCTAGGCTCTGTTGCTTTGTTTTTTAGATGTTTCAGGAAACACCATACACTTCTCCCGAGTGGCTGTTGGCAATTTACATCCCGCCCATCAGCATAACAAGGCTCCCAGTTCTCCATGGCCTGTCCTGCCTTTCTGGATTTTACACTTTTTTCAGATGGCCCTTTTGACGGGGGGGAAGTGAGACTTCATTGTAGTGCAGATTTCCTTTGCAAGCTTGCTTGGTTGGCCAAAAAGGGCGTATGCGTTTTTTCCTGAATATATTCAGGAAAAAACGCATACGCCCTTTTTGGCCAAGTGCATCATTGTCGACCTTCTGCCTCTTTTCTTATGCCTTAAATGCAATTCCAGTCTACCTCCTGAAATCGGTTTCCTGCAATTCTGCCCGGCTTTCAAGTCCTCTTGGCAGCCTTACTTCAGTATATTTTTGGATGATAGCTGTCATTTATAACTCTGCAGGTTTGTGAATTACAGTGCCCCTGAGCTCCTTTCTTCAACTCGCTTTCTTGTGAGCTGGCCGCAACACCGCAGGATTGCTTCAGGCCCTAATCTGGTTCCGGCATGGCACGCTGAGCCTTTGGTTAATTCCTCTTCCTG